>NW_023503376.1:3957651-4309673 GCF_014529535.1 Bradysia coprophila
TGTATTAGTGTATTACATAATAATTAGTCAATTCTGATGAATATTAATTTATTCTGTTTTGATTTCCTTATTTTAACAACAATGATTGATTGCCGTAGTTTTCCATTTAATACAAAATGTTCCAACATTTATAATATCCATGCCGGTCGGTGACCGGTCCAGTCAAGTCTTGTTATAACCGATAGTTAACTTCTTTCTTTTTTTCAATAAAAATAACTCCGAACGCCAGTTCATTTTCATTTACAATTCCATTACCCATATTTTATGCATTCAGTACTTTACATTTTGGTCTCTAATGTAAAATCGTCTACATACGTGAGTCCCAAAGTATGAAATGTGCTTTTTCGACTGCCCGAAGGCAATTTGATATGTTAAATCATCTCGCATTGGGTCACATAATCGCAATGATAATACATGTTTTGCGTAAAATATACACGTAATTATTTGTGAACCTAAATGTATAACGCAACATGTATGTTGAGTTGAATTGACTACCTATGGTGACTACATGAGTCAACATTCATTCAGGCACGTTTTACGTACGGAACGCGAACAAATCAAAATTTATTAGCTCGATACTTTGGTCATTTTAATGGCCATTTGGACGTTACATTACTTACGACTTCTTATAATGTTGAAAATCTTGTTGGTTGTAAATGCTCGTAAAACAAATAATAGAAAAACACAAGAGACGCGTTCGATCGGTTGCTTATTTTTAGAATTTTTATACTTTTCACTAAACAAAAAATGGAAACTTATTTTCAATGCACTGATTTCGTATTCAAAAGGTGTTGCAGTTCAACTAAAAAACAAGAATAGACCGGCTAAAGCCTGGTGAGGTCTTTTTTCTTTTTTTGTGGGCAAGGCGGAAGAATAGCTTCATCAGTCGATATCCAGCTGTTGAAGAGTAAACATCTCCACTTACGTTTTACTAATTTGGAATTCAACTACCAGTTTGGTAGTCAACTATCATAAATTAAACTTTAAATAGGCGAGCAGTTAAAATATTTTTGTCAGTCGGTGCGTAGTTACTATTCGAAAACATCTTTCCCTCTACGTTCAGTAGTCAATTATAACTCAGCTACCAACTACCAAATTTTTGAATTGCAGTGTCAACTCTGAGCTATCGGTTATCAGATCACAAATAATTATTATTTGCCTGGTGTTGATATGCTCACTGTAGCTTTGCAATTTTGAATGTCAATCCAGCTCGCAACTACCAAAACTACCAAAGCTACCGACTACCAAATTTCCGATTTATAAATAGCCGAGCATGTAGAATAATTTCGTCAGTCGATGCGTAGTTCTCGAATAGTAAACATCTCTTCCCCAAAAATTACGTTTGGTAGTCAATTATAGCCTTGGTAGTCCAACTACCAAATTTTCGAATTGCTATGTTAACTGTGAGCTATCGGTGATCAGATAACAAATAATTATTATTTGCCTGGTGTTGATATGCTCATGGTGGCTTTGCAATTTTGAATGTCAATCCAGCTCGAAACTACCAACTACCAAAGCTACCGACTACCAAATTTTCGATTTATAAATAGCCGAGCATGTAGAATAATTTCGTCAGTCGGTGCGTAGTTCTCGAATAGTAAACATCTCTTCCCCAAAAATTACGTTTGGTAGTCAATTAAAGCCTTGGTAGTCCAACTACCAACTACCAAATGTTCGAATTGCAATGTTAACTGTGAGCTATCGGTGATCAGAAAACAAATAATTATTATTTGCCTGGTGTCGATATGCTCAAGGTGGCTTTGCAATTTTGAATGTCAATCCATCTCGCAACTACCATAACTACCAAAGCTACCGACTACCAAATTTCCGATTTATAAATAGCCGAGCATGTAGAATAATTTCGTCAGTCGGTGCGTAGTTCTCGAATAGTAAACATCTCTTCCCCAAAAATTACGTTTGGTAGTCAATTAAAGCCTTGGTAGTCCAACTACCAACTACCAAATTTTCGAATTGCAAAGTTAACTGTGAGCTATCGGTGATCAGATAACAAGTAATTATTATTTGCCTGGTGTCGATATGCTCATGGTGGCTTTGCAATTTTGAATGTCAATCCAGCTCGAAACTACCAACTACCAAAAATAGCAACTACCGACTGAGAGCTACCAAAACTACCAAATTTTTGGAACAGACAGACGGACAGACAGACAGACAGACAAACTGGCCATAATAGGGTATTTTTTCTAGAAGAAAAAAGACCTAAAAAATGTGAACCTAAACTAGATGCCTAGGGACATCAGATGTATGTAGTTTACAACCGGAAATCGTTTGTCCATTATAATCATTGAATCTGTTACTTCTTTTGTTTGGAGTATCACCTAGTGGTGACACTAAATCTTTTACTTCATTTCCATCTGGATATTATCGGCTATTTTTGTTGTCCTTGTCAGGTCTGAATATGATATTAGTTCTATTAAAAAGAAGTTTAGAACATCGCTTCTGTCGACGAGTAGAAGATTACTGGCGCCCCTACTTCGTGTCCAATCTTTAAATCAAATTTAATTGACAAATAAAATGCAGGATTTTACTTGCAGCACCCTCCGAAAGTGAGTCATTACATGTATGACACTAACATTAAAACTCACTTTCGCTTCACAGGCCTTGTCAAGCAACATAATTGTTTGTAAATTGTTATACCTCAACAGCACGACAAGTATAAAGGAAAATCAGGATCTACGAAGAACACACATTCGGAAGAGCAGGTCATGTGTACGGACATATTAGGAGACTCTTATTAGAAGTATAAGGAACGGAAAATTGCAACTTTTTGGTATGAGAAGTGTATTGTGATGTAATCATGAAATCTATTACTTCGGTTGCACAAAGTTTTGAATAGTGTTTCATAAATCTTGTACTTCGTTTTTTTAAACATAAATTACGCATTACTCATAGGTGACTCATTTCGATCGATGCTGTCGATAACATATGATTAGCATATTGTAACAACGACACTTTAAGTTAACGCTAGCAATCAACAACATACTGAGGGATTCTTTTGAATTTCGACTGACCGAAATCGGCGCTATTTTTTCCGGGACTTTTTTATATATGCCTAGTTAGACCTTGGTGCCTAGGCCCCAAAACCAGTCTCAGATATTTTTGATCTTCCATACCTGGCTGGTTGTAAGTGGCCAAAAGTCGAAAAATTAGGCTTCGTAGTTCGGATTTCATTTCAGTAAGGTGGCGAGGACACGGGCGTGTATGGGTTCGTTGGAAAGCTGAGGTCAAGTACTCCTGGGGCAAGTATTAACTTCATAAAATTTGCTGATAATCGGCCGAAAATATGACTTCTGGAAAATTTCTCAGAATCGATGGAACCTCCGTGAACTTTGATGAGAGCTGTGACCTCACTAATGCAATTATTTGATTAAATTATTACTTATTATGAATGTGGAAGGCCTCAGCTTTACAGCGATACGCATATTTACTAGTTTGGCGGAGTGAAACACACAGTTTTCATCTGTTACGTAGTCACGTACCAAACTACTAAATATGGATATCGGTGTAAAGCTGAGGCCTTCCACATTCATAATAAGTAATAATTTAATCAAATAATTGCATTAGTGAGGTCACAGCTCTCATCAAAGTTCACGGAGGTTCCATCGATTCTGAGAAATTTTCCGGAAGTCATATTTTCGGCCGATTATCATCAAATTTTATGAAGTTAATACTTGCCCTAGGAGTACTTGACCTCAGCTTTCCAACGAACCCATACACGCCCGTGTCCTCGCCACCTTACTGAAATGAAATCCGAACTACGAAACCTCATTTTTCGACTTTTGGCCACTTACAACCAGCCAGGTATGGAAGATCCAAAATGTCTGAGACTGGTTTTGGGGCCTAGGCACCAAGGCCTAACTAGACATATATAAAAAAGTCCCGGAAAAAATAGCGCCGATTTCGGTCGGTCGAAATTCAAAAGAATCCCTCACTGTGAATTCGGGCGATTCCTGAAGGGCTTTTGATTTTTTGTACAATTTTCGGACGTTTTACGAATTAGTTACACGTAGCACCTGAGGGACTTTTCCGAACCAGTCCGGCCCTGACTGACAAACATTTATTTAACTGACAAATTTGCCAAATTAAATCAAATATACCAGCAAGGTCCACTTCCACTCCGTCCACTTTGACAATGATAAAGATTTTACATTCCACCACTATCGAATCGTTCATCATTAAAAATTACATCAAAACATAAGATGTAACAAATTTCTAACACTTCCTTCAATTACCTTTCCGTTACCATAACATCGTTCATTCAAATCTCTACGTAGTCTGACATTCAGTTGATGTCAACGATTTTTTTTCTTTGCTTTGTATTTGTCACAACAAAAAATGCTAAATCTTTCTCTTCTCTATTTCCATCGACGGTCATAGTTCTTACGATAAAGATCTGGTAAGTACGAAATTGACGTTAATCGTTGGAATTCCAATTAAGCATAAAAAGAAACCATAAGCCGGCTTGGTATTTTTTATTTTATTTTATTTTTTCTTCGTTCATTTGATATCTTCGTAATTGAAAGTGATGCTTTTTTATTGGCGTCTTTTCATCTGTATCAAATCACCCATTCATATGAGTACACATATCACTTTGTGTAATGAAGTTTTTTTTTGATTGAATAAATGGATGAAAAAACCGAAAACACCAAAACTTTCTTTTGGCAAATATAATTACTCTGTTGCGTAACATCAGTTTTTTTCTCACTATTTTTTGCCCTTCATCGTCGAATTTAACAGTCAAAATGTTAATTAGTTCTTAGACACAAAATAAATTGTTTGTTATTTGCAAAGCATAAAGAGTTGGATAGACATAAATAAAATGTAATTGGTGAGCGTCATTTGTGGGCTCGTAAGATGTGGATGTTATCGAAGATAGAACAGAATACGCTTACAGTTTGAAGATCACAAGGATGTGCAATTTCAATTCAACTTATGTGATTCATTCCACATATGATATCCACTACACGTTGCTACAAATAAACGTAAATATGTCTGTCCTTACCGTACTGTTGGTAATGTATGTGGAAGAAGTAGAGGCTAACAGTTGAAAGAACTGACAATTAAGCGAGCCTAGAACTGATTCTTTTATTTTGCAGTAGTGGAGTACCCGGCTTTGCCCGGGATTACTTTCTCTCAACACTATTTTCACGCGTTAAAAATATTTTCAATGCGTCAAAAAAAATTCTTCCCAAAGTATTTTCAAGCGTCAAAAATTTTCACGCGTTACAAAAATGTTTCACTGTTCAAGGAAAGCATCCACATGAAAATGAACAAAATTTCACGCGTTTGTCCTAACTTTTTCTTACTTCTTTCTTTATCTGTATGCCAAGTTTCAAGTCTCTTGGACTGTCCTTCTGGGTTTCTATAGAGAGACAAACAAACCAACATTAAACTTTATAAAATGAAAGCAAAATAAAATGATCGAATGATTGAATTTCAATTGTCAAAAACCAGACTCGATCATTTTATTTTGCTTTGATTTTATTATAGATTTCCCGCTTATTCATGACATTCATTCACATCGTTAAATTTTGAAAAGAAAGGACAGTCCAACAGTTGGGATAGTCTTTCTCATTCACGAGGATTTGTGGAAGGAAATTTTCTATTTCTATTTACCGGAACATTTTCCTTGATTGTGCAAGAACAAATGAAAAGTACAATTGTTGTCCAATAGTAAATGAAGCACGAGACCTTCAAATGCTCACACAAGTTAGCTTAGCATGTTTGGTGATAAAACGATACAGTTATTTAACTTTCATATACTTTTCGACGCATGTACAATGTATGTCGTACATTTTGTTTATAATTCGACAGAGGTGTACATGTAAAGAGAGTATGACTAATCTACTATAGTTTTATTGTCCGATGAATGAATGTATGCATATTGATAGGCTTTCCATATATTTTATGACTAAAGAAGCCACTAGAATCGATTTACATTTTTTCCCAAATTTTTTAATTTCAGAACTATCAGCACTACATCTTCCTCCTCTTCAGTATCTGTTCCCTCTATCCAATCAACGGGCTTTATAATCATCTCGAACTTCCACCATACCGATCATACTTCAGTCATATAATTCGTCATGGCCCACCAAAATCATCTATCGACCATTTGACTTACACTTCACCAACCGAACCAACATCCATCGATTTCAATTCTATCTATCCGGAAACACAACATCCATCTATTTCAAACTTTGCGCCCTCACAGCATCCAACACTAAACGCTTTCGGTCGGTCATACACATACGGAAAATTTGGTCCACCAGTGCTAAATACTTTCGTACCGAATATTGGACAATTGGCCTATGTCGTTGATGGACGCGTTCTGAAACAATACCTTGTTGTGGAGGACCACGACGATGACAATTCGTTGGATTCGTTCATAAACAATCCGTATACTGGCCATGGTTTTAAGCCGTACATTCCATCCAATTTAAATGTTGCTCAGACGAATCGAGAGAATCTTGGATTTCCGCAGACCCAGACCCTAATCAATTCAATACCGTTGCCGACGAACGCTAATGCTTCTCCCAGCACAGGTGCGATTGCCTTAGGATCGGGTTCGTTGGGCTACATTCGATTGCCCAACGGAGCTATTTATCTGGGATCTGGTTCTCTGGGCTACATCAACGATCAGCAGCGAGTAGATGCGATTCAGAGTGTACGAAATCGACAGAGTCCAGCAGCTGGACCGCTTAGCTTTGGCCATACACCTAGATAACGAGTTTGTTTCCTTATTATCCTGTTCCTATATATTTTTACGTTTCTGTTTAGATTTAAACTTTAGACATCCATTGCATTTCTATCAGTAGTTTTATTCTGACTAGTCTTTAAGTTTACACAATATTTTGTGCGCTGTAAAAATAAAAACAAATTGCTTTGCTTGTGCGTCGAAGTCTAATTGGATTTTTGGATGAGAATCAGGAAGTGAGACGTTAGTTTTACTATTAGAAGCAGAGAGTTCAATAAACTCCTTACTGCGAGTGAATCAGCTAAGTTTTGAACATTTTTGTACATTATCAATCGAGAGAGAGAAAAGCCAAATTTATGTGATGTTTACTTTATAATTTCGTTTTTTTGAATTATTATGGAATTAAATTAATTACGACAAGTACATAAGACAGACAAACACAGAATGTTACACATTTGTAAAGATCTCTGTGAAAATATTAAAATTCAATATGAACTGGTTATGAGCCGAGAGGGAGTGTGTTAAGTGTTGTAATTATGAAAACTTGTCTTTAGCCACAATAAAAGCACTAAAAATCACTAACAATGCATTTTTCCTCATTCCCATAAGCTAAGCCTCATCAGTGTCTCATAAGTTTTTAGACCCGTACGAAGTACTGGGGTCTTATAGGTTTGTTTACGCATACGTTTGTAACACGTCGAATTGGACTCCCTGAGTAAGGGGAAACCTATTGTGGTTGTCTAGAGATGCCAAATCCGCGAAAAAAAATGTCCGTCTGTCTGTCCGTCTGTTTGTCTGCACGATAACTTGAGTAAAACGCATCCGATTTTGAAAATTCTTTTTTTTCCCGTTTGGTAATGTCAAAAGACAGGCTAAGTTCGAAGATGAGTGATTTTGGATCGACCCCTCCCGAGCTGTGGCCCAATAAGTGCTTTACGGTTTTTCGAAGATATCTCCGGACATTTAAACGTTAAACTTGTAAGTGATACGTCAAATAAAAGGTATTCGACAAAAAAAAAGTTTATGGAAATCGGATGACCGACTCGTGAGTTAGACCCCTTGGTGTGGAACAGGCACAGGGCGGCAAGCAGTTTTTGCTTGTAGGTCGGCCAAATTTCAACATATTTCGTTCGTTTTAGCTTTATTAGATAGGTATTGACCGTACCAATCAGGGAAAAAAAAGTTTTGAAATTATGTTCTCCGGAGCGTGAGCTAGGTCTCTTGGAGTGAGCTCTTATCTGGCTACTCGGCCGTACAGTGAACATGGAGTATTTTGTCAATATCTCGAGTAAATTTTGACCGAATTTCATGAATTTTTTTTTGTTGGAAAGGTATTAACGAATGTAAAGCGTCGGTACTATTTCCGGTCTCCTAACAAAATGGCTGCCGGCGGCCATATTGGATTTTAGTAAAACGATATAAAGTGGGAAAATTTGTACTTAGATAGTTTTTGTTAACAGAGAAGTAATTGGTTATGTGTGGGGGGTTTTAGGAATCCCATATGTGGACTTCTATATATATCTATATACAGCTATATTGAGCTATATGCAGGCATGTAGAGCTATATAATAGCAAATTCATTTGTGAAATGTTTATTTATAGGAAAATATAGGTAAATATAGCGGTATATAGCTGTTTAAATAGGAATTTATGAAATTTGACTTCGTACGGGGCTGTCTGTATTGCCTCCGGCAATTTATTTGCAAGGCAAAGAGTGGATAATGTAAAGCGCGAATAGCTTTTCAGCAGAGAAGAAAATGAAGTAAGAGAAATGAAGAGGCTTTTGATACGAATAGGTGTTTCGTACGGGTCGGCGTTAGCTATGTTTTTTTTCGTATGATGCAGCGCATGAATAGGACTTCAAAGCTCTGATGCTTGCAAAAGGAAAAAGTTTCCCTTTACGATTTTTTGCGACTACTTGTTCGTTTCAAGTAATGACGTACATTTATTGAATTGGATGTAAGATAGATGGATGAAATACGATTCGAAGATGAGTTTAGCAATACATCCTATATTAACTATTTTCGTAAAAAATACCGAAACTTCTAGCTCGCCGTTGGCCAGTGTTTTATCAGTTTCCATTTCTTACGTTCCAAACTGTGCTTTCGGTATGTAAGCAAACATTGGTTCACATTTACGCAGTTTTATGCACTTTTATGCACTGTAGTACCAATAAGCTATTTTGGTAACTAGTTAGTGAAAGGGTGTTGTTTTGCGCTCGCTTCGCTCGTATCAGCAACACCCCATTTACTAACGTGTTAGCAAGAAGATTTTATTTTTATATTATCTTCGTCACGTATTTCCTACATCGTTTAGGAAAAATGTTGTATCTAACTCATGCTTAAAGGATTCTTTTAGCGAATTCAATTCCAGAACTCGCCTCCGTCTCGTGCTGGAAACCTCTCTCTCTCCTTTTAGCATACGTTACGAAAATAAGTATTTCCTTACGTGCTTATGATAAGAACAGATTTTCCGCTCCATGTCAGCAGCCAGAAGTATCGAATATAATCTCTAATTTTCAAACTTGTGTCTATACCCTAAATGGGCTCTAGCCAGAAAAATGTTTCTTGAGTCACCATTGAGTTATTTATACAACAGAGTGATAAATGCTTTTTTAGGCATTAGATGTGTAGATTGTCACTCGAGGCCGTAGGCCAAATGTGACAATACACATCGTGTGCCAAGAAAAGCATTTATCATCTAGTTATATACAACGTATTTCGCAATAAAGGCAAAGGAAAGTCCTACTTTTCGTCACTTGTTGCGAAAACTATTTTATGCAACTCGAGATCATAATGTTCAAAAACTGCGAACTTAATATCCCTATGTTGCATAAAACGTTGTATGAATCTCGGTGCAAAATACTTGATTAGGCTCACGATGTGTATTATGACACACGGCCTGCGGCACACATCTAGAGACTAAAAAGGTACTTCGCATTCGAAGTCATAAACAACTATTACGTGTGTGGATTTTGAGGTCCAAGCTGGGGGCAAGAGTATCTTGTATAACTTGTATATCTAGTTCCCAACGTTTTTTCTCGGTGTGTAAATGATTGTGTGGTTACATCGCTCGTCTTCGGGTCGAGCTGCAAATGACACACTCATTAAAATTAAAATCCCCAAACTTGTCCAAACCTCTCCATATTTATTATATGTGACAGTTGGGATCAAGAGTCGGTATATTCCATCTGTCAAAGTGACGTACGTTTTAAACGTCAAACCAAAAATTTTCTGCCAAATAGTTAAGAAGTCGCCTAATTTTCCTCAATTCTATCAGTGGAAGCGACTTATAGAAAAATAAACGATTTTGTAATTATTTGCCTAATTTTTTTTGGTTTGACGTTTAAAACGTCACTTTGACAGGTGGAATATACCGACTTTTTATTCCAACTGTCACATATATGGAATAATGCAATAGTTATAAAAAGTAGAAAAGTGGAGTTTTCGTGAGAATGTTGTTGATGCGAGACGAAGCCGATGTCAATAAACACACTAAAACGAGACTTTTCATTTTTATCCCGAGTTGTGTAATCGATTTTTACATGCTTTTGCAACATAAACTCATTTTCTTGTTTTCCCTAGGTGTGTAATAAGCCATTTTCCACCCTAGGGAATTCGATTGCATTGGTTTGGAAGCTCTATTAAAACATTTTTTTTTGTTATTTCATTGCAGTTATTAGAATGACGAATTTATTTAAATTATTACACACAAAGTACAATTTAGATGTTCTGTCTACTCAATAATTGTTACTATAAACTATGTCCTTTACATCAAAATTTTGAAAATATAATTTATGAACGACACAAAGGAGATGCAATTCGTAATCTGATTTTTTCTGCTTTTTCTTTTCTTAAAAAAAATATTTTTTTCTTATAAAATTAAATGTAAAAATACTAATTAATTGTAAGAACACAAAAATCTTTGTTTATAATGACTTATAGGTAGCTATAGTTTCAGTTTTTATTTCTCGAGTTTATTTTTTTATTCTTTTTTTCATTTTTTTAATTTTTTTTCATTTTCTATAGTTTTTACACCGTCATGGTGCACATGTTTAATGGTATTTTCATTGTTCATGATGCATTGTGCTGGACATTTTCCTCTACTAATTCTATTAACTTTTTGTTTAACGATTAACTACATTATAAAAATACATTTTTGTTTCAAAATATTTTCGATTACTTCTTCGTTAACACAATTACACTGTTTTGCAAGGTAAACATTACCACTTTTGTATCTAAGCTGTTCTTACTGTTGTTCTCAGTTTCATCATTTCTCTCAATTGTCATTTTAAATTAACTTACAAAATGAGAGAAACCAGTGAAACGGAAACAGCAAAAACAGCTTACGAAAGTGGCAGCATTTACATGTGCGAAACAGTCCTCATATTTTTCAAGAATTTCTTTTGATTGGTAGAATATTTCCTCTAAAATTTCGATCAAACTTAATAAGCACCAAAGAAAAAATGGAAGAAGTAGCTGTGACAAACTACATTTCATTTGCCTCACACAAACATATTCTTTCATGACACAAAAAAGAAGCTTTTGGTCGTCCCAATTGACATTGATTGACACAATAAAACTTTTAGAATCTAAATTTCCCAGCTTAAGTTTGAACACATCCACTAAGAAAATACGTATAAATGTGGCACAATAGATAGTCTGCGCAAATGACGTATAAGTCAACTTATAAGTTGGAAATTCTAAGTAACTTTTCAGAACTTCTTGTATGAAGATGTGACTTATAATTTCCAACTTATAAATTAATGCGTCATTTGCACAAACTGTCTAATATGCTTTTATATGGTAACACGCAAAATTGTGTCCGTTAAATTCGAATGCTCAAATTAGTCTGAAAAACCAAGGGCCGCCCTACTTTACATTCAATTTTTTGCGAAAAAGCTCTAAAAAGCTATCGGAAAAATGAAAATTGAAAGTGTTCGGAACGTGTTAAAATCATCTGTCATTAAGGCTGTGTAGGTAGGTAGGTAATAGAGAAATCAAAGCACAATTTTGTAAATATTTTTCTAGTGGCCCGACAGTTGAGATCATAAAAGCTATCGAAAATAAGTCACAGTTATATGATAACCATAATCTACGTAAAACAATCACAATTTTAGAAACAGCTGCCGCAAATTTCAATATTTTGATAAATGCGCTCAACTGTAGTCAAGACAAACAATTTAAAAAAAAAAAAATTAATAAAACGACCGTACGTTTAACAAATTCACATCGATAAAGCATATCCCTAATTGATGCGGTCAAAATTATCCTCTTCGTCGCTAACATAAAGGTCGTATATTCGGGTTGAATCTGATAGCACCGATGCGGTTTCACAATTGATTGATGTTCTGAAAAGTCGATTTTAATTATCGCATTTTATATAACATGCATGTAAAACGAGATGTATAATAATGTTCGTTCACGTTGCGGTATGGAATCAATTCATAGGTTGACACGTTTCTGTCGCGGGTGGTATTATAGTCTGGTTTCTTTTGTCGAAAAAAGGGCTCTGCTCGATTCAGAACTTTTATGATTTTTGATGGCGGGATTTGATTGGGGCCGAACTACATTTGTTTGTTTCTTGGGTGTTTTGAACCGGTAAAAACCGGTTTTAGTGTAAAACTTAAAAGTGAAATGTCTCCGTCAAAAGTGGATATTTTTTGATGATTGGACTAGAATCTGTAAGGCTGGCTCAGTACCAGAAAATGGAGTCGAAAAAAACTGATATAAGCTAACGAACAGTCATATTGTGGGGAATCATTCAAAGACACTTCGCTCTAGTAATTCATTCGGTTAAAATAAAAAATAATATTCGAAAAGTTCAGATAATTTATCGTTTTATTAAGAAAAAAAATGTCTGTGGGAAGGGGGGTGCTTCATATCGGTATCTTCCTTTTGTACGTACAAGCTCTGACTACTAGATCTGAAAGTACTAATCACTAATCAATTTAGAAGTGGCCAATCATATCCTGTCGTCAAAAATCAAAAAAGTTCTTAATCGAGCAGGATGACATAAGAACCCCGGACTATTCTACTGGGATTAAACGTTCGATGTTTAAATATTTTTCGATTAATTATTTGCAATGATTTCAATATTGAAATTATCGAATTGAAGTGAGAGAGAGAGAGAAAAAAATGTTGATTGATTTCAAGCTCTGCTATGCAGTTCAGGTTGCGTAATACCGATCTGTATTTTAACCAGTAAAAATTTGTGAAATTATTTTGCAATTCGATTTATGAACGACACAAAATGTAAACTTTCAATTAAATATTTAATCGACATAAAATGATCGATTTTCTAATCTGATTTCGAATTAAAATCTCGATAAATTAATTAATAAATCTGGTCAAAAGTTGTGCTCTAGACGAGTGGCTGCATCGAGTCGATTAAACATTTTCGGCATATTTTCAACTTAAAGCACTGATGACTGACAGTATAATGCTCGAGAATAAAAGTCGTGCTCAAGTTTGAAAAGGTTCATCGCCAAACTTATACAGTGGCATTCATTAGGTTCTGTGATGTCTATGCATCAGATTTGAGTGTAGCTCAGTAACGAAGCATTCTGAATTTTTAGCAAATTTTTACTGTGTCTACGTCTATATGCGACATAGACCTAAAGCAATGAAAAGTTACTTAAATGTATCAGAGCTTAGAGTTAGAATCTAATGATGAAACTTACGTGTTTACCAAATTGTACTCATTTTCATCTTCTTCCTCTTCCAACACGTCCAGCATTTTTTTCTTTGTCTTATTTTTTGTCGATGTTTCTCTACTTTTCGCTTTTAGTAATGTTTGGCCGGATGATTTATTTGTCGTTGATTGAATGGATGAGTCCGTCATCGTTGGACATGAGCTGGAAATTTAGAAATGAAAATAAAATATTTTAAATTTTTACAGATAAGAAACATCGATCTAAAATTTATCAACTGACTGATCGATAGGGATTTGTTTACCAAGGGAAAAAAATATGAAATTCCAACAATAGTGCCTAAATCGATCGAGTTGGAATGCCCTATATTTTCCACGAGGTGAACACGACGTTTTTCATGCTTGCGGTGTGATAAACCTTATTTCCTCCACTCAATAGGCCATGAGAAAATTTAGTTTTTTGGATGACTCTGGAAATTTATTCATTCTCTCTCTTCCCGCATAATATACTTATTTACCCGCAGAACTCGTATTCATCCCGAACTGACAGATCACTTTGTTTATGTTTTCAAAAATGTTATGGAAGATGTTTTCGTTTCGTGGAGAAAAACGGGTAATCCCACCAGACACACATGAAAAACGTTGTTTTCACCTATGGAAGAATAGGAAATTTCAATTCGAGCGAATTGCACTATTGTTGGAATTTTCTATTTTCTTCCCTTGGTAAACAAATAACAATTGTCAATGTCTTTCAAGTTAAAGGAGATAAAGTTATTTCCAAAAATATTTTACTTCGTTGGTTTTGACATATATTTTTCATTTAGGCGCTCACTTCGTTCGGGCTACAACTCTTGCCTGAAATCTACCATCGTTCACCACAGAGTGTTTATTTCCAGGCATCAATAACGTTATAACCGAAATGATTTCTGTTACTCGAATATCGTTTTTCGGAAAACTAAATCAATTCGGTTAATCCAATAACGTTATTCAAAATAACGAACTAATTTCGGTTAATTTATCACAAATGCATGCAGATTAAACTAAAGATCACTTCCAAGGGCTGAAAAAATACAAACTCAAACTCACAGACACAATTAATCGATCTCTGTGGGTCGGGGTCCATTTTTGTATGGAAAAGTTAGGGACACTCTCCGGTACATTGTTCGTTTTTAATCTCTGATCGATAGTGTACAAGGGTGCCACTCCATCCTCGTCCTAAACGATTTCGCTCAATGGCGAAATGTGTAACAAATGACAAATTGACGAATGTGGAAATCGACATTTATCCAAAATTACACATTACTCGCGTAAGGATAAGTTCGGTTTTTTCTCATCAGGATGTTCTCAAAAGAAGGATTTTTGGGTCTATATGTGTATCTAGGCGATTTACTTGCTGCAATTATTATATAGTAATTCACAAAAGCATACATATTACATATCAAACACTGGGTAATACTTGAGTATTAAACGAAAATCATGTCTAGTGCTTGGTCGTAGACCGGTGAAATCCTCTGAGTCGACTTCTTTTGGGATGCTTTTCAGACCACCTCAGTTGCACGCTGTCACAGGGGCTATTTAATGAATATAGTAGTCATAAAACTAGAATTCAAGCCATTTCAGGTACCCTCGTCCAACTTTAGGAAACTGTGGAAAGCTCTCGGGAAGGTGTATTGACATTTTTCCGTTATTGTAGAAAAGTCTAGACCTTAACCTTCAAAAACTAGTATTTTTATGGGTCTATCAAAAATAAAAGTTTTGTAGAGAAATAGTTATTTTCATCATAAGGAGAGAAATCACGAAATTACAGTATACATACGTTACGTATGCAAAAATAATTCTCGTTGGATACGAGTTCACATACATAATGTGATTGAGTGTGTTCTCTCCATAATGAACAAACGTTTACACGCTTTATGATACGAAAAACAGAAAAAACAAAAAGAGCAAAAGAGGGTGAGAGAGTTAGCTCCGCCTTCGTATATATCAATTCAAAACAGGTACCATGCGAGTAAAACATCATTTTTATCCCTAGACCTGTTTACAAGGTCTGCTCAGAGAGAACCCAAAAAACTATGGTTTCCGATAACTTTCAGCGCGTGATTTCGTCTGTTTTCGTATCATGAAGCGTGTAAAATATATGGCAAGTTTGTTTTACTCGAAAACTTAGCGACGTATAAATAATTCACGCTGTGACGAAACTGTAATCAATCATGAACAAGATGAAGCAGTGCTCAGAGAATTTTAACGAGTAATAACTAGTAATAACAGCAGGTAAATCGCCTAGAAATATATTCACAAAAATCCTTCTTGTAGAATTTCCACCGATTTTCGTCATTTATTACACATTTCGCCATTGAGCGACCTAAATCGTCTAGGATGGAGTGGCGCCCTTGTACACTATCGATTAGAGACTAAAAAGGAACAACGTACCGGAGAGTGCCCCAAACTTGAAGTTTTCCATACAAAAATGGACCCCGGCCCTTGGAAGTGATCTTTAGTGTAATCTGCAATAATTTGTGATAAATTAACCGACATTAGTTCGTGATTTTGAATAACGTTATTCGAGTAACCGAATTCATTTCGTTTTCCGAATAACGTTATTCGAGTAACCGAGTTCATTTCGTTTTCAGAATAACGTTATTCGAGTAACAGAAATCATTTCGGGTAATAATAACGTTATTGGGGATGCCTGTTATTTCAAAGAGTGTTGTCTTATATATTATGTATGTTGGATTGATACGAGCCGCTGGCGAATTCAGAAACCGATCGTATGTGTGTGTGTGTGTATATGTGTGTGTAAAACATCATTTCAAGTACGCTGTGATTAACCTTATTTTTCCACCTCAAAAGATTATGAGAAAATGATGTTTTCACATCGCTTTCGCTTCTAGGAGCTTACATTTTTCAAATTTCGTCCACAGTAGGCAGAACGTAATACGTAACTCTTTCGGCCTACGTTATGTTAATACTGTTGGCGCTTGGTCTGATGACAGTGCGGATAGAAAATGCATATTTTCTTCTCTCCTGTTTTGACAGGGAAGGAAATATAAATTTTCGTCCCCAAACTGTCAAGTTTTATATTCGTTTAAAAAAATTTGTGACAAATTGATGTTTCGTAGAGAAAAACGGTGAATCACATTACATTGCACATATGAAAAATGTTGTGAAGAAAAGTGAATTCTTGCTCTTGTTGGAATTTTCTATTTTCATCCCTCGGTAAACAAATATCTATTTCCCACTTACAATTAGTTCAAAAACGCAATAGTGAATACTCCCTGAATACTGGAGGCCCTTTTAATTTGTGAGGACTTCAAAAACCGAACAATTGTCGTGCTTTTCTTTCTTCAATCTAATTCTTCATAATTTTAATGAGATTTTTTGAAAACACGCTAATGATTCTCACGGTGACGATAAATTTTAAATGAGCCACGTTTTAACTAATTTGATTAAAGAGTTTAATTGCGATTTCTTGAGCATGGCATTTCGGTTTTTTTTTTCTCTATTTAATTTCACTGTATCTCAAAGTTGTTTCTGTAAACTAAAGCATTTTCCATTTGCTGGCATGAACATGAGAGTTGCGATTACGAAACACAAACGAATAATCTTAAAATTTATACATGTGCCCACCTTGGTGCGATGGAAATTAATTACTTAAATTAAGTCATTTCTGTACGTACAGAAAATGTATTCTGTACCTTACATTATATATGCAATCATTAACTAATAAATGCGGTTATAATGGTATGAGCTATCTGCATACAAAATATTTAGCTGTGCAAAATTAGATAATTTTTTGGTCGACTTTATTTATACAGTGCGGCCACGGTAATTAAAGTTTATCAATAGGTGTTAGTCGTTACGTACATGTATATTATATTGTATGCATGATCTGATCATTTATTATTTTGTTACACTTTAAACAGATTAATTTTAATCGATGGCTCGATAAAATGGTGTGGATTGTGAGAATTTGCGAATAATTTTTTTTTGTGTGTGTTCCATCTGATTCACAGAAAATGATTGAGAGAATGGCGATCGAGGCACAAGCTATTTACAATGGTAAATGTGTATAATATAGCAACAATATATATACCTGAATGTACTCGTGTAACCTATCCAATATTTTACACTTTTAAATTTATAGCAAAAAGGTATAACTCCAAAGAAACTGGATGTGTGGAGTGGACACATAAATTCGTGAAATTTTTTTCTTTCTTCACTCTTTCGCAAATAAAATTTGTTCAATTAAATGAACCTAACTTTTTGTGTGTGTATCGTACGGAATTGTTTATGTTCGTGACTTTCACGCAATTTCAGCGAACATACTATAGTACACAGGAAGCGCTATATATGCGAGCTGCATTTGTTGCGCTGTTGATACATTTTTTAGGTAAAAAAAATCAAACAGCGAAAAATACCGCGAGAGTAGATTATAGTTTGCGAAAAAAAAATGAATTTAATGTTCGTTACATGATACACAAATTCTTCCACAATTTTTTTTCTTCTTCTTCTTATATCGTCATCGCAACCTCTGATGTAATTTACTTCACGGCTGGTTTTTTTAAGTGTTTCACTTTCCGACAGTTCCGTTGAGTCATTTGCGCCAAAGAAATAAACTGACTTTGATAATTGAAAAATGATATAAAGAAGAGCACTGGTTCGCCACCTCGTAATTTATTAAGAGTGATATCGCCAAATCTTCAGGTGATTGGGAAACAAGCGGTCTCCGATTTTAATGAGTGATAGCTCGTTGGATTCGTCTTTCAATTCTAGGAAACACGTGTCTTTCACTTTTTCTTAAAAAAATTATTTTCTGTGAAAAGCGCTCAAAAGTGAAGACATGCCAGAGGTTACCGAAAACAGTTTTTCGGCAATAACTCAAGAAAACATAGCTAACGCCGACCCGTACGAAACACCTATTCGTATCAAGGCTTTTGATACGGAACAGTAATTAGTTTTTCAATTGGACCAATATTTGCTACGTGACAGGAGTTTGGAAAACCGTTTGCTCCCACTTGATCGTATCGTTTTACCAACTCCTGTCGCATAGCAAATATTGGTCCAATTGAAAAACTAATTACTGTTCCGGACTCCTGAGGTCATTTGCTATACGCTAACACTTTATTTGACTAAAATCCTCCGAGAAAAATTTAATAATTTTTCACAAGAATTACTAACACTGGATATGTTGTAACGACCTATATTCGAGTCAAAGTGAAGCGTATACGGTAAGGGAATAGTAGACAATAAAAAATGACTGCCGTAGTACCGTTCCAGACGCTGTTCCAGCTGTAGAGCCCTCGGAAAGAAGAAAAAAAATCTACATTTTGGCACCAACTTTTTTTCAAGACTTCTGTAGGCTTGCAGCCCAAAAGTACTGGGTTCATTTATATGTGCAACGATAGTGGGTGAGGCCAGCTACAACACCCCATACTCTGTTCCGTGGTACATCGAAGCTGCAGAAAAGGCGGACTCTCCGAACATTCACTATATTTCTAGTCATAACTCTAGTGGATCAACTAGCACCAAGCGGTGCGTATACTCCACCTGTAGGTCTTTTCAAGGCCGACAATCGTACAACATTACAACAATTTAAAATAATTTTTTCTTGAGTTATTGCCGAAAAACTGTTTTCGGTACCCTCTGGCATGTCTTCACTTTTGAGCGCTTTTCAAAGAAAACAAATTTTTTTTAAGAAAAAGTGAAAGACACGTGTTTCCTAGAATTGAAAGACGAATCCAACGAGCTATCACTCATTAAAATCGGAGACCGCTTGTTTCCAAAGTTAAAAAAATCACCTGAAGATTTGGCGATATCACTCTTAATATCAGAATCAACTGACATTTGGAAATTCAAGTAGATCGCTCTTTCGACTTATATCATCATCATTATCAAACCTAGGGTTCCTGGAAGACGTGTTATTTTACCCAATTTATCTGCAGAATTCGTGAGGCACAATGTCTCACAAAACATTCTGTAAATTCCTAATCTTAAAATTTTTGTGTTAGAATGGTTCATATATGTCTACATCACTCCGTACGGAGAGTCTAGACTGGTTTAAGGTCGTTCGTTTTCTGCTAAGTCATCTGTTTCTAACAATAATGACCTGTAGCACACATAATCTCATATATATGGTACGTTCCATATGCTATTTCCACAGTAAAAACATTCTTCTATCTCTTTCACACTACTGTCGCTGGTACGATGGTTGCCTTTTATATTTCTGGCCTAGGGCACTTCTAGCATTTTCCTGTGCTAGTTACTGTGTAAGCAGACAACGTTGGACCTTTGTAGGGCAAACTACCACAATGACAACAAAAAGTGTCTTTCGTCTTTCGTTTTCAGGAGCCCTTCTCCCATAGGCCCTCGCAAATTTTCTTACATTTTCACACAAAATGTTTTTTTTTACTCCAATCAAATGGGGTTGCTTGGTGGAACCAAACGTAGTGCTACAGGGAGACTACGTCAATACCACTCCAAACACCAACATTCGAAGATCTACCGCGATCCATGTCCCAATGGTGGCAATTTGACCCGAGGTTTCAATAGAAGAGGACCTATGATATTACACTGATAAAAAAAATTCGTCAACATACATCCAGTATGTATGAAATGGCTGGCAGACAGCTTCATTTCTGCCTTACTTCGGATATGTATATTCCAACGTCTGGCAAGTATATCGTACATGTTCGATGTACAAACATACGAGTGACACGGATAGTCACGAGCAGTACGTATGACTATATGTCGGACATGTACGATATACATGTCAGACGTTGGATATACATGTCAGACGTTGAAATATACATATCCGAAGTAAGGCAGAAATGAAGCTGTCTGCCATCCATTTCATACATACTGGACGTAAATTTTTTTATCAGTGTAGGGCTTTTGTGATTAGACCAAATAAAACGTTATTGTTCCCTTTTGATAGTTTCTCTTAGAAAGGTCCAAAGTTATCTGCTAGCATAGTCGCTAGCATCAAAAAACACTAAAAGTACCCGATGCTACACATTTTCCCCAAAATTCTCAATCAAGTGAAGACCTCTGTCAGAAGGGCTCCTGTGATTAGACCGAAGAACATCTCATGGCTCTCATAAATGTAGTTCTTCCTAAAAAGGTCCAACGTTATCTGCTAGCATATGAAAACACTAGAAGTGCCCTAGGCCAGAAATATAAAAGGCAACCCTCGTATAAATGTATCTCGCGCTTCTGCTCTCCAGATTACATATTTTCGTATACCAAAACGTATAGTAAAACCAACGAAGTGAATGACGTGGCATTAAATCTTAAAAATGTTTTGTCCAGATGAAGTAATAGATTCGTAAAGTATTCTAAATTTCAAATATGTTCTGACACACAGTGCTATTATTCTGAGGTAAGAATGGTTGAAAGTGTCAAGAAATGAATTACCTGAAGGCTTGCTTACAACAGCGACAATATACCTTTGATTCGGTTAATATTACATAAATGTGTTAGTTTTGAGTCGAGCGTGAATCTTAACATTTCGAAAATGTCATTAAAATAACGTTCTGTAACAGTCGCATAAATGCATGTGAAATACACTGCCTCCTCCTATCAACCTAATATCATTAATCACTGTACAAAATACATTTATTTTTCAACAAGTATCCGTTACACCTCTGTGATCAATTATCTATCAAAATAATGAAGCAATTTTCTCTTCGTATTATACTCTTAATATGTTCTCAATAACAATTATTCATCAGAGATCATTTCTGCCGAGCCATGAGCTTTATAAATTATGTTTTCATCAAATATTTAACCGTGACTTAAAGTGCATACAGATATGCAACGCTAGCTGCACCTATTCTCTTCTCAGATGTATTCATTGAGATATCCGTTAAATTTATGTTTCTTTTCTTACTTCAAAAACAAAACTCTTGAATTCACAAAATTGGCACAATTTTGATAGGCTTTTGCGTTGATGATTTGATAAGTGTACAAAAAGAAACGAAAAGGAACTCGATCTTTACAATGTTCACACTTCACATTTGTATTCGAATGTAATTGTTGACACAATCACCGCAACCTCAACCACAACACAACTCGGAAAATGAATGTCGTAGAAGATGTAAGTGAATACCGTGAGGTAATATTACATCTCGGTAATTCTGATTACAATATTTACGATGGATGAGTGCGTTTGTAAACACTGACAGTCCGCAAGCATATGATATAAGTTAGTTGATCGAATCTTACTTGATTTGATCTAAGTCTATTGTTTGACAAACTTAAGTAATCTTTTACTTCATTTGTTTTAACATAAATTTGGTTATATAAGACTGTGTGCAGCACAATGGGCCCATTCGGAGGCCCACGTGCATGTTTACGGGATTTATTCCAGTTAAATGCCCTATTTCTCATTATCTATGCTTTTCGATGTTGTCAATATGGTGAGATTTTCTCAATTCTGTAGCTACCAACTACCAAATACGTGAGTTATAAAAAGGCAAGCAGGAAGAATAGTTCAATGAGTCGATACCCAGCTGTTGAACAATAAACATCTCCACCAACTTACGTAGTAGACTACCAATTTTGTAGTCAACTATCAGTTTTGTAGTCAACTATCAGTTTGGTAGTTAATTATCAGTGGGGTAGTCAAATATCAGTGTGGTAGTCAACTATCAGTGTGGTACTCAACTATCAGCGTGGTATTCAAATACCAGTTTGGTAATCAACTGTCGGTGTGGTAGTCTAAGTGTACTAGTCAACTATCAGTGTGGTAGTTAACTATCACTGTGGTAGTCAACTGCCAGTTTGGTAGTCAACTACCAGTTTGGTAGTCAACTACCAGTTTGGTAGTCAACTACCAGTTTGGTAGTCAACTACCAGTTTGGTAGTCAACTACCAGTTTGGTAGTCAACTACCAGTTTGGTAGTCAACTACCAGTTTGGTAGTCAACTACCAGTTTGGTAGTCAACTACCAGTTTGGTAGTCAACTACCAGTTTGGTAGTCAACTACCAGTTTGGTAGTCAACTACCAGTTTGGTAGTCAACTACCAGTTTGGTAGTCAACTACCAGTTTGGTAGTCAACTACCAGTTTGGTAGTCAACTACCAGTTTGGTAGTCAACTACCAGTTTGGTAGTCAACTACCAGTTTGGTAGTCAACTACCAGTTTGGTAGTCAACTACCAGTTTGGTAGTCAACTACCAAATCATCAAATTATAAATAGGCAAGCAGCGTAAATAATTTCATCAGTCGGTGTGAAGCCCTCGAACATCTCTACCACCTCTCTATCAGCATGGTAGTCAACTACCAGTTTAGTAGCCAACTACCAGTTTGGTAGTCAAATACCAAAAATTCAAGCTTTAAATAGGCAAGCAGCAGAATAACTTTGTCAGTCGGTGCGCAGTTCTCGAATAGTAACCATCTCTGCCGAAAATTACATTTGGTCAATTATAATGTTGGTAGTCAGCTACCAACTGCAAAATTTTCGAATTGCAATGTAAACTGTGAGCTATGGGTTATCAGATAACAAATAATTATAATTTGCCTGGTATTGATTTTGTTCACAGTGGTGTTGCAATATTGAATTATGGGTGAGAGTACCTAATGTAATCTCGATTTTTCTTGATCGTGAACAAATCAAATGAAGAAATTCGATTTTTACAAAAAAATCCAATTTCTTCATTTGCAATATTGAATGTCAATGTTGTGCAGCTACCAAAACTACGGACTACCAAATTTTCCATTTATAAATATGATTTGTGGTACAAACACCTGGACAGACATGAAGTGTCCACAATGGGATATTTTTTCTAGAAGAAAAAAGACCTGAAAAATTACGTAGAACGAAACACTCGACATTGTCTTCCACATAAAATTCACGTGAATGGAGGTAAACTTGTGACTTTTTTCAGTCTCTTAAAATGGTCCAGTTAACTGTCGTTGAACTTTTCGTTGCTTTCATCACATTTTACTATTTTTGATAGAACACTTTATTAAAGTGGATTGTGGATTATGTGGATTGTATGTGAACCAGGGTCTATATTGTGGGGAATTAATTTAGTTTACTGATGAATATTATATTTGTTAGGTTTCAGGTGGATGGGTTGTGATTTTCGCCATTTTAAGAAGAAGAAGAATGACGTTTCAGGTCTATGACGCTCAGTAAATACTAGAGATGTGCGGGCCGCCCGAAATTCACCTACCCGACCCGGCCCAGCCCGGCCCGACCGGGCTTGGGTCCGGGTTTCAAAAATTAGTCGGGCTCGGGCGGGTTCGGGTTTCAAAAACAAAGATTCGAACCGGCCCGACTTTGTTCGTCTTTTAAAAAAATGTGAAAACTTGAAGAAAAATTTAAAGAAAATTTGTAGTACAGTCCGAGAGTAAGCTTCCGTTCAAGTGTTCGATAGATTTGTGAGACTACATTATTATAACGATAGCTAACCGAACAATTTCCACTTGTTAGGCGCGCCGATTTTAGGTTTTTTCGCTCAATAAAAAATATACGGGCCGAGTCGGGCCGGGCCGGGTTTCACTACAAAATTCTCGGGTCGGGTCGGGCTCGGGCATTAAAAATTAGTCTGGGCCGGGCTGGGTCGGGTTTTGAAAATAGGTCGGCCCGCACATCTCTAGTAAATACACAATTTGTGAAACTATTTATGTTTCAGGCATGTAGTATACGTTGAATAAATTGAGTTTATTGAGTGAAAAATCAAAAAGAAAATGTTGACATTGGCGCTGGCGATCAGTTTCGACGGTTAAACCATGAACTTTCATCACAACCCATTCTATGAGTGTGTGGGTTGAAGACAAATTAAAAGAATTTAAAGGAAAAGAAAGATAAAGTGAAACTTCATCGCTTAAGTCAGTGCACAATCGGTCACTGTACTATCCAATCAATACTGCAATTACAGTAGGGAAATAATGCAGCGAGTCAACTACTGTGCATTCATTGAGTATCGACCATGTCGGTAAATCAATATTTATTATTATTGAAAATCAAGTTGCACTTACCTCAACAATGGACTGCTCCGCTTAATACCAAATACGGGACAATTATTCCCCAGTAAGTAATTGTAGTCCAGGTTCATCGCACTTTTGTTCAACTCGCTCAAGTCAAATTTTAGCATAGCTGAAAATGGACCATTGTTAACAGACGAATGTGGGAAAAAGTTTCAGGGCAAACAAACATTTATCAATTGGTCCCAGTTTTTCGGCGACCGTATAGAGAACGTCAGCGCTCCAAAATTCTGGAATGCGAACGAACACTTTACCCGTATCGACGGGCAAATGAAAACCCAATTTATGTAACAGCAACATAAATGGTTTGTGCATAAGAATGGTGCTCTGTTCGGTGTTCCACGGTACCACTGGTACGGATTGATGCTTCACTGAAAATGACAAGAAACGTGCAAATTCAACTCGGGAGCGAAAAGCAAAAATACTGACAAACATAGTGGTACGGCACAGGTTTCATGATTTTTGTGCTCGTCAAGAGATTTGGTTGCTTGTAGATGGGTCTGCTATTCTGCGCCAGTTTGACGAAACAACAGTCAACCAAACTTTTTTGCAGCCACAAAATTGATTTGCCTTTGTTTTCCTGAATCAAACTTTCACGCAAAACCTGACAGCGAAATTGAAACTTTGCTTAGCGCATGAACTCTGAAACAAAATGAATTGCAAAACTCACTTCAATGTCGTCCGCAGCTCGTTCGTCGCTGCCTGAATCGTTCATACTTATTCCCGATTCACCACTGCTCGACGAGTCGGAGGTTTTTGCCTTTTTCTCGTACTCAATGTCCTCAAATTTCATCAAATCATCGTATTCAAGCAATGTGATGATGTCCTATTCAAAACAATGCAGAATTAATGGCTTACCGTGCTGACTGAATTAACCGAATAGCTATTTCTGCAGCTATTGTGGGTGGTAAGTTTTAGGTAATTTTGTAATTTGAAGCAAATAAATCCTAAAACCAACCGCCCACAACAGGCACGTGTACAACTTTTCATGAAAATGGACCAAATTACGAGAAAAATTCAGAAATTTTGTACTTTGGGACGTATAGACCGAATACCATAACACAGCCATTACAATGAAAATGAACTAGTAACCACGGTAGAGTAAAATAAACCAGGCAGGAGCGGTTCATTTTCGAAACGTCAAATAAGGGACCTAATACACTGTATGAAAATGAACTCAAATGAACACTGACATAAGTTGAAAAGTTTTATTCGCAAAAAATATAGAGCTACTAGATTATTCAGGTCCCTTGTCAAACGTCCACTCCTGCCTGGTTAACTTTAATCTGCCGTGCTAGTAACGCAACTCGAATTAAGATTTGAATGCGAACTTTTGTCCTCCAATAACCGAACACGAAAAATCAGTGTTCATTCATGATTAAAAATCGCCATTTCTTTTGTGTTGGGCATAAATTTCAGAATTTTTCTCGAAATTTGGGCCCTTGGCTTGAAAAGTTGTATACGCATCTGGACGGTTTATTTGAGGCAATTTCGAGAGTTGTAGCTCTACCGAAGTGACAGATACGTGAATAACTGTTGTCTTCGGCCTTCCTTCAAAAAACTCACGAAAAGGAGACCTTTCATTTTTATCCCGAGTGGATTTTATGAAGGTTTTGTTTTACATTAAAAAAATGATTTTGGTTCAGAGAAATCATCAAAAAACGAATATTTTCCCGCCCAAATGTAGGCTACAAATTTGCAAAGGACTCATCGCTCTTAAAGTCAATTAACTTTTCATCACTAGGGCTGTAATAAGCCGCTTTCGACCCTAGGGAATTTTTGAGTTTTTGATCAACTTTCACATTTTAAATAGTTGTAGTTATACGTGTAAGTAATAAGAGTGTGATGCTTACTTGTTTTAACAGTTGTTGGATGACAGAGAGGCGAGACTTTTCTTTGGTATCGCTATTTTTAAATAATTTCACTATTTTTCCGATAATATCTCTGCTCTTCTTGCTTTGTACGTAATACCAGTAGAGTGTACTGATTTCTTCCTTTATCCAATTATCCCTGGAAAACACATTCAAAAGAAAGAAAAAAATTAATTTCGTAAATACAACGTGAAAGTGATGACAGAAACAAGTACTTGACTTGTTTCCGGTTCAGTTTTTCAATATTGCCTTATCAACGACTTTATCTGCGTAATAAAATTGTGCCCTAGAGAAAATAACAGAAAATCTTCTGTAAATAAACAAAAAACACTTTGGGAATCTGAGGATAATTCTCTCAGTTATTAAAAACGCCCTAACGTATACTGTTCAGCAAAGCTGTGCCTCTTAAGAGCATTGGACCCGTTGCAAATTTTTTAGTCTTCATTTAGGCGGAACAATATTTGTTTTTTGATGATTTCTCTGAACCAAAATCTTTTTTGAAAAATAAAACCACTTAACGAACGCAAAATTGTGTTACTTTTAAAGGAAAAGGAAAAATTGGTTTGTGGATGATAACTTATCACACTTGGCAGATTGTGTATATCTAGGTTTCTCCAAGTGGGTTAAGTTAGTTAAGTTATGACTCACAAACCAATTTTTCTTTTCAAAATAACAAAAGTCAAAAGATTTTGATTCCAAGAAATCATCAAAAAAATGAATATTTTACAACCTAAATGTAGGCTACCAATTTGCAAAGGGTTCATTGCTCTTAAGAGCACTTTATGAGTGAAACTGCTGACACACAGCTCAGGTCAATATGCTACAGCCGAATCTTTTTTTTGTTGAAAGCTAAGACATTCGAGGTTGTTATTGAGGTCGTACATTTATCAAAAATGATTCTGATGAAAAGATATCGAAAATTAAATGCGAAACACGCAAATGTAGGCTACCATTTAAGCAAAGCATCATCCATTAATCTTAAACTTCTATGAACTCTTAGCTGCGCTTCAAAATTTCTATAAAAACATAGCTAACGCCGACCCGTACGAAACACCTATTCGTATCAAAAGCCTTTAATGTGAAACTCTTCATTTCTCTTACTTCATTTTCTTCTCTGCTGAAAAACTATTCTTCCTTTTAAATCACTTACATTATCCACTCTTTGCCTTGTTAGCATATACAAATAAATTGCCAGAGGCAATATAGACAGCCCCGTACGAAGTCAAATTTCATAAATTCCTATTTAAACAGCTATGTACCGCTATATTTACCTATATTTCACTGTAAATAAACATTTCACAGATGAATATGCTATTATATAGCTCTATATGCCTGTATATAGCTCAATATAGCTGTATATAGGTATACATAGATGTCCATATATGGAATCCCTGAAACCCCTCACACTTAACACATTATTTCCATGTTAACAGAAACTCTCTAAGTATCATTTTTCCCACTTTATATCACTTTTAATAAAATCCAATATGGCCGCCGGCAGCCATTTTGTTAGGAGACCGGAAATAGTACCGACGCTTTACATTCGTTAATACCTTTCACACAAAAAAAAATCATGAAATTCGGTCAAAATTTACTCGAGATATTGTCAAAATACACCACGTTCACTGTACGGCCGAGTAGCCAGATAACAGCTCACTCCAAGAGACCTAGCTCACGCTCCGGAGAACATAATTTCATAAAAAATCATTTTCCCTGATTGGTACGGTCAATACCTATCTAATAAAGCTAAAACGAACGAAATATGTTCAAATGTGGCCGACCTACAAGCAAAAACTGCTTGCCGCCCTGTGCCTGTTTCACACCAAGGGGTCTAACTCACAAGTCGGTCATCCGATTTCCATAAACTTTTTTTTTTGTCGATCGGTATTGTAAATACCTTTTATTTGACGTATCACTTACAAGTTTAACGTTTAAATGTCCGGAGATATCTTCGAAAAACCGTAAAGCACTTATTGGGCCACAGCTCGGGAGGGGTCGATCCAAAATCACTCATCTTCGAACTTAGCCTGTCTTTTGACATTACCAAACGGGAAAAAAGAATTTTCAAAATCGGATGCGTTTTACTCAAGTTATCGTGCAGACAGACAGACGGACAGACGGACAGACGAACATTTTTTTTTCGCGGATTTGGCATCTCTAGACAACCACAATAGGTTTCCCCTTACTCAGGGAGTCCAATTCGACGTGTTACAAACGTATGCGTAAACCTATAAGACCCCAGTACTTCGTACGGGTCTAAAAAACTTAACAAATAGAGAAATAGGGGTCTCTGCAAGATTAAATGTCTTTTTGTCATATTTTAAACTTACCAAGTGTTACCCTCAATGCACTTTTTGTTAGCCACAGATCCATCCCGAGCGTTTGTCATTACCAGAGAACTTTGCTGTGTGTTTATAAATTTGTTGATAACATACTCGATCAAATCAGACCAGTCCTAAAAGAAACAAAATTTAGTGAGAACGAGTCAGAAAACAAAACAGGATATCACACCGGACACCGGAAAAGACTAGTATCGCTTTCCCCAGTCTTGTGTTTCGTTTCTGTATAATGGTTTTTCTTATCGCGAGGGAAATAGGTTGTATAACAAAGTCATCGGGACAGTCTGTGTCAATCGAACCATTCGAATCAGTAGTGCTTGAGTTTCAATTTCATTGTCAAACTGACTAAAGTTTTCGCAGGTTCATTCTTAGGGTCTTCAAAGGAAAGTCATTTGTCGGAAATAAGCGATTAGCTTATTGGGACATGTAAAAGTCTATGTTAACAAACGGGGATATTGCTCGAGCAGGCACTTTGGGCGCGCCGGAAAGTGCTAAGGGGGTCGAGGAATACCTCCAAATAAATTTCTAAAAATCAAAAGTCAAATTTTTGATTTTTAGAAATTTATTTGGAGGTATTCCTCGACCCCCTTAGCACTTTCCGGCGTGCCTAAAGTTCACAAGTCACGTGTTAAACAGATGAAGTAATAGATTTCAAATTGTTAGGGCTGTTATATTTAGAGTTTCGACGACCTTTTGTCAATTAAAATCAGTGACTATTTTTGGGAAACCATTTTCCAGTCTTTTCCCGAATTTTCTCATATTTTCTTGAGCTTTCCAACATTTTTCTAAAAATATTTTTTGAGGAAAATCAAAAAAATCTAAGAAATTGTTGGGAGTAACGCCATCTGTTATCATTTTTCTGTAATAATTATGAAACTAAACTCACATCACACAGCATGTATTCAGTTTCGTAGATTTTCGAAAACGTTTTCAGTATGACTGGCTGAAACAGTGCGGTGATTTGTTCGATCTCCCCACCAATGTGATGCATCATCGTAAAAATGCAATCGTTCACATATTCGCCGTTATGTTCAAAATCGGTGAGCAGCAAACCATAATGGTACATAACTTCCACCGTTGAGAATCTAGAAAAATCTCCATTTAAAACAATTTTTACATTCTACCCATATTTACTGTTCGATATGTTCCATTAAATTGATTCTTCCAGCGGAATTATGCAATTTAGCCGCATCGTCCAACAGCACCAATAGCAAGTGATTCGATACGATCAAATCCTCTAAATATTGTTTATTCTGCAGTGTAGGATTATAGTGTCGTAGCAGCAGCAAAAACAGGCAGTGTAAATCAGAAGTTGATGATATTTGAATGCTCAGCTGTTGTATGTGATTTTGATCGGTCTGGAAATTGCACTGAACGAGTGTTATCGACGGTTCTTTTTGTGGGAACGTTTGTCTACCGCGAATGACTTACCGTATTCAGAAACGAAAATTTCTTGTACATCGACAGAGTCTGAATGAATTCTTTTATAGCAGTTACCAGCTTCATGAAAATAATACAAAATGAACAATCAACAACCAACCTAGAAAAAGTGATTTATTACCAAATGCATTTTCTGGAAACATGGCTTTAAGTCAAGCCCATCTTGACTGCAATTCAGTTCGAATTCTTCGCATAAATTAACACCTTCGTATGCTAAATATGCTAAGACATCGTATGAAAGCACTCGCTTAACATGCTCAAAATCCAGTTCTAACTGGGCTGCAAATCTCAAGAAATAAGTGATCAGCCAGAAGAAATAAGACGTGTCTACCATGTTCGGTTGCTATACATGGTTAGAAAATGAAGAGAAAAAGAACATTTCAAAAATTGTTAACCGAAAACCATTTTTAATGACAAGATTATTGTAGTTACTAAGTCTGTTGGAATCAATAGCTGAGCGTGTAATTCGCCTACAAGATTACCAAATCCTTTTAACATAAAATCAATTGTAAATTCTTTCAGAAGATGCGAAATGTCTTCATCCGTTGGCGTGTGTTGCGTTAAACCCATCATGTTAATTCTGAAACAGTTTCAAATGATGTTTACAAAGATTGTGTCGCTAAACGGTGTTCCGTTGAGCGAAGGAAATCTGAAATTTTATTTTTTTTTTGTCTGAGGGCCTTTTAGGAGTCGAGAGGTCCGGGGATTGAGAGAGAAAAAAGGGTGGTAGAATTCCCTTAAGCATTTTCCGCATGTGAAAGAAGTGGACGAAATTCATTTTGGGCGCACATTGAACAAAATCACGTAAAAAAAAAACGTCTTTCCTTAGCCCGGACTCCCACCGATACAACCCACTTTCGAACCGAAACTACTGAGGTCATTTCACGTTTCTCAAGTACAATTGGCTTTGAGTCAACAGACGAAAAGTCGACGCTCGAACACACTGACGGAACGAGAATAACCTCTCGGTCTGATCAGAATAACTGTGCAAGTAAAAGCATTTACTTACATGCCGTTTCGTCGCTTCACCAATTTCTTACGACGACTGTCCTGTTCACATAATGTGACCGATTTTCGCGGATTGTTAACCGCATTGAAACGTTGCTTTTGATTGGGCGGCGGTCGTCGATGATATTGTTTATCATCTTCGTTACTAGATGTCGATTCTTGGTTTTCGAGTTGCGTAACATATCCGCAATCGGAAAGTTCTGACTGAGAAGATAGACTATGTCTGGTTGGCAAACATTCGTTTACAGAGGCTGTAGCAGCTGTAGCGACATCTTTCGCTTCGTCTGCCGTACTTGTATCCATGCTCTATTTCATTCAAACAATTTTTTGAAAAATTTAGAAAATCTACAAAATTGCGGCACTGGCGTCTCGTAGCTCTTACCATCTTAGAAATGATTTGCGAAAGTTCGGGTATTGAATCATCATTTTTGGTTGTTTCATCAGATGAGGGAGTAACGCTATCAATGTTGGCTTTAGATGTTACTGTAATGTGAGCATAATCAGACCTATTCACTTCATTGGATAAAAGTTAATGTACCACCATTGTCAGAAGAGTCGGACGATATTAAGGGACTGGAATCACCACTACCTTGTTTCAATGGTGTTGTATTGCTCTCAAAATCTTCCGAACTATCAGACGAAATGTCGTCCAATTTTGAGTTCAACAGCTTCTGAAGCGTGTTGATATGTTGATCTTTGTATATTAATGCAACCAATTGGGCTAGCGTGACACTAAAGAATGCCTTCTGCGCACAAGACATTAGGTACAGCAACAGTTTGTCAATGTTCAACGTGAACAGATTCCAAATGATTTCATTTTGATATTTGATTAGATTATCAGGTTCGTCGCGCACCTGACAATCGGGTATGTGTAGAATATTTCGTAAAAGTATGAGACAATTGTTCACGCTATCACATTGTATAAAGGATAGTTTCGAGTCTTTTTCTAGTATACTTTTCATGTAATCGACAATGGCTCGTATCGATCGCATATCCGAAAATGATTTCTTCGATTCCGATAAGATTTCATTCAGATCGGATACGGTTTGACGACCGACCTCGGTTTTTTGCATTATTTCAATCGAATTGGCGTACATACATTCGGCCGGTGTTGTTAAATTAATAAATATTCGAACGGAAACGGAAATCAATTGTTTATCTTTAGCACAAAGCAGCACCGGCATTAGGTTGCTTTTGATGTATTGCCGGAATCCACTTGACCGGCGAAATGTTCGTAACGTTTGATCTTCGCTGCACAGTTTAAAGTAAATGTCGTTCAGATGAACTGAAAGTAGAGAGGTGACGGTTAGAAACAAATACAACTGAAGACGCACATGGCATAGCTGGCTGCTGGCATATTACTTAAGACATCGTCATTTATGTTGAATAAGTCTCCTTCCATAGTACCAAGGGACGGAAATTTGTTTGACGCGTGCGTTCGTGTAATGTAGCAGTCCATAGTGTTGAATTTTACTCGTGATTGTATTTCGTAACTTTGTGAATATTGTATTTTGTGTTGCGGAAGCAGATTTCTCCATAAATGTAATATCTGAAAAAGACAAATGTCGGATTGAGTCCTTGATACAAGAATGCTACAATATAGTAAATAACGATCTGATCGATAAAAATATTCGTTTAGAAGAAGTAACAATTAACTAGGGCGTATCGAATTTTGAGAATTTTAAGGGTCGCGATAGCCTGTGTGCGGAAAACGTAGATCATTGAAAACTAAGTCCAGGCATATGGTTGATGGATCCGAAGGTGCCCGGGAAGAAGTCCCCCCGGACGACTTTAACTTTCAAATGGTCATAACTCGGCAAGTTGAGAGTATTTCTGAAAACAATGTTCTAGCAGGATGTAGAGCGTTAAAAACTCTACAAAACTGCCAAAGAAACCGATGGTCCAAAAGGTGTGTCTGTCGAGGTTTTCTAACATCGAAAGTTCGACATTTTCGTTTTTGACTTTTATTTCCTGAGAGACAAATTATTAACTTTAGCTTTTGGCATAAGGTTGTAGAGGAGGTCGAGTACTACCAGTACACTAGGCATTGTCCCGGTCGGCGATCCATCCGAAACCACTTTTTCAACATTAATGAATGAACTTTTTAAGTGTGCCCACGTCGCCCACGAAGCCAGTGCAGACACTGTAACCGATGTTGCTGAGTCGAGGTAACCTTGGCCAGTAAGTGCACATAATATTCCATAACAGTAGCTGAACTCTTTTACAAAATATTTAAGAATTCGGTGTAGCACATTTTGTACTACAAAATCTGAGAAAGTGAAATTTGTGAGAAAAACAACAAATAATCGTTTTAATTAGTTATTTGACCCACGAACAGTAGTAAGAAGTCGATTTCGTTGCAAATACACATTTTTCGATATTTTTACAAAAGGTTGAACTTCGTGGTATACCGTGTCAATATAATGTGCTACATCGAGATCCCAAATATTTTGTAAAAGAGTTCAGCTACTGTTATGGAATATTATGTGCACTTACTGGCCAAGGTTACCTCGACTCAGCAACACCGGTTACAGTGTCTGCACTGGCTTCGTGGGCGACGTGGGTACACTTAAAAGGTTCATTCATTAATGTTGAAAAAGTGGTTTCGGATGGATCGCCGACCGGGACAATGCCTAGTGTACTGGTAGTACTCGACCTCCTCTACAACCTCATGCCAAAAGCTAAACTTAATAATTTGTCTCTCAGGAAATAAAAGTCAAAAACCAAAATGTCGAACTTTCGATGTTAGAAAACCTCGACAGGCACACCTTTTGGACCATCGGTTTCTTTGGCAGTTTTGTAGAGTTTTTAACGCTCTACATCCTGCTAGAACATTGTTTTCGGAAATACTCTCAACTTTCCGAGTTATGACCATTTGAAAGTTAAAGTCGTCCGGGGGGACTTCTTCCCGGGCACCTTCGGATCCATCAACCATATGCCTGGAATTAGTTTTCAATGATCTACGTTTTCCACACACAGGCTATCGCGGCCCTTAAAATTCTAAAAATTCGATACGATCTAATTAACAATTGAAGCCACCTTTCGAGCAATGTCCTTGGTGCGTAATGACCCATTGTCTACGAGGGATTCTTTTGAAAAACAGCCGACCGAAATCGGACGCATTTTCCAGTGGACTTTTTTATATGTGCCTAGAAAGGACTTCGACCCTAGAAGCCAAAACCACTTTCAAAAAAAATTCTTCGAAGCTTGTGTGGCTGGTGAAAGGTGAGCAAAAACCGAAAACTTGCACTTTTCTTACAAAAATTTCTCCAGTTACACGAGCCGTACAGGGTCGTGTGGGGTGTCATTAGAAAGGTAATCACATGTACTATTGAGCCGAGTAGGGACTTGATGGTTTTAAAATTCATCCACACTGAGATATGTGCAGTTGAAGTTTTCAACCGAAGACGCACACTGTTCTTACAGAAATTTCTCGAGGTACACAAAACGTACATGGTCGTGTAGGGTATCATTTGAAAGGTAATTGTAACACAATGGGCCCAACAAGGACTGAACTCAGTGTTTTGGATTTGTGTAATTTTATTAATGCGAAAAATGTTCAATTTTGCTCTTTCGTATTTGAAAATTTAGTTGTTAATGATTGTAATGCACGAATCAAGTTTCCAATAAAACCCAAACCAAGTGTTAGTGTCGGAAGAAATCCTAGTGTCGAAAAGTGACCCAATATTTTGAGCCTCACGTTACCTTGAACTCTCCATCTCCCGTTAGATAAACATTTCATTGGGGTGAAGTAAATAATAAAAGAAAAAAATTTTGCGTTCTCAAACGTGAGTTCAAATCTGTCTCATCGCATACTGTACTTTTTCACACGTAACGCTGAGTAAAATCGTTCATGTGATGTTGATTTAATTGTACCAATCTCATTTTATTTGTCACGTGTCACACTTTAAAATGACACACATTTTATCGAACATAAAATCGCTTCACTGATGTGTAATTACGAATCGTGTGGCACAGTACAAATGGTACAGCATGAAGCTGCATGATTGTTACCCAACCAAAAGACAAATAAATTGACGTACATAGCATTCTGTGAACCTATTGACTAGTTACACGCGAATCGCAAAAATTGACCATGAAAAGCGTGGTTCGTCACAATCGCATCGCCTTTCCATCATTCGATTGAATAACCAGCAGACATTTATTTTAACAAAATTTTTAATGAGACTTTATACCTCTAGTAAAAAACTGTTTATCTCGATATATCTGTTCTCGCCTTCGGCTCGGAACACAGCTTCCAAATCGTCAAAATAAAGAAATAAACATTTTGGACAGAGGTGCAAAATCTACTATGAAGCTTATTAGAAAATACTTTGTTCTCCAGTGGCTAGTGTGGTCTCTCGCGACAGGCATCATAAATAACCAAACAGCTCTGGCGTTATAGACACACGTAGCAAACATTTTCAGTTGAAGAATATAGATCGTGAATTTGAGCAATGAAAGTCTAGAACAGGTATGGTCGATCGGCGAATTCGTCTTAAACGCACTCACATTTTATGTCAAAATAATATGAAAATGAGTGCGTTTAAGTACGAAAATCAAATTTGTATGTCCTCCGGGCGGACAATAGACCATACCTGTTATACACTTTCATTGGATTTGAACACTATTTCACAGGACTCTCAATGACTGACGCTGTCGGCAAGTCGGTCACTTCTGTCACTTCATCGAACAATATTTTCATGGACAATGTGATCGAAAATTTAATTTCCTAACAAAAGATTTTGATTTTTAAATTTCGTATCTCAAAACACCGACTCGAAGGCAGTGCCATCGCTGATTTTTGCGGTAGTGACGATAACAATTTCCACAATCTATTGCTCTCAAAAGAAGTAACAGACTAAATAATAATAGCGGTGAGATACTTGCGGTCAGGACCTGCGAAAGGCATCAAAGTCACAATAAACTCACGTTTACATTCATTGAAACTGATGCCATTGTTAGCTTAAAATTTTTATTTTCGTGGAATCGTATTGTAGATTAGTAGAAACCTATCATGCGCAAATTGAAGCAATCGCAGAACCGAATACATGAAGCTTTTTATTTGAGTGAACTCTTGTACTCTTAGACTGTCGTCAGTCACATGGAAGGAAGCATGAGGAATATCCATTTAAAAAGTGATTTTTGTTGGAGTCAAAGCTATTTTAATATGGCTCGGAACGGGTCGGGTTCGGTCAGACCGGAACCCGAACCTGATCTTGACCCGAACCGGAACTAAGACTTCGGGTTCAACCCGAACTTGACCCGAACCTAAATTTTCGATTTCGGGTTCCAACCGAACCCGACCCGAACCCGAAGTTATTCAACCCGTACTTGACCCGAACCCGAATTTCCATTTCGGGTTTGACCCGAACCTGACCTGAACCCGAGATCTTCAAATAAATCAGGTCCGGTTCGGGTTAACCCGAAATTTTTGGCATTTTTTAGTGAAAAATTTTCGGGTCACCCGAACCAGACCTGATCTATTTGAAAATTTCGGGTTCAGATCAGGTTCGGGTCAAACCCGAAATGGAAATTCGGGTTCGGGTCAAGTACGGGTTGAATAACTTCGGGTTCGGGTCGGGTTCGGTTTGAACCCGAAATCGAAAATTCTGGTTCGGGTCAAGTTCGGGTTGAACCCGAAGTCTTAGTTCCGGTTCGGGTCTAAGACCGGTTCGGGTCATAACCTGAACTGATCAGGTCAACCCGAACCCGTTCCGAGCCTTATATTTTATGAAAACAGTTAATTTGTCCTGATGATTTTCGGCTGACAAAACATAGATTTTAAACTTACGTCAACCAAAACCATTACTGCTGTATCTGCAACCAAAAAAATATTTTGGGTCAGATCAGATACGGATAAAATCATTAGAAAGACTTTAGCAACAGATAAAAATGCCCAATAAATTGTCGAATCTAAATGGTTATGGTCGAGGTTTGAACAACCTTTGTAAATACAGTCAGAGGCTGTAAAATTTGCTTCAGCTGTTCAGCTCTTCAGCTTCAGCTACTTTACGGTTGAAGCTGCTATACACGCACGTGGTAGTGGTAAAACCGTAGAAAGGCGTACAAAAACAGTTTTAATTGTTTGTGTGGATCAGCTGAAGAATCGTTGAAACAAATGCATGCTTAAATTTAACTGCCTCTGACTGTACTCCATTTGGTGAAAAAAATTGGACGGGATGGCTCAGTTCCAGGCTTCCATCAAAATGATCCGAGTTCGATTCCTGTGTCTGACAATTCCACATGGAATTATTCTAGCGAATATATCGTATTTGGGTAAAGTCCCAAAGTTCACTCATAATTTGAGTAGCCTCAATGTGTGTTTATTGACCTCAGTTTATGTACACTCTGAATAACTCGTATCATGTAACAGCCCATATACGACTAATTTGTGTTTGTGGACTAGAACATTTAGGCGAGATATCAATTAGGCACCTCACGTTCCTCAGAGAGTATTTGCATACTTCCAGGCGTGATTTGGAATTTACGTTAAGACGGTTGTCCAGTGTGAAGTTGTTGTTGGCTGTAAAAGGCTAGTGAGAGGTTTTAAAAATTAAAATTGTACTGTGCAACAACGGAAAGAGAGGGTGAACAGAGTGAAAAAGTAGGTATAATTGAGGTTGAACAACCACCGGTGAACAATATTTTAGTTAGGTCTCATGTCAGTACATTCGCTTTCGGATCGAATTTGATGGTTTTATCGTTACCTTTAGCTAATGGTTAACAATTCGCATCCAAACATTTCCGCTTCATTAAATTGTCAGCGTAACCGAACAAAGCCTGAGAGTGTAATCACAATTGCGTAAACTACAATTTCGTTGCGTTAATGAATGAAATGACGTGTAATTCGTTCATAATTTACTCAATCTACGGGCCACAGTCACACTCCGAAAAACAATGACAACCCACAACCAAAATGTTGTTGTACCGTTTAACGACTAATGGGTGAAGTGGTGAAGGCGTAAAACTCATTATCCCTTTGCTGTACGTAATTAAATCGACAGGAATTTCGTCACGTCGTTTCGATCAATTCGTCACGTTTACAATCATATAATTTGTGTACATCCTCCGCTGTGCACATACAACGTTAACAATGCCACAGAATTAGAGATTCGAATTTCATTTCTATTTACGGTAGAAGTTGAATAGAAATCGGGTTCGGGTTCATAAATTTAGCCAATGAACGGTTACTAGTAACGTCATCACTGGTTTTTTTGGAATTGAATGAATACACCGAAGTAATATCCGCCACTTCAAATGAATAGATTTCGGTGTTTCGGATGAACGAACTATAGTGATGTGGGATATAATTAGGATGTGGAATTGATTGCTATAAGTAGGACATCGTCACATATTTGTGTAAGTGGCAGTTTAAAATATTTATTGAATCTGAAACAAAATTCCTTTCTGTGCATATTAATAATGCAACTGATGTCTGTCATAAAAAAATAAGAGCTTAGCAACGATGGATGAAGGAAAGACCTTTCTCACGTGTAACATTGGTTTTGTATTGTGCAGCATTTTTCTTGCAAAGTACCTACACTCTTGACAATCATCGATAACTTATCGGTTCACAACATCGCATTCACTTCACTAAGCAACATTGTAGTCTCGCTACACAAAACTACTATACAAAAGACATCCAACGAACAACTGCAACGAAGCACATGTATCGCGAAATAATATTTTTTTCGAAATTCACGTGGTATTTATCTTCAAAGAACGTTTTATATAATTCGATTAATTTAATTTAATTTGCTGGAATTTAGATGAATCCATTTTGGAAAGCTTTAAAAATAAAGAGACGGAAAAAATATGCATTTTTATGCGTTCCAAAAAAAGAAAAACTAAAAAAAAAATCCTGCGGTAATGCGTTGTCAGTTTTCCCATACGTTTGTTTTCACTCAGTATGGCCCGAATGTCTGTGAAGACAGCAAAATTTACATATATGGGTAATTCCAGCTAATTTGTGACTGTTCGAAATATTTTCACCAATTGAAATGCGATTTCGACAAACTTTTTTTTCCTTGAAAGCTGTTGACCAGACGCGTCGTTTAAGCCCCATATTAGGTCGGTGGCCAAAAATCTCGGGGAGATACCACCATAAAAATGTATGCTTGTTTTCAGCAAATTTTTGAAAATTCTAGTTTATTTCACGAAACCTGAACCGATTTCACTAAACTTTTTTTTTGCTGAAAGCTATTGACAAGACGCGTAGTTTGACACCAATATAAGGTCATTGTAAAATTCGGTCTCGGGGAGATTTGACCAAAAAGTGGTTGTTAGTATTCGACATTCCGAGATATTCTCAATAAATCTCAAATGATTTTTGTAAATTTGTTTTCCTGTAGATGTGAACGCTATAATTCCACAATTGCCACACGAAATTAATTTTTTTTAAAGATTTTTGGTTCATTCTGCTTTGAAGTAAGGTAAAATCACCTTGACTCAAGCCTTGCCGAAATTACATTTTTTCAAATAAAAACTGAAGATCGGTGCAATTCGAAAGGTACAACATATGACTTCACGAGAAAAATAACTTTGAGTGAATCAGGTTAGTTGGGTGAGTAAAGTTGGTGAATATAGCTTCCCTGTGGTGATAAAAGTCATCCTCGAATTTTATCTCGTCGAGGTTATCTCGAAAAATTTTGTAACAACTTTTTTTAAACGGTTTTGAGCCAAAGCAACATTCTCTGTGGGGCTCAAACTGCGCGTCTTGACCATAGCTTTCAGGGAAAAAAAAGTTTACCGAAATCAGTTTTTATTTGGTGAAAATATTTCGAAAAGTCACAAACGTGTAACGCAACTAACCGCTGACTTTCGCGATCACACAAGTCACACTTCGCAGGCTAAAAATTCCAATTCTTGTTGGTATGAAAGCACTGTGTCTCCTGAGCATTAGAAAATTTATAGACTGATTTGTTACCGCAAAACATAGCCAACATAATTAACTTTATGACTCACAGATAACGAAATTTGTAACGCAACTAACCATGGAATTACCCATATAAGCTGAAGGACATTTATAAGCTTAACAAAAGAAAACTTTACCAACAAATGTGTGTGACTGGAAATATTAATTACTAGAAAAGACTTTCACACTCATTTTACAAACGTATAATTTTGAGGCTTTAGTGATAGGAGCTACCGTTTAGGATTGTTTTTATTGTATGTTTTAACTCATACAACGAAAACAGATCATCAAAGAAAGCCTCCGAATATTTTATACGTTCATGCTAGTAGCAGTGCTATGCTTTCACTTTATTTTCATTTCATTTTACGTTTGATTCGTTGTTACACTGTGAATTTCGACTACAGGAACATTCAAACAATTTTGATCTACTGTTCTGACCACGTAAGAAATCCCATTTTCTTTTGTAAAGGATTACTGTTGTTCCTCCTCGTTTCTCTAATTCTCTAATTTCCTATGTTATGTCAAATGAGAGAAATCAAGAAGAACAGCTTAGACATGAAAGTGTGAATTTTGACGTGTGCAGAACTGTGGATGTAATTATTAAGATCGCACAACAACTGGTTATTTCTAGGTTGAAGGAACTTTATGAAACTGTATGGCAAGGAGATTAAACTAATGATTGCGTTTTAAAGCGTATCACAACTGAGGTAAAAAATAATAATTTCGGCGGAAGTGCACGCACATTTAAATAAATGCGTTTCCTCCGAAAAAAAAGCCTTTTCAAATTACCGACAACTTTACAGGGAGTTTATCGGAAAATTTGTGATTAAATGTCTCATTGCCAACTTCATATTCTATGTAAAAATTTGTTCAAATCATATCTCGGGAATCAAGGCAGGAGCGGTTCATTTTTGAAACGTCAAATAAAAGACCTAATATAGGTTTGTTCCAAATAACTGTAAAGGCGAACTTTGACAACCCGAACCACGACGATTTGATCCATAGACGACATAACCTTTGTTTTTTGCTGAAATTTTGAGGCGCCGTATACTTATAGTGACAGCTTTCAAAAAAATTTACGTATTGAAGCTGCTTCGCGCCTATTTCGGCAGCTCATTTTTCATGAGCAGTTGTTTAGGTTATGTTGTCTATGGATCAAATTTGACAATTGATATGGCCTTGGAACAGACCTATACACTGTATGAAAATAAACTCAAATGAACACTGACATAAATTGAAAAATTGTATTCGCAAAACACGAAGGCTACTCCACAAAGGCTAATTCAGATCATCAGTCAAATCAAGCGCTCTTGTCTGGTTTACTTTACTCTGCCGAGCGGGAATTAATAAAATTCAAAATCTTTTCAATTTAACTTTTTCGGTGAATTAAGTGGCAGCCTCTTTATTTCGAGTTATGGTTACTACACAAGAAAACCAAAGAAAAAATTGATTTCGGCACAGCACTTCTTCTAGCATGAACACTGAATTGACAGGTGTCAAATTTGGAGACTTTAGTGATTAGAGCTACCGCTTCGGATTGTTTGTTTTAACTCATATAACGAACAAGTCATCTAGTTGTACAAAAGAAACTCAGTCTCCGAATATTTTCTATGTTCATGCTGGAAGCAGTGCTGTGCGGCATAGCGACAATTTTTTGGGTGTTTCGGATGTGGTGATTAGTTTCATCTCTAAAAACGTTTTATGATTACGTAAGGGCAATAGAAACCGATCTCCTATCGATCACGAGGACAAGAATAGCAAAAGATGAGTCCTGAGTCCGCGTTACCATGCGTTTCTATGCGTTTTCATGTAAACTTCAAATGCGTTGCGCGACTCGGAAACAATTTTTTTGTCAATTTTGATGTTCTAGAGAATTGTTTAGGATTCGATAAAGAAACGAAATCGACATTCCTCCGAAAGATCTGAACCAATTTTTTTTAACGTGAGTAGGGCATCTCTTTCCCAGCCAAATGTATGATAAATGTAAATAAATAGTGAAACGAGTAAACGCTTCGAAGAGACACTTTCTTTTTAACACAAATGAAGTAATAGATTAAATGATTTTGTTGTGATGAGCTCACATTGTGTAAGTAGACAGACATAAGAGAAATTCGTTGTAATTTAGATTCACCGCAATTTCCGGTCAACAAATCATCAAATATTTATAAATGACGAAATATTCATTCCTGCCGAATATAAATATTTATTTCACCAAAGACAAAACCTCTTGTTACAGAACTCTCAAGAATAAATAAATATTTTAAATTGAATCGCAAATTTAATTAATGAAGCGTTCATCTAGGCCTCGTCGTCGTAAGAATTTACATCTACTATGTAAACAATAACAACAACAACAGTTGTATATGCATCAACAATAAAATTATTGTGTGGAATAATCTACATGGAAGACGCCATTCTGAAAGATAATTTTTGTTTACGTCATCATGCTGACCAAGTCCTAAATGGTTATAAGTGTAACAGTTTCATTGAAACAATTCTCGAAACTATATTGCTCAATAATCGAATTACATTTTAATTTCAATTTTAGATGCAAATGCAAACCATTGATAAAATAAGTGAAGCATAAGAATGGGCTTTGCATGCTTTGCAGGATTGGATCAAAAGTTCTTCATTGCGTCACTGAGTTGTGAAAAGAGTATTTTTCAAAAAAAAGTTCTAGCTTTTGTTGAAATATCCGACCACCTTCGGAACCCTCAGTAGGTAAAGAAAAGGGCGTACGTCGGAAGGTAAAATCATCATTTTCAATAAAGCTACCTCGCCTTCTCCTCCTAATTTCCCTTCTCCATTCCAAAAGCAAAAATAAAAGAGTAAATGAAATAAACAACAAAACTTTGTCAAAGTGTGAGTTTGTATGGATTTACCTTCTAATGTTATGTAAATTGTAGTTTCCACGTCGCTTCCCGTGTGATAGCTTTAGCCGGTGACACAATAACAGCCTCTTTTATTGCTCTTATATATCTCTATACCACTCTTCCCTCATAAAGTTACTTGTAATGATTCGTTGGTCACTTTAAAACAAACTTCGAGGCTATTTATAAAAATCCAACCTTTAACTTGACTTTTTTACGGTGAAAAGTTCATTATTTTAAGAAAAAAATATTTTTAAGAAAACCAGTCAGAGAACAAAAGAATAGAAAATAGCATCAACACTTTATGCTTTATAAATAAGGTTTCAAGAAAAAAGAGCAAAGAAAAATGACTATTTGTTCGATTCAGGTCGCAGTTGCTAATTCTGTATAGGTACCTCGCGTTGTTAAAAATATCTCGAAACTTTTTTTAGCGACAAATTTGTATTTTTAGTCTGAAGAGAGATGTAAGAAATTGTAACAATTGACCATAAATAACTCTGATCTTGATTTTTTCTGAACATTAAATGCATCCATCACACCATTTTGGCTGCGGCCAAAATAAATGGATTTTAAGTATAAATCTGACAAAAATATAATTGTTTAGAAATTTCCAATATGGTCGAAGTTTTGCGACCATTACGGAGCGAATCGCTCGATGTACCCATTTTCTTCCAGAGGAGAACACAACGTTTTTCAAATGTCCGAGGTGTGAGTAACATACCTTCTACACGAAATGGAAACATCAATTCGTTACACTATTTTAAAACAAAGATGACAGTTTGATGGAGATAATTCGTATTTTCTTCACTTTCAAAACTAGGCCCCGCCACTTGGGTGGGTCATTTCCCTTGACTGACTATCAATACTTTCAATAATTGCAGTCCCAGTTTTCTTACCATTTTTAAATAAGCTGGTGTTTTTAAGAACACAAAATTATAGTCAGATGAAAAAGCGCAACAAGAATGGTCTCTTTGCTACATCATTAACTAAGTATCTCTTTTATTTTCACTGGGCGTTTAGAAAACTCAAAATTAATTTAATTTTCTGAGGAGCTGCGTGAATCGAAGGTTCAGCGAGCGATGTCTTACATTTATTAAATATGAGTACTTAAAAACGCTTTTAAAATGGCATATTTCTTGCCTACCTCTTGAATAAATAACAACGTGTGAATTACGGCCCTCGCTTCGCTCTGGCCGCAAAGTTCACACTCGTTCAAATATTCATAAGCCTAAGTATGGAAAATAGGAAATTATAACACGATGTGATCAGGAGAGGCATTTTTGAGTATGTTATACATATACTGAGAAGAATACAAATAAACAATATTTACAACGATTGAATATTGTCTCCTAAAAAGTGCAATGAGGCAATGAGTGGAAGGTCCAGCGAGGTACATTTAACACCTAATATGAGTCTCCTATATAGTCTACTAAAAGCGCTGAAAAGGTGGCGTATTTCCTGCCTACCTCTTGAAAACATATAACTCGTGTGAATTACGGCACTCGCTTCGCTCTGGCCGCAACGTTCACACTCGTTCAAACATTTTAGGAACGAAAAAAATTCTTTTCAGAATACGGATTTCACACAAAAATTGTCGTATATCCCAGATTACTAGTCCAATGTTCGAGTTTAACCACATGAATTACGCTACTGGTCGAAATTGATTTTTGAAGCATCTGAGAATTACTCGAGCTATCGGTTTCTCAAGCAAGCAAGCAAAAACTCTTTTGGGAAGTACTTCTTAATTGTTTCTGGAAATCCGTTGCAAAAATGTCGTGGTATAACAAGTTATGTTTACAATTACTCCAAACTCACTACTCCAATATCATTCTCTGTCAATTAAAACAAAAAATTTGAAAATCGGGTAAAAATTACTCAAGTTATCGCGTGGTAACAAGAAAAAGCGTCTGTGTAGAATTTCTACCATCTCGTTGTTCGAACATTATCCATCTGCAAACTCAGCCTCAAGATTTTCAGTCTTCGTCGATTAAGACAAAATCTTTGAAAATCGGATAAGAATTATGGAAGTTATCGCGGTAACAAGTAAAAAAATCTCTTGAGAATTACTCCCATCTCATTACTCCAACATTGCCCATCTACGAACTTAACCTCATGATTTTCATTCTTCGTCGATTAAAACCAAAATTTTGCAAATCGGTAAAGAATTACTCGAGTTATCGAGTCCACAAGTGTCCGGACGTTTTCTGTATTTAACGTTTTTTGCCAATGTAGAACATTTTCAAAATATCAAAGTGAACTTAGCGTTACGGACATTTAAGGGTATTTTCTTTCTTAAGACCCTGACTTTCAGTCAAGGGAACAAGAGAGTAGAAAATAGACTTTTTCGAACATTTCCTGAACTGTGTCAGACAAAGCGTCAACAAAACATCATTTACTCATGGCCTGTTGAGGGTAGTAAAATAGGGTTAATCACACCGCACACCGATTGCATGAAATGGTTATTAGTTCAAAAAAGTTAGAACTTTCATTTCGAGCCCGAGAAAATTAAATTTCCCCCTCTTTCCCGATGTCAACACAACGTTTTTCAAAGGCTCTCTAGTTTTTGTTGAGGTGAAAAATCTATTTAAATTCATTACATATGCTATGTCTTTCATAAGTCTTATCAACTGAATCCAGTGAATCTAGTTGTATAACAGGAGTTGACAAGACCTTGAATCTTGGTGCATCAACCAACACTTGAGACTTCTGTTCTTGTTTTTCGCTTATATCGTTATTTTACCTCTCAAACAGTTGTCGACTGATTAGATCACATATATCCTCAGCAGACTTTTATAAATATCTCGCACAAGACTTGACAACTTTATTGTTAAAAAAAAGACACTTTCTTTGTTGACCTACTCATCCAATTCATTGGATTATTAAATTCATTTCATTAAACAACTTGTGCGTATGCAACGCGATTCAAATGTTATTGATCTCTTATAATCATGTGGAAAATAAAGTGAAGAAAAACTTTCAATCAAATTGTTCGGAAATAACTTTAATGTCATCCCACATTCTGAACCACCGGTTAGTCATAAGGTTTTATGAGGATTACCTCCACAATTATTCATTGGTTATAAAAGCTCGATAACATGTTACGCTGCATACATAAGTTGTATAATGCATTTGATAATTTTATACAGACAGTCAATTACGAACTCTAATTGCTTCTCACAATAATAGGGAAAGGGCCACGCTAACAATTATTTTGATTCACCAAAGTTTATGCAACTCGTGATCATAATTTTCGTAAACTAACTTTAGATCCTTCTGTTGCATAAAACATTGTTTGAATGTCGGTGCGAAGTATTTTATTGGGCTCACAATTTGTATTATGACACACAGCCTGTGGACTCATGTCATAATTACACATAAAGTACTTCGCACTTGATGTCATAAATAACTATTTCAAGTTTTGATACATCAGACTTAGATTTATTCAGATTCTTACAACAAACAAGCAATTGCTGACGACAATTATTAATAAACAAAACGTATAATAAACCCAAAGAAGTACTAGATTTGGCGTCTAACATAAGCTTCACTTCAAAGAACTAACAAATTGAATCGGTGTATGACAATAGAAAATGTATCTGAACAACGCACTTCAAGCAAAAGTTCTATTTATGACAGCTGTCAAATAGAGTACTTTTTGTATGAAATTTTATCCCCACTCTTTTTACAGTGTAAAATTTTGTATGGAGCACTGTCAAGTTTCAGTATCCTATTTGGAGTACCACTCTTGCTTGAAGTGCGTTGATCTGAACAAAATTATGTTTGAAGCAAGTTTTCTGATTTTAGTTTCGATGGTTTGGTTTGGATTATATAACACGGTGAAAAACAATGGACAGGAAATGTTAACACTGAGTAAGAATTTTTTTCTTTATGTGTTTACAAGAGAAACATGAGGCCAACTGTGATTTCGTCAGCCTCCGAATACTTCCTATGTTGATCCATTCATGCTACGTTGACATTCCCTGTTATCATAATTTCAACACGTTTTTAATAGTGTTCCAAAATTGCACACCCTAGTTTACGTTAAGGACTCATTTTTTCAACTGTCGAAATTCTGGTGTTTCGAAAGTCTGTCCAGTTGTCAGGCTAGTACTTCAGATGGTCTTCAGGAAACGATGTTATTATTCATAGAGTTTCTGAAATTCATTCCTTGCTTGATCAGATGGAAATCTCAACGGGCAAACACTTTTAAGCAATATAAAGGATTAAGAGAGTCATATAATGGTGCAGCTCTAGACTTTCGTTCTCAAGTTTTTAGAATCAGATATAACAATTAACTATCAATCTCGTAGAACTATTAAGGGAAACGATAGAGAAATAATTTCCCACATTTCCCAGATTTTTAGACAACACAACGTACCGGAGACTATTTTTGAGAAAATATTTCCTTTTCACGAATTTTCCTGCATTTTTTCAGAATTTCTTAAAAATATTTTTTGGGAAAATTAAGGAAAATTAAGGAAAATCTAGGAAAATGTGGGATCCATAAATAGTCCCTGCAACGTAGTCCCAACGACCGAAACAAAAATAGTTTTAAATCATTGATTTCTACTTCCATTTTACCTTCTTCTACTTTTCTTTAAAAGGACCGATTACCGGTCAGTCCGGACATTTAATAGCTGGTCTTTTTAATTTTTTTCAAAATTACAAAGAAAAAATCTTAACACAAACCTAGTTAATCCAAATGTCTTCAGTAATCACCAATCAGCACGAAACTCAATGTAATCCTCAGATTTCATATGCACACAATTTCTCTAAATAATCTTTATGGCTGGTCCCACAACTGTATAATCACTTTAACTGAAATGCTGTTTTCACTCAAAAACTCTCAATATAAATGCTCCCAGTTAAGAATCAGTTGAACCGTCTTCACCGAGACTCCGACGTGAATTAAAATGTTTTTCATTCAACTTCGCAATCAACTAGAATGAAATGTTTGTCTCGATGCGCAGGTTGCATTCCAGTCACGTGTTTTCTTAACGTGACCATCTAACTCATTGTAGCAATGATAGCAATGATTATAATCAGACCGTTCTCTTACTCTTTTTTTGAGAAAATGTTCTTATCTTATTATAGGAATTTCCTCCTTTCTCAATCGGTACTCTTCAGTCTATTTAAAGCTTATTGGATGGAATAATACCGATTGAGCATGGAAAATTTGCAGATTGAAGGTGTAACGTGCTAAAAACAATGCGCTGTATTGCGTTCAACACCTGTTATAGTTCTGTTGTTCTCATAAAAACGTTTGAATACAATCTATAATCTCGAGATCGATTTGCTTGATTCTCGAAAACTTTTAGTAAACATTGCGGTATGTTTACATAAGATGAGTCGGTAAGAGGAGAGTTCACACGTGGTTTGTGTTCACTTAATGAAATGTGGGCGTGCAGAATTCGTTTGCCATTGACCTCTGTTTTTGATTCATGTGTAAGCTGAGTGATTAAAACTGCCGGTAATAATTTATCTCGTCCTTTGATTCTCAGATTTACCCTTTACTGCTTCTCGAATCTGAAGCAGTCATTTTTAGTGTAGGTCCAGGTCATTCAAAAAGATCTTGTTCATGCTTGGTCCTAAAAATATGTTGATGTTCTAAAAAGTTTCCAGCCTGTTCTAAGAATACAAAAAATAAAAATTCTTGCTACATGAGTAGTCCAAAGTATTTTCTTCTCCGCACCATTGTTATGTAAAAGAAATAATTTTTATTTTCGTAACCAAGTCGATGGGGGGAGGCGATATTCTTATAGCATTTATTTTTAGTCCTTTTTTTTCGGTAAACAATACAATCGCAAGTTCCTTTCTCAGTTGGTAGCATTTCAGCACGCTGGGTGGTATTGTTTGTTTTCTTCCAACCCAGTTCGTACGAATTGAATTGTAATACAAAAAAAAAATGTCGATTTAAATACACGTGAAAAAGGATATTGCCGTAAATGTTGTTGAAAAGACTTGGAAAAATGTTTGATAATAGGGAAAAGCAATCGACGTTTGTAATTTTGTAATAGAGTTCTCATGCGATTGTATGTTAACAACGGGAATGACAATTTTCTGGATGACTCTAGCCGGATAATATTATTACGCCGTTGTATAACATTGCAAATATGTGTGGTCATGTTTTAAGTAGCTTGAATTTTTCATATAGAAGGAAAAAAGGAAGAAAGGTAAGTAATCCCTGAAGAATCAATGAAAGTGTAAAACAGGTATGGTCTATTGTCCGTCAGGAGGACATACAAATTTGATTTTCGTACTTAAACGCACTCATTTTCATATTATTTTGACATAAAATGTGAGTGCGTTTAAGACGAATTCACCGATTGACCATACCTGTTCTAGACTTTAATTGTGAAGAATGGACTATAATTTCTCTGGTGGCAGCCAATCTATCACAGAAGGCAAGCATATCAGCAGTCTATTGTCAGATCTATAACTTCATTTGATCTAAGTGATTCTTAAGAGATACTTAAGAATTGCTTCGCTATTCCGAAGTTAACATACTTGCTCCCAATCTCTGCCTATTTCAGATATGGACATTTGCTACAGAATATTGATGAAGATATCAAGAATACACGTCAATCAATCTGTAACTCTGAATTCAATGTTCAGAAATGGTCTATAATATCGTTACCAGTTAGAAGTGGTGGTCTTCAATGAAAGTACAGAACAGTTATGGTCAATCGAAAAATTCATCTTAAACGCACTCACAATTTGTGTCAAAATAATATGAAAATGAGTGCGTTTCATGGCGGAAATCAAATTTTTATGTCCTCCGGGCGGGTGATAGACCATACCTGTTTTACACTTTCATTGGTGGCCTTGGCATCAGGAAAGTATCGGACATATGACTACTTACATTCCTTAGTTCAGTTACTTCAGTCGTCACCTCAATGTTGTCATCCTTTGATTCCTTTGATCGTTTTCCTGTGGATAGAACATGCCAAGAGAGCTGGGATAACATAGTAATGTCAGCAAATATTAATTCATTGTCATTCAATTCAGCAACAGAAAAAGCGGGTTTTTTAGCATCAACAGTCCATAAATCAAGCGCCTGGCTAACAGCTTTGCGTTCAAAATTCATTGGAATATTGTCGAACAGTAATACACTCAGAATTTCAATTGCTTTGCGCATTGGATGGAGCTAAGATTTGTAAACATCATAAGTGTAGATTAGATGTGGTGTATCGTCAGTGAGGGCGGTTCTCATGGACTGAGTTATTTATATAGCACTGGCAGACATCCACGTCATGCTGATTTTAATAATATGATTCATAGATCACTTCAGTCTGCAAATATACCATCTATACGAGAACCTCCTGGAATGTTCAGAGACGACAAAAAAAGAGTAGACGGTGTGACTTTGATACCATACCGTAACGGTCAATCAAAGGTTTGGGACGCAATATGCTCAGATATTCTGGCCCATGGTATCTACACTAGTCAAGCAAATCGCCGGGTCGAGTGACACTAAAGGCAGCAAACATTAAATTACACGATGGGGTTGAACGAAACTTAAATAGAGTCGCGATACCACCTCTGATTTTTCTTCATGTGCTGATTGAGGGACTCGAGTACTATAAGGAATCACATTCAGTTCGCGAATCCATCCAGCCGTTTCGGAGAACCAGCACTCACGGCCGTGCAGGACCGATGAGTCAATTTAAATACAGATTGTTATCGCAACGGATAGAGGGACTAATTCTAAGCTGATTTGTGTTAAATCGGCTTCTCTCGACAACCTGACCACGTAGCCACAGCCAGGTAAAGTCGAAATTTCGACATTTTTAAATCGTGATATGTCCAAGATGAAGAGAGTTTGCAACTCTTTGAATGGCGATATTGGTAGAGGATTCCATGCTCTATGAAACGCCGAGAATGGATTTTAAGCAAAGAATGGAAGCAAATAGTCTCCATTGCACCTCAACGTTATAACGCCGCTTGTATAATGGGAGCATTCGAAGGCGATTTGAAAAAGTTAGATGAAATCTATTTTACTCTTCAATTTTGGTTTTGTGTTTATTGTGAGTTTGATTCATTTCGAGCTTACGAAGCTAATTTATCTTTCTCGTGAATCAGGCCAGTTTCCATGGTTCTGGATAAATAGATTAGGGTAACTTTTGTTAAGAATAGAAGCCACTCCATGGGTGGAATTTGTTTCATATTCTGATACAAACTTAGGTTTATGAAAATGAATAAAATCGATAGTTCTTAAGAGAATAAGAGATTCACTATCAAATCTATTACTTCATTATTTTGAACATACTTGACGCTATATAAATCAAATAAGTTAGAGCCTCATTACAGATAATAGCCTAGAGTTAATCGCTGCATTTACCTGTTACGGACTGCTGGGCTCCCGTCATAATTTCGGACTTCTCTAATTAGGACGACAAAAATCCGGAAATATGATAGTATTAACTGGTGAGTCTGTTTCACACTCTGACATAAGGAGGGACAATATCTAACCGGCAACAGGAGTTTTAAAAACGGCAAGGTCATCTGTTTTCGACACCGACGACAGAAATAAGCGAACGGCTTTTGCTACAATATTTTTTATGGCAAAACATGTGCCGTAAATAAAGTCTCCGAACAAAAGGATAGTATACTACATTTGATGGTCGCATGCCGTTTTGAGACATAAATTGTAAATGTTAAAATCTTCATCAAACTAAATGTCATCACGTGTTTCGCTGTATTTTTAAATGCAACAAAAAAAACTTTCTAGAAAGCTGACAAATTCTATTTTGTTAAGTCTGTAATAGATGTTCGGTGCAACTTTTTTTTTTCTATAAGAAGATGTGTCCTTTATGCTTTGTGTTATTGTTTTATTGTATTGTATTAACTCACCCACAAAAAAATATTGTACAAAAGTTCCCAGAGCAAAATGTATCCACATTTTAAAATAAGTTAATCTGAAGAATATAAAAATAAAAAGAAAATGCTAAACAAAGAGAAGGGGCAATATTTTTAGAAAATTGTTTAGTTAAGGATAGAAGCATGTGCGCGATGCTAATTATTTTTAACCGGCATTACTAGAAATATCGCATTTACGTGGGGTGAATAGTATACGTTGCTCAATTGTTTGGAAATATTTTTACGTTTGTTTACTTTCGACGTTTTAAATTAGACCAGAAAGTTCCCAAAAATATTCTCATTAATTTAAGGATGGAAAGTTCTTTTTATTGTGTTGATCGGAAGGATATATTTGTAGTAATTCGTATTGGATTGAGAATCATAGTCTTGCTTGGTGCACACTGTCTTGTATAACCTGACAATTACAATGTGAAATAAAGTGATTGTTAGTCATCTACTCCAGCGAAAACAATTTTTAGCCCCGTACGAAGTACAAAGGGGCTTATAGGATTACGATGCCGTGTGTAATTGATTGAATTCGAAGCAGACGGTAAGGGCAAAGTGTTTGCCTATGTTCATAGATGACGAATCTGCAATAAAAATTTTGTCTGTCCGTCTGTCCGTCTGTCACGTCGATATCTTGAGTAAATCAAATCCGATTTCAAAATAGTGAGGCCAAGTTCGAAGATGGGCATATTCGGGTCGGCCCTTCGTGAGTTAGGGCCACCTAAGTGATTTAAGGTCTTTTGGTGATATTTATGGCAAAATAAACGATGGAAATGTAAATGACACGGCAAATGATAGGTATTGTCAATACCAATCCAGGAAAAAAAAGTTTTTTAAAATCGGGTGAGTGGACCGTGAGTTAGGGCCTTAGAAGTGAAATGCTACTAGGGCCCTATGTGTGTATTTTACATAGAACTCGAGTATTTTTCATTCGTTTTTCGTAATTTTTGTTTGATTTGGAATGCCGAATAGAATGTTGTTGAAAAAAAATTAAATTTGGGTCCTTGGACTAAGGCCACTACTAGGGCCCTATGTGTATTTTACATAGAACTCGAGTAAATTTCATTCGTTTTTCGTAATTTTTGTTTGATTTGGAAAGTAATCGAACACCGAATAGAATGTTGTTGAAAAAAAATTAAATTTGGGTCCTTGGCCTAAGGCCGCTACTAGGGCCCTATGTGTATTTTACATATAACTCGAGTAAATTTCATCCGTTTTTCGTAATTTTTGTTTCATTTGGAAGGTAATCAAAGGCCGAATAGAATTTTGTTGAAAAAAAATTAAATTTGGGTCCTCGGCCTAAGGCCGCTACTAGGGCCCTATGTGTATTTTACATATAACTCGTGTAAATTTCATCCGTTTTTCGTAATTTTTGTTTCATTTGAAAGATAATCGAACACCGAATAGAATGTAGTTGAAAAAATTTTTAAATTTGGGTCCTCGGACTGAGGCCGATACTAGGCCCTTCAAAAAAATAAAATTTTAGGGCGATTTGAAATTTTTGTTTTATTTGAAAGGAACGTCGTACGGGGCTTCGTAATTGCGCTATGCGCAATTTGTAAGATGTACACATTACATAATAATTTTACTTTAACTACATTAACCGTCGCAATAGGCTTACGGTCAAAGTAGGGTGACAGACGCACTAGGGTCACGTACGCAATAGATATACGGGTTTGTACGGGGCTCAGTCGCAGCAAACGCTCCGACTGTTCTGATGGCTCGTTTTCTTGTGTTGTAAAGTGTCTGGATAACTGTTACTGCAATTGGGAACTGAATTATGACTCAAAATAATTTTTTATTGTAAATGACTCAAATTTGAATTTGAATTTGACATGCAAGCGAAAGAAAAATGATTTTAAATCTTCAGTCCAGGAAGTATCGATTCCCATTGCAGAATAGGTGCCTTCAAGGAATTTTTTCCTGTCATCTGTGTGCACCTATAAAAAAAATATTTGGGTATGGTACCCGTGCAGTTCTTTTTACTACACAGCTGAACATTAGTTTTCAGCATATCTGTATATTGTACGTAATTGCTGAATTTTGAACGTAATGACAGTACTATGTACAGCTAAGATGTACTACTGTTCTGTTACGTTAACAAATATACTGCTACATTAACAAATGTACTTGTCCCGAATTTGTACAGCAGAGCAGTACATGATTTGTGACAGATTCAAAGTACCATTCAGATGGACAATGTACACTATAGCTGAATGAATGCCAGTTTGAATGTAGTGGTCGTGAAAACTTCCATAATGTTAAATGAGACTAAACACTGCACGAACTTTCGAGACAATTTAGGAACTATTTGTAATTAGTATTTGTATTTGTATTTGTATTTATTTCGACAAACTAACAGGCCACGTTGCCTAATAACAAGTTCATCTTAAATTAAGTTTATAATAGGATTGGTTACAAAAATCATAATTATTTTCATCGGCTTTTAGGTTATGTTTTTTAATTTCAGCTTTGATAGGATATAGTTATAGGATTATTTTTAGACTTTCAAGTTTTAGTTAGAATAATTCAAAATTAGAATCGGAATAATTTTATAGAATCATAATGTCACAGACAACAACATCACTCGTATTTCATCAAGTCTTCCACCTTTGACAAAATATGAAATTCTTTGTCACTTTTCTGATGATAAACACAAATTTGTCCATCGTATGAATAGGCTGCCGCAATCTTACCATCTTTCTTTAGCTTTTTCGCACGCCGTAACAGGTCCAGATTATGTTTGGTTAAGTTTTCATTGATGAAAATCCGGTCCTCAATACCATATCCAATGTGCGACAATTTCAGGGCATTGGATTTGGTGAATGTGAAATATTTTGCATGGAACAAGCGTCGGCTGCGAGGATTATTGAACTTCACTACAACTGGCATTGATATGACTCCACCATTATCTTGTGTGTTCGACCTTGGTGTTTGTTTCAGCCGCAGAATACTTTGAATTGATCGATCATCTTCAAAATTTATCACTCGACTAATTTTAGTGATCACTGTTTGAAGATTTTCATCATCTGCTAATGGAATCCCCTTGATAATCAAATCCACCGTTTTTTCTCGATTGGCACTGTTGGCTTCAAGGGCATCAATTCGTTTACAAATGTCCGCTAGTTGGTTTTTTGATTCACTTTGCAAAGCCACCATTGACTCCCGAATTTCCAGAATATTGTTGTTGGTTTCAGATATGTTGTCGTCCAGTCTTTGATCCAAATTCGTCATCCTTTCCGTGAATGCATCGAACCGATTTCCCATGGCACGAATTTCTTTTAGTAAATCGTTGTTTGAGACCGGCATTTTTACATTTACTGTTTGCACAGAGTTCGAACACAGAAAGCAGAACAAAAGATCGTTAAAAACAATGGTCTTCACGCGTGGTCTGCCGTATCAAACAGCAAATAATCGATTTTTTCGACACTTTTCTCGAATTTTTTACACTATTAGATTAATTTACTGATTCATACGCACTATAGCAGTTTTCAACACGTTTAATTTGGTAGGATTAAAATAAAAAGAGCATTTTATTGGAGGATAGAAATTTTACGTGTCACTCAGTGTCGGCCATCTTTCGTTCGCATAGAGGGGCATTTGGTGTCTAGCCATCCTAAATTATTATCGAAAATGTTTTGATGGGATTTTTTTGAGTATTATTATTAGTAGTCAAAAAAACACTAATTAGAAATTTTTTAGGTCGCGGATCAACAAGGTTTTTTTAACAAACAAAATTTCGACCGCCAACATAAAATCGGCGGTACAATATAAACAATCCGTTTCTTCGGCGACATTCCATGATTTTCAACAGAGATTGTATATAAAATATAAAATTAATTAAATAACGCGACACTTACGTGGAATCCGAAATATGAACGTTCGCGAGCTTTGTTAACGTAAGTACAAGATGCACTTAATGACGGTTCTTCATTCATGCGTGCATTTGTACATACGAATAAAGAACCGACGTATATGTAGAAGAAGAAGAAGAATCGTTTTTTCGAATCTAGTACCTACGTTAACAAAGTACGCGAAAGTTTAATTTTCGATGATGATTCCACGTAAATGTCGTGTTGTTTAATTAATTTTATATTTTATACACAATCTCCGTTGAAAATAATGGAAGAAATGAAGTGTTTATATTGTACCGCTGATTTTATATTGGCGGGTGAAATTTTGTTTGTTAAAAAAAACCTTGTTGACCTTGAATTGACCTTCTAATTAGTGTTTTTTTGACTACTAATAATACTCAAAATAATCCCATCAAAACATTTTTTATAAAATCCATAGGAAGGCAAATCACTTTTTTTGACGAAATACCCCCCTACTAAATTCAGAAATTCAAGTTTTGAATAATAACGTATTTGAATAATGAAGGCTCAAGAAATTTTTTTAATAAATGACTTGGTAAATGATTTTGTTACACTATAAACCTATTTTTTGACATTCGTATCAATCTTTCTCTTCTGTTCGAAAGTTAGCACTTAAGGAGCACACGTTATTCCACGAATTTTGTCATAAATGTAGCCGGCGAAAGAACTCAGCCTCGATGCTTGTGAGAAAAAGGCACTGATTAAGTAAATCCACGCAATCGATTCTTAACACATTTTCAAACAGTTTGCTCAAAAAAAATGAATAAACAGCTTTTCCTAAGAAAAATTTCTCACTTTTAGTTTTCATTCGCATACAAAATCATGAAATGAAAAAACTGAAGTCTGCAAACAAAGGATAACAAATTTGACGTACACATGTGTAGTACTAGTTGCGTTTTAACCTCTTTTGAGCGAGACAGTAATGACGTATTAGTAAAATTGACTATGTTGCTACCCTTAATTTTAATAAACTTCTGTCAGACTGTTGGGTGTCTAAATAATATGTGACAAAAGCCCATCTGCCGGAAACTTAACTTTTTCTTTCAAAATATTTATTCTTAGAATTATAGAATAGGAGAAGAAGACTTAAGTCTTACAATTTCCTAACAAATAATTTACAGAAAAAAAAACTTCCTTCTTGAACATTTGGAAATTACATTACCACACAACAGTATTAAAATACGAGAACTTTTAAAGTTCAATTTCACAATACTGATCAACTGAACATTAATGTTCAGCAAGACAGTACAGTGGAGACGTACGATGTTATAAGATAGCTTTCCCATAATGTCTTCCCAACACAAGTACTGAGTTGGGACATGGGTAAGGTGGTGGACTGGAGTGTCGGAGGTCCCGAGTTCGAATCGCACGGACGGCAGTTTTTTCTTTTAAATAAGTTGACGTAAATAAACGTACTAAATAGTTTAAAGATGAAAATTTATGAACTCTGAATAATATTTTCTGTACAACTTTTATTTTTCGATGAGACAACCAATGTTCGCCCAACTGTACATTGATACAGCTGTACTGTAAATATTACTATCCCGAATTTGTACAGTACATTCGTACAACGACTACAGCTGAGCTGGACAAAATTTTTATAGGTGTGTCAATTATATATCACTAAATAAAAGTCGTTTAATGTCTTTCTATAGAATGGGACTGTAATTTATGTCAGATTCTTCGGCTCAGTGGAATACTATGATAAAATGATCGATTCTTTCTACTATCATTGTACTCGAATAGGAATGTCTCTACTGACTAGACCTACATGAACTAACTCATGGTCATTGGCTGATAGTCAAAAAAGGTTTTTTTTTCAATTTCTACTTCTTTTCCTTGTGGTGGTGCAGGTGAATTTTCACTCCGTTGAAATATGTGTCTCGCTATCTTCTTAGTCATCAGAAATTCTGAAAGGAGTTAGAGACAACTGGGCCGCACATGTGTCCATTATGGAGTTCAAATTCGCGCGAGAAATGGGCATTTTCATGAAAAGTAAGCGACATTTTTAATACCTTTTAGTAAAATCAACAAAGACCTTGGTTTAATGGTTTAAGTGATTGTTGAACCAGGTGAGCTGAGTGTAGGTGTAAGCCATCATATTCGACAACATGAGTGTGCAGTGAGCTTAACAATTGAACTTTCGAATAATTGTTTAACACTCAAACACGACGGTTTTTGTAAAAAAAAAGTTTCTGGTCTGAGTGGGCTTGACAATGGGCTCGGAGAGATTTTATTCTTGCACATCAAGTTGTGTATGGGCTTTCTTCCTACGATGGACAAACTTTGGGCTTTTCCTTCGGTGTAGCGCTTTCAATTGAATTGATGGAATGGGTAGTGCTGAATATGGTAGTTGGTATATTGGAAAAATATTTCGCTGCGCTTTAACATGATTAATGTGAATAAATCAGTGATTAATTGATTAACCACCATATTTCACGATTGTAGTCAATAAAAAGGAGTCATTTCCTCATCGATTTCTCCGCATTTGGATTATCTTCTCTGTTTATAGATTTTGGGGATTTTTAGAAGGATAAAGATTTTTTTTTGATTTTGTTTATAATTATTTCGTTTAATGATTCACAAATATATTATAGAGGTCGCCCATTTTATCTGTGAAATTATCATAAAATATTTTTCTTAATTATTCTACTTAATTGACACTAAGAATATATAAATTTTGTATTCTCTCTCTATCTAGACTTTACCATACTTGCAGTTGGTGTCAGTGAAATTTAGACATAAATTTAGTTCAGCTGTTTCTCAGCAGGTCCACTCATACACACAAACCTGCTGATACATCTTTCTCAGGGTAAAATAGTTACACACACGTGGATGTTAGTGGTAAAACCGGATAAAGACGTGTAAGCAGTTTTGTTTGTATGAGTATGACTCAGGGCCTACTTTTTAGAAACTTTTAGAGCAAATTGAGAAATTCAAGAAAATTTGAGAAATTCAAGAAACTTCGATAAATTCAAGAAATTTCGAGAAATATTTCTTGAATTTCTCGAATTCGAGAAATTTCAAGAAATTCCAGAAAATTCAAGAAATTCGGGAAACTTCGAGAAATTCAAGAAATTTCAAGAAACTAATTTCTCGAGTTTCTTGAAGTTTCTCGAATTTCTCGAATTCGAGAAATTTTAAGAAATTCGAGAAAATTCGAGAAATTTCAAGAAATTCAAGAAATTAGTTTCCAAAAAGTAGGCCCTGTATGACCGGCTCAAATACAAATGAAGCAAATTTATGTCTGAATTTCACTGACGTCAACTGTATTGAACATTAAAAATGAAATAAATTTTGTTCTATGAAATGAAATTATTGGATGAAAAAAAACTTTTCCTTTTAGTTGCTCTGCTGTTCATTGTAGCTCAGAATAAAATTGGCGATAGAATTCAGGGTGTTATTTAAGAGCGCTCACCCCTTGGTAATTTTCTAGCCTACATTTGTGCGCAAAAATATTGGTTTTTTGATGATTTCTCTGAACCAAAATCTTTTTTTGAAAAAGTAAAACCATTAAAGCATGCAAAAATGTGGTACTTTTAAGGGAAAAATTGGTTTGTGGTAGATAGCTTAACCCATTTTGAGAAACCTTTGCAAAACACATAAATTTACACATTTGCAAAGGTTTCTCAAAGTGGAATAAGTTATCATCCACAAACCAATTTTTCTCTTAAAAGTAACACATTTTTGCATGATTTAATGGTTTTACTTTTTCAAAAAAAGATTTTGGTTCAGAGAAATCATCAAAAAACCAATATTTTTGCGCACAAATGTAGGCTAAAAAATTGCTAAGGGGTCTGCGCTCTTAAAAAGAAAAAAGAAAAAACAAATTTTTGTTGTCGACTAATCGACACCTAAAAATCTTAGTAATTTTTATAAACTAAAATTGTTTTGTTTTTTGTAAATTAATAATAAAAAATGGAATTATCGGGAACGAATACAATGATGACCAATCCGATTCACGGTTCTAAATAAACCTCTCTACACGGACAGATGTTATACAATCTAAACGTTCTGTGATAAACATAATTTTATTGCCCTTTTCATCTATAATTTCTAATTTTAATTCTTTTCTTTTTTTTTTAAATAATTTGTTCTCGTTCCTCCGGTTTTTTTTGCATTTTATTTTATTGATTATATCAATTCTTGTTAAGTAATTCAGTAAATCTAATGGATTGGCATTTCGATTTTTCTTTCTCTGTTTCGCTTTTCTTTTAGAAGAAAGTTACATTTTACTTACTCACATTTACTTTTAACGGTTATCATTATTTGATTCGTCTGATGGATGAGGTACAAGGCGCTCACAAACACCGCATTCGGCCTGAAACGATTATCATTTTGTTGTCAGTTTTTATGTTTTCTTGCAGAAAAGCGATCTGAATGTAGACAATGCAGAATAAAAGCAATCCCAACAAAAATCTCTTCGAGAAAAGTGTGACGCAGTCTTTGAAATACAATTGCTAAAATGAATGATATCGCTAGAGTTGACGCTTTCAGCTTCGTTACGCAAAAATTAAATTTTACACCCAATTAGTTCAAAGAAGCTGGCTTAGGTTTTCTCATCATCTGCCAAATAATTTTTACAAAAAAAAATTTAGACTGGAAACAACCAAAATTTTACCAAAAAAATCTGCGTCGCAAAGTGGCAAATGTTCAGGAACAGACCAGCAAGAAAATTTATCTGCCACATGCGACGCAGATTTTTTTGGTAAAATTTTGGTTGTTTACAGTCTAAATTTTTTTTTGTAAAAATTATTTGGCAGATGATGAGAAAACCTAAGCCAGCTTCTTTGAACTAATTGGGTGTAAAATTTAATTTTTGCGTAACGAAGCTGAAAGCGTCAACTCTAGCGATATCATTCATTTTAGAAATTGTATTTCAAAGACTGCGTCACACTTTTCTCGAAGAGATTTTTGTTGGGATATCAGTCGTTTTAGAAGTGTAGTCAACACTGCTTTTTATAACAGTTTACAGTTTTAATTCAAAAATTTGACAAAATTCGAAAATTTGACGAAATTCGAAAATTTGGCGAAATTTGAAAATTTGACGAAACTAGAAAACTTGACGAAATTCGAAAATTTGACGAAATTTGACGAAATTCGAAAATTTGACGAAATTTGACGAAATTCGAAAATTTGACGAAATTCGAAAATTTGACGAAATTCGAAAATTTGACGAAATTTGAAAATTTGACGAAATTCGAAAATTTGACGAAATTCGAAAATTTGACGAAATTCGAAAATTTGACGAAATTCGAAAATTTGACGAAATTTGAAAATTTGATGAAATTCGAAAATTTGATGAAATTCGAAAATTTGACGAAATTTGACGAAATTCGAAAATTTGACGAAATTCCAAAATCTGACGAAATTCAGAAAATTTGACGAAAGTAATTCTCTATCTGACACCGTTCAAGAAATATCTCCAAAACCCCAATTGACCCACCCATTTCCAACTTTCGACATTTTTCACATATGCCCCTCTGTTCTACTCGTAAAACTCTGAGACTTTGCCGAAGAAAGTAACTCTCTATCTGTCACCATTCAAGAAATACCTCTAAAAACATAATTGACCCACCCATTTCCAACTTTCGACATTTTTCACATAAGCCCCTCTGTTCTACTCGTAAAACTCTGAGACTTTGCCGAAGAAAGTAATTCTCTATCTCTCATAACCCAAAAAATATTAGTCCTTTCATCCTACGCTCGAGTAGCTCAAAATTTGGTCACTCTAATCACTCTAGCTCAAACGAATCTGCCCCGATTTTTTTAATTATTTTTTTGTTCGAATCGTGTTACGAATACCTTTCATTTCATGGGTCGCACGCCTCTGTAGGTTTCAATACAGCTAAGCTACAGCCGAAAACGCGTTCCCGACCTTCGAAAACCACACTCAGAAACCACTTCGAGGCCAATAAAACAAAATTCTGGTTTTTCCTGGGGTAATGGCGTACCACATTTTCATTTTTATGCCCACCCTGAGGTTCCTGCAAAATTTCATGGAGATTGGCTGACTAGTTTCCGAGATCGACCGTCGATAGATAGACAGATAGATAGATAGATAGAAACATACAGAGTAAGTTGAAAGATTTTGATTGTTTGGAAAACGTTAATTTGGTGCATTTTCTATCAAAATGACCAACTTCAAAACGATGTATCTCCGGCAATTTTAAAGTTACATAGTCGAGTGATAGCTCGTTTTGCTCGTATTTGAAGCGCGAATAAGATAGAATAGGATTTGTGGTGATACAGGCCAAAGGAAAGAAACTTAAATTCTCGCCTAGATATAGTTGCCGCGTCTCAAAAAAATTTCTTCGTTCTTTTTTTGGAAGTTAGACTGCGTCAAGTCCTCCGCTATCGCTCCGGACATGATTGAAGGTAAACCGGACATTCATTAAGAGGAATGGATCCTTTGCATATTTGTAGCCTACGTCTAGGCGAAAAAATGTTAGTTTTCTGATGATTTCTCTGAACCATTAAAACCATTGAAAAATGTAGGCAAAATGTAGGCTACAAATTTGCAAAGGGTCCATTGCTCTTAAGAGGCATCGATGCTTTGCTGAAAAGCATAAATTTTTTGATGATATCTTTTCATCAGAAATCTTTTTCCAAAATGTTGGACCGCAATAACGACACTGAATTTGTTAGCTCTCTACAGAAAATAGATTTGGTTGTGTCAGTCTGACCAGATCTAAAAAAACTGACTTTTCTTAGAACCGAGAATCAACGACTACAACAAAAACTAATTTTTATTTAGAGCTAACAGATTTGCGGTCGTTATTGCGTTCGTACATTTTTCAAAAAGCATTCCGATGAAAAGATATCAAAAATGATAGTTTGTTTAGTTTAGTTTAGTTTAGAATATGCCTCTGACGTGATTAAGCATTCTAAGGTGGAAAGGACTCTACACTCTAGTACGAAAATTTCTATTTTCATAACATGGAAGTTTTGCGCTGTGAAAATTGTCAATCCAAGGTTGACAACACATCGTACGCGTTAGGAACTGGATTTTATGTTCATGAATGGGATCATCGAACGTCACTACTTTGATCGCATTGCTGTATTGCAAAGTGGATATGAAAGTGAGTATGAAGCCAGAAGTTTAGAAAAGTAATTGAACATTGAGGGAATACAATTGAAATGGTCAACACCACTGCGACACACGTCGTTGCTGAACTCGAATTCACACGATGTGATTATGGTCCCTTGGGTGTTGCCGCAATTTTTACACGTAAAATATTCTTGTGCCTGGCCACAAAATGTTGTTGAGAACAAAGCTCTAAGAATTTCTTTTTACATTTTATAATATGAAATGTGACCTCGAAAATTCATAAACTTTGATGGCATAACGTCACAGCCATTGGTGGATTTTTCGAGGCTCTTTCACTAAACTAACCAAATAGCATTTTTGTCTCCAAAACCCGTTCCTTCCCCATTAAAATGACACCAAATACGCTTTTTTGAAAACAAATCGGATTTTTGGCGGATCTAAGAGTGTGGCAAGACACAGTTACTCTTCACCATTGCAACCATAAGAGGGATTCTGTTGAAAAACAGCCCACCGAAATCAGACACATTTTCCAGTGGAGTTTTTTTTTTACTGGGGGCTTATAAGATTAATATGCCGTTTGTAACACGTCGAATTGGAAGCAGACAGTAAGGTCAAAGCATTTGGTTATGTTCATAGATGACGAATCCGCAATAAAAAAAATGTCCGTCCGTCCGTCCGTCCGTCCGTCCGTGACCCCTCTAGCTTGAGTAAATCACAACCTTTTTTCAAAATTCTTTTTTTCCCCGATTGGTATCGACAAAAGTAAGGTCAAGTTCGAAAATGGGCATGGTAGGGTCGGCCCGTACAGAGCTAGGGCCCTATAGGTGTTTTTCAGTCTTTCGACGATATCTACCGAAATACGCAATCAATAGCTGCTTGTGATATATCAAATGAAAGGTATTGACGAGTAGAACAAAGTTGCTGAACATTGTTTTTGGGTAAGATGCAATGTGGGCTTGTTGGGAGGGCTCAAAGGTCGTTACTCGGCCCTAAGTGTTTTTTCCACATAAATCGAGTAAATCTCATCCGATTTTGCCAGATTTAGTTTTTTATGGAAGGTAATTGAATACCGAAAAGAACGTGGCGAAAAAAGTTTCAAATTTGGGCCCTTGGACTAAGGCCGCTACTCGGCCCTAAGTGTTTTTTGCACATAAATCGAGTAAATCTCTTCCGATTTTGCTAGATTTTGTTTTATTTGAGAGATAATTGAATACCGAATAGAATGATGGCAAAAAATGTTTCAAATTTGGGCCCTTGGACTAAGGCCGCTACTCGGCCCTAAGTGTTTTTTGCACATGAATCGAGTAAATCTCATCCGATTTTGATAGTTTTTGTTTCATTTGAGAGATAATTGAATGCCGAATAGAATGATGGCAAAAAAAGTTTCAAATTTGGGCCCTTGCACTAAGGCCGCTACTCGGCCCTAAGTGCTTTTTGCACATAAATCGAGTAAATCTCAACCGATTTTGATAGTTTTTGTTTCATTTGAGAGGTAATTGAATACCCAATGGAAAGTTGGCAAAAAATTTTGGGTTTCTAAAATAATGTCGTAAATTGTTGGTTTTATTTGAGAGGTACTTCGTACGGGCTTTCGTAATTGCGCTATGCGCAATTTTAAAAATGAACACTTTCAGTAAATTTGACCATGTCCAACTTGACTTGCATTTTGGTAACAGACGCATTAGAGGGTTGTAGACATATTAGGGTTCCGAGCTTATTAGGGCTACGGACGTATTATGGTTGCGGACGAAATAGGATTACGGGTTGTACGGGGCTAAGTCGCAGCAAACGCTCCGACTGTTCTGATGCCTTGTTTTTAAACGTGCCCAGAAAGGTATTCGACCGAAGAAGCCACAGCCACATACAAAATATTCTTCGAAGCTTGTGTGACTAGTGTGAGGCGGTCACAAAACATGGAAAAACATGGAATTTTCTTACAGAAATTTCTCGAGGTAAACGAAACGTACATGGTCGTGTGGGGTGTCATTAGAAAGGTAATTGCATGTTCTGTCAGGAAAAATAGAGGCTTATGTGGGTTTGGAAGCATCTACGATGAAATCTGAGAAGTTGAAATGTTTAAGTGCTCATTTTTCATCGTAGATGCTTCCAATTCCCTATAAGACTCCATTTTCCCCGACAGTACATGCAATTACCTTTCTAATGACACCCCACACGACCATGTACGTTTCGTGTACCTCGAGAAATGTCTGTAAGAAAAGTCCATGATTTTCCATGATTTGTGACCACCCCACACTAGTCACACAAGCTTCGAAGAATTTTTTTGAAAGTTGTTTTAGACAGGAATCTCTACAATATTCAACGACAACAATATTTTGTGGCTAAACACAAGAATATTTTACGTGTAAAATTCCCGGGGACTATTGGGGTGTCCCGCTTGCTTTCGCGGATTTGATTTACCTTCATTTGTTGTTTTTATATACATCGGATCACATCTCACTTGGATAATTGGCTATTAAAACAGACAACCACAAAAATACTCACTGAGCTTCCTTAAAGTACTCTTTCAATGTAGTGCTGAACTTCTTCGAATACTTGACAAATTCCTTCTTCCTTTGCTCGACTGCCTGTTTTCCAGACGTTCCTGGTATGAACGGTGCAGCTTCATTGACAGCATCTAGTAGTCGTTTAATGGCACTAGCGATTTCTCTGTGGATGTTCACCGGAAAGACAAATTTATTGATTTGATTTGCCAGACAAAATGACTAGTCGGCACTCACTTTATTGTCTCTAAGAACTTCTTTCGATCGCTAATTTCGTCCGGAATTCGACTCAGTATCCGTTTCAGCGATGCCGATTTCTTATTCAATTCTTGGAAGGCTTCATCCGTTCGATTCAAACGATATTCTACTACTGCAACAGAAGCGTATTGCATACTAAAACCACTAATTCAAATGAAAGAAAAACCAAAGGGTTCCACTTACAGTCCGTTTCGGAAGCACTACCCTGCAGTCTTAAAATACTTTCGTTCATATTTACATTCAGATCGCCCTTCTTCAAAATGCCCATGACAATTTCGTACGACAGTCCCGGATGGGTCTGTTCAGCTTTCGTTAGGGCGGCACGTAACTGTTGCGATGCAGCTGCATCACGTCGCTCCAACTGAAATATCGTTCAGATAAAATTATCCAGAGATTGCAGTGCAATGAATGTCAAGAGGGATTCTTCTGAAAAACAGAACACCCAAATCGGACGCATTTTCCAGTGGACTTTTTTATATGTGCCCAGGTATTCGACCCCAGATGCCAAAACCACTTTCAAAAAAATTCTTCGAAGCTTGTGTGGCTAGTGTGAGGTGATCAAAAGCCGAAAACATGCACTTTTCTTATAAAAATTTCTCCAGTTACACGAGCCGTACAGGGTCGTGTGTGATGTCATAAGAAAGGTAATTGCATGTACTTTCAGGGCAAATAGGGTCCTATTGGGCTTAAAATTCATCCACACTGGATATGTACAGTTGAAGATCTCAACCGAAAAAAGACTGAAAACTTACACTTTTCTTACAGAAATTTCTCGAGGTACACGAAGCGTTTATGGTCGTGTGGGGTGTCATTAGAAAGGTAATTGCATATACTTTCAGAGAAAGTAGAGCTTACGGAAGTTTGGCAGCATCTACGATTCAATATAAGCACTTAAACATTTCAACTTCTCATAATTCGTCGTAGATGCTTCTAAACCCCAATAAGTTCTATTTGCTCTGAAAGTGCATGTAATTACCATTCTAATGACACCCCACACGACCATATACGTTTCGTGTACCTCGAGAAATGTCTGTAAGAAAAGTGTGAGTTTTCAGTCTTTTTTTGGTTGAAAACTTCAACTGGGCATATCTCAGTGTGGATGGATTTTAAACCCAATAAGACCTTACTTGCCCCGGAAGTACATACAATTACCTTTCTAATGACACCCCACACGACCCTGTACGGCTTGTGTAACTGGATAAATTTTTGTAAGAAAAGTGCATGTTTTTGGCTTTTGATCACCTCACACTAGCCACACAAGCTTCGAAGAATTTTTTTGAAAGTGGTTTTGGCATCTGGGGTCGAATACCTTAATGGGCACATATAAAAAATTCCAATAGAAAATGCGTCCGATTTCGGTGTTCTGTTTTTCAGAAGAATCCCTCCAATGGTTTTTTGCTCGAATTTATGCTTCGATCCATTAACATGTTGTCGATTTTTAGTTGAAGACATTTATGGGACAACCTTTTAGTTAACACAAGATACGTAAAACTCTTTGCATGACTCGTCAATAGGGCGTATCAAATTTTGCAAATTTTAAGGACCGCGATAGCCTGTGTGCGGAAAACGTAGATCATCGAAAACTGTGTCCGGGCATGTGGTTGATGAATCCGATGGAGCCATGGAAGAAGTCCCCCCGGGCGGCTTTAAGTTTCCGATGGTCATAATTCGGAAAGTTGAGAGTATTTTTGAAAACAATGTTCTAGCGGGATGTAGAGCTTTGAAAACTCTACAAATCTACCGAAGAAACCTATGGTCCAAAAGGTGCCATTGCCAAGATTGCCTAACATCGAAAATGTGACCTTTTGGTTTTTGACTTATATTTCCTGAGAGACAAATGATTTTTTTTAGCCTGTGGTATAAGGTGGTAGATGAGGTCGAGCACTTCCAGTACACTAGGCATGTCCCGATCCATTATACACTTGAAATCACTTTTATAACATTTGTGAATGGAATTTTTAAGAGTGGCCACGTCGCCCACGAAGCAAGTGCAGACACTGCAACCGGTGCTGTTGAGTCGAGGACACCTTGGCCAGTAAGTATGCATAATACTCCACAACAGTAGCTGAACTTTTTCACAAAATATCTGTGATTTCTCATACCACAGGCTAAACAAAATCATTTGTCTCTCAGGAAATATAAGTCAAAAACCAAATGGTCACATTTTCGATGTTAGGCAATCTTGGCAATGGCACCTTTTGGACCCTAGGTTTCTTCGGTAGATTTGTAGAGTTTTCAAAGCTCTACATCCCGCTAGAACATTGTTTTCAAAAATACTCTCAACTTTCCGAATTATGACCATCGGAAACTTAAAGCCGCCCGGGGGGACTTCTTCCTTGGCTCCATCGGATCCATCAACCATATGCCCGGACACAGTTTTCGATGATATACGTTTTCCGCACACAGGCTATCGCGGTCCTTAAAATTTGCAAAATTCGATACGCCCTACTCGTCAGCGACCCTGTCCGTTGATAAATAATTAAAAAAAAAAAAACTCTGACGAGACACAAGTTCATGGAAGGTTTCAATTCGATTAAAAAATGTTGTGTTTCTAACCTTGGTACAAAGGAAAATTGAAATTGGAAAAGTGGCTCCGAAGCAACAACAAAAAATCGCTCAAAACGCTATCAGGCGCTCAATCATTTTTCACGATGACTCTTTTGTGTCCGGACAAGATAAAAGAAAATATATTTATTTTTACCTGTGAAAGAATTGGGCGTAAAAGAACTGGCAGTATCAACGAAGTGACTGGATGAACGAAGTTACTGTGCATTTCCATGGTCATTTCGTGTGGAAAATGTAGTTGCTCTTGTTGAATCGCTGAATTTAACAACTTTCGATTCTGTCTAACCAGTCATGTGTAATTGCAATTGTTTTTATTTATCCAATTCGCTGGAAATGCAAACTCAAAACGAAAATATTTTTTTTTTACTTTTTTCAATGATGAACTTCACGTCAAAATAATTTCGTAAACATCATCACGAGAATGAAGTTGACTGCAAGTGGATTTTTGGTTAAACACCTTAAACACACACGTCAAACAACTCAATTATTTAGAAAGAGACGGATAGCTTCTCAACAACATGAGTGCTAAAACTTTGACAGTTCTTGTTTTTCTGCGACATTAGAAACGTGTTTTTGAGTTTGATTACATATTTTGATCCATCAGTGCGAATGAATAGTCCGGGAGATTATTGATTCGAACCAACAAGATGTAAGTAGTCATTTGATTGTACACAACCGATTTTCCTGTTGTAAGTGTCGCAAACGTCGATATTTACAAATCTTACCGACTACAATGGATTCCTGCGCTCAGTCCCTTTTGTTTACATCAGCTTGTCTCCATATTCAATGTTTCTCCGTCAATTCCTCCCCTAACAAACATTGTAACCTCTTCCGTTCCATCTTTGTAACAGGAAAACGTTCTTCAAACCCGACTACACCGATGACGAAGACGATGTCGTTGAAGTCAATCTCGACGCGGTCGGAGACAATGACGAATTGATCACATTTCAAATCGAACCGGATGATTCGGACAGCGATTCGGAGGTGGTGTTTGATGCCACCGCCGAAACAAACAGCGACAACGATTCGGACATGGACTCGGACTCGACAACCGAAGACGACACGGCCACAAATAATACCGACAGAAATGCAGCTGCAGGCCGGTCGGATATGCGAAGTCCACAACATCCGGATGTGAACGAAGAGGAAGATGACGTTGTGCAGGCCATCATTGCGGCCACGAAAACAGTGCGAGCCCATCCACCGGATATCGTTACCGAGGAATTTATCGTCGATTTGTCATTTCATCCCAATGAAGATCTGTTGGCGGTGGGAACGATAACCGGTGATGTGATTGTTTATAAGTACAGTAACGAGGAGAATCAGCTGATGAGTAGCATTGAAGTGCATGCAAAGGCTGTGCGCGACATTGAATTCAATTGGGACGGAAGTACGCTATTTTCGGTGTCCAAAGACAAATCGATTATGATGTCGGATGTGACTACCGGAAAGTTGAAAAGATTTTACGATAATTCGCACGAGGCGCCCATCTACAAAATGCACATAATTTGCGAGAATCTGTTTGCGACAGGTAAATTTAATCGTTCAAATTGTTGAACCGCGTCCAGATTTATGACTGAGCCGTTTGTCGTTACATTCCAGGCGATGATGACGGTACCGTTAAAGTTTGGGATCTGCGCGAAAGGGAGAGCAAACCAATATTTTCCTTGAAGGAGGTAGACGATTACATCTCTGACATGCTAACAAATGAAGCCAAGAAAATTCTACTCACTACGAGTGGAGACGGTCTGTTGACTGCTATCAATATTGGTGCTCGGTAAGGCTGCCGAATTCTACGGTTGAATTCCTGATGTTAACTCGTTTCCATTCAAACAGTAAGCGATATGTTCAGTCGGAACCATACGACGAAGAGCTGACATGTATGGGCCTGTTCCGCAGAGAATCGAAATTAGTTGTAGGTTCATCCAAAGGTCGTCTGTACACATTCAATTGGGATGAATTCGGTTTGCATAGTAACATGTTCCCTGGTAAGCCGGTTCATTGATTGGAATTTCGTTTTTCCGTTTTTTTACCTGAAAAATTCGTCCCAACAGGACCGAAGTCACCAATGAGTCTAATGGTGCCGATAACTGAACGCATTGCAGTCGTCGGCGGTGAAGAAGGTATTTTGCGTGCTATGCACGTGGTCCCCGGTCGAAATCTCGGCATCGTTGGTCAACATTCGCTTGGCGTCGAGGCAATGGACATATCTAGCAGTGGCGAATTGATTGCGTCTAGTTCACATGACAATGACATCAAATTCTGGAATATCAAATATTTCGAGGATTTCGACGATATGAAATACAATGAAAAGCATAATAAGGTAAAGGAACAGCGTCACAATTTACCGTCATCGAAGTACTCAAATGCTGGGGAATTTTTCGCTGATTTAGCATAAGTATGTTGGAGTGGCAATGTTAGCTTTTAATTCATCGGAAATAAAATCAAATGAAAAGAAAATTGCGATTGCGAACTCAATTCTCGTCTAAGTTTTTCAATTCGGCAACACACATTTCTGTGGTCGAAAGGAGCGTTTAAGAGTCGATGGGATCATTCTAACAATTCATAAAAAAAAACGCATCCGTCCCATTGACACGGGCATCAATTCCCTGGGATTTCAAGTTGAAGTTTTCATTCACAGACCAGAAATCCTTAAGTCTTTTATCCCAACTCTTATACAACATGGTTGCGGCTGAATAATAGGGCGTATCGAATTTTTAGAATTTTAAGGGCCGCGATAGCCTGTGTGCGGAAAACGTAGATCATTGAAAACTAATTCCAGGCATATGGTTGATGGATCCGAAGGTGCCCGGTAAGAAGTCCCCCCGGACGACTTTAACTTTCAAATGGTCATAACTCGGAAAGTTGAGAGTATTTCTGAAAACAATGTTCTAGCAGGATGTAGAGCGTTAAAAACTCTACAAAACTGCCAAAGAAACCGATGGTCCAAAAGGTGTGTCTGTCGAGGTTTTCTAACATCGAAAGTTCGACATTTTCGTTTTTGACTTTTATTTCCTGAGACACAAATTATTAAGTTTAGCTTTTGGCATGAGGTTGTAGAGGAGGTCGAGTACTACCAGTACACTAGGCATTGTCCCGGTCGGCGATCCATCCGAACCACTTTTTCAACATTTTTGAATGGACTTTTTAAGTGTACCCACGTCGCCCACGAAACCAGTGCAGACACTGTAACCGGTGTTGCTGAGTCGAGGTAACCTTGGCCAGTAAGTGCACATAATATTCCATAACAGTAGCTGAACTCTTTTACAAAATATTTGGGATCTCGATGTAGCACATTATATTGACACGGTATACCACGAAGTTCAACCTTTTGTAAAAATATCGAAAAATGTGTATTTGCAACGAAATCGACTTCTTACTACTGTTCGTGGGTCAAATAATTAATTAAAACGATTATTTGTTGTTTTTCTCACAAATTTCACTTTCTCAGATTTTGTAGTACAAAATGTGCTACACCGAATTCTTAAATATTTTGTTAAAGAGTTCAGCTACTGTTATGGAATATTATGTGCACTTACTGACCAAGGTTACCTCGACTCAGCAACACCGGTTACACTTAAAAAGTCCATTCAAAAATGTTGAAAAAGTGGTTCGGATGGATCGCCGACCGGGATAATGCCTAGTGTACTGGTAGTACTCGACCTCCTCTACAACCTCATGCCAAAAGCTAAAGTTAATAATTTGTCTCTCAGGAAATTAAAGTCAAAAACCAAAATGTCGAACTTTCGATGTTAGAAAACCTCGACAGACACACCTTTTGGACCATCGGTTTCTTTGGCAGTTTTGTAGTTTTTAACGCTCTACATCCTGCTAGAACATTGTTTTCAAAAATACTCTTAACTTTCCGAGTTATGACCATTTGAAAGTTAAAGTCGTCCGGGGGGACTTCGTCCCGGGCACCTTCGGATCCATCAACCATATGCCTGGACTTAGTTTTCAATGATCTACGTTTTCCGCACACAGGCTATCGCGACCCTTAAAATTATCAAAATTCGATACGCCCTACTGAATAAACACTTTAATTGTTTGCACCATATGGAAGTATACCATTACATGCATGTGTGCTCCTGATGGAAAGGACATATTACATAATGTGTATTTTTTTGACAAAGAGAGTCACACAAATATGTAATGGTATCTGATTCAGTAAGGGGGGAGGCATTAAAATAGCATACTTTGGGTGTGGTTTATGTAATTCATCACTTGGGATCAATATGTGATATTTGGGAACTCACTCGTGCATTTTAAACAACTCGACATGGCGCCTGTTATTTTGACTCTGCTTTTGTCAAAATAACAGCTTCCATGGAGATGATGTTTTGAAACTAAAGCTCAAATGTAATAGATTTTTGTATAATTTTTAAATTTTCGATCTTTTTTTTTGTGAACTGACTTCACTGCTATGACATTTCATGTTAATTTACCAGAGTGAAGTTATTTCACGTGAAAATATAGCACAAAGCATACAGCACTAAAAAAAATGTAGCGCCTCCACAGGCCAACCGAGGTTTCCTATACCTTGAATACCTTGTTGTTTAAAACTCACTCGCGTGTTCATCTCGTATCACAAATTGATCCCTCATGTAATGAATTACTTCCACTGCAACCAATGTAATCTACTATATTTGACTAATTCTGTGGCTGCGGCACAATTTTTTGCATATGAATAGTTTTGGATCAATTCCTTTGTTGGTTAAAACAACATTTGCCATGTTTCCAGACTTCGCAATTTTCTCACTTCAAAGTCAACAGTGTGTTGGAAAAAAATTGATTCCTCGGAATGACTTTTATTGAAGACACAAAATAATAAAAAGTTAAGAGTGATATCGCCAAATCTTCAGGTGATTGGGAAACTAGCGGTATCCGATATTAATGAGTGATAGCTCGTTGGATTCGTCTTTCAATTCTAGGAAACACGCGTCTTTCACTTTTTCTTAAAAAAATTTGTTTTCTTTGAAAAGCGCTCAAAAGTGAAGACATGCCAGAGGGTACCGAAAACAGTTTTTCGGCAATAACTCAAGAAAAAATTATTTTAAATGGTTGTAATGTTGTACGATTGTCGGCCTTGAAAAGACCTACAGGTAGAGTATACGCACCGCTTGGTGCTAGTTGATCCACTAGAGTTATGACTAGAAATATAGTGAATGTTCGGAGAGTCCGCCTTCTCTGCAGCTTCGATGTACCACGGAACTGAGTATGGGGTGTTGTAGCTGGCCTCACTCACTGTCGTTGCACATATAAATAAACCCAGTACTTTTGGGCTGCAAGCCTACAGAAGTCTTGAAAAAAAAGTTGGTGCCAAAATGTAGATTTTTTCCTTCTTTCTGAGGGCCCAACTGCCAGAAGAGCATCTGGAACGGTACTACGGCAATCATTTTTTATTGTCTACTATTCTTTCACCTTATCAATAGAAAAACGCTTCGCTATGTCGCGAATATATCAGATCCACTATTAGTAATATCAAGAGAAAAATCATTAAAGTTTTCTCCGAGGATTTTAGTCAAATAAAGTGTTAGCGTATAGCAAATGACCTAAGGAGTCCGGAACAGTAATTAGTTTTTCAATTGGACCAATATTTGCTACGTGACAGGAGTTTGGAAAACCGTTTGCTCCCACTTGATCGTATCGTTTTTCCAAACTCCTGTCGCGTAGAAAATATTGGTCCAATTGAAAAACTAATTACTGTTCCGGACTCCTGAGGTCATTTGCTATACGCTAACACTTTATGTGACTAAAATCCTCGGAGAAAAATTTAATAATTTTTCACAAGAATTACTAACACTGGATATGTTGTAACGACCTATATTCGAGTCAAAGTGAAGCGTATACGGTAAGGGAATAGTAGACGATACAAAATTACTCACGTAGAACCGTTCCAGACGCTGTTCTGGCAGTTGGGCCCTCAGAGAGAAGGAAAAAATCTGCATTTTGGCACCAACTTTTGTTTCAAGACTTCTGTAGGCTTGCAGCCCAAAAGTACTGGGTTCATTTATATGTGCAACGATAGTGGGTGAGGCCAGCTACAACACCCCATACTCAGCTCCGTGGTACATCGAAGCTGCAGAAAAGGCGGACTCTCCGAACATTCACTACATTTCTAGTCATAACTCTAGTGGATCAACTAGCACCAAGCGGTGCGTATACTCCACCTGTAGGTCTTTTCAAGGCCGACAATCGTACAACATTACAACAATTTAAAATAATTTTTTCTTGAGTTATTGCCGAAAAACTGTTTTCGGTTCACTCTTAAGAGCAACACACTCTCAACTTAGACTAGAAACAAAATTGAAAAAAAAACATCTGCAAATCGAGTAAGTAAAAATGAAAATATATTTTGAAGATCATGAACCCGAGCACATATTCCTCTATCTTACGCTAAATTAGATTAAATTGTCTTCGTTTAATGCTTCGGACAAGGTTTCGGAACAGTTGTATAAGGAATTGATGGACCATGTCTGACAGATTTTAGTGACCATGGAATATTATTTCGCTCTAAAACGTTACGACTGGGACCTTCCAGCGACTTGCACTGATCATAAGACCTAGCGTAAATATAAATCTGTTCATTCCTACCGTTGTCATTATGCCGTCTTGATGATTCTGCCTTGCACGCATATGAAATGAGATAACTTTCATAATCAGCATCTAAAACGACAGTAGGATAAGATTCGCCGTCTGCTTCGTATAGGAAAATCCCCGCATCCGGAAGTGGTTCTATTGTTCCGGTTCCAACATCAGCACCACAAGTAACTAGATTGGAATTGGCTGCACTTCGACAGCAAATGGCGACGTACGACAGAGACGCGTTATACGGGTACGCGTAAACGGTTTGGCCGTCATTACCATAACACGAAGGGCAGTCCAATGTGGTGAAGCAACGATACCAAAATCCAAGAATCCGAGTAAAATCCAAGTCTTTTATGTATCTGACCTTCGGACACGGACGCGGATATTGGTAATCATCGTATTTAAATGAAAAAACTGCACCAATAATCAGAGAAAGAATCAATGCTTGGTGTGAGTACATCATGAAAATAAGAGTTGATTTCAGTGCGGCAGTATTTATATTATGCCGGAATTTAGGCCATGCCGAAATATGCTGTGGATAAATTAAAATGAAACGTTTTATTCAAGGATTCAAGCTGTTCAAAGTTCAAACAGAATATCGTCTTACACGGTTTGTTTATTGACTTTATAGGCCGTGTCGCACTTTTGTTTGTGAAAAACATAAAATTGGGGCTTTTGAACCATAAATAAATTTATTTCAGTTTGTTTAAGTAAACTGTCGGCAGTGACAAAAAAATTTGCAAAGTTTAAGGTCTGCAAGCGATTCTGAATGTTATTAACGCCAACGCACTCCAATAACAGGCACAAGAACAGATTTTTGTAACGGTCATTTGGCCTCTTATTCCCTTGACTGAAAGTCAGGGTCTTATGAAAGAAAATACCCTTAAATGTCCGTAACGCTAAGTTCACTTTGATATTTTGAAAATGTTCTACATTGGCAAAAAACGTTAAATACAGAAAACGTCCGTACACTTGTGGACTCGATAACTCGAGTAATTCTTTACCGATTTGCAAAATTTTGGTTTTAATCGACGGAGAATGAAAATCATGAGGTTAAGTTCGTAGATGGGCAATATTGGAGTAATGAGATGGGAGTAATTCTCAAGAGATTTTTTTACTTGTTACCGCGATAACTTCCATAATTCTTATCCGATTTTCAAAGATTTTGTCTTAATCGACGAAGATTGAAAATCTTGAGGCTGAGTTTGCAGATGGATAATGTTCGAACAACGAGATGGGAGAAATTCTACACAGACGCTTTCTCTTGTTACCGCGCGATAACTTGAGTAATTTTTACCCGATTTTCAAATTTTTTGTTTTAATTGACAGAGAATGATATTGGAGTAGTGAGTTTGGAGTAATTGTAAACATAACTTGTTTACCACGACATTTTTGCAACGGATTTCCAGAAAAATGTCTTATTCGACGAGTAGTGAAATTCTGGATTTCTGGTCTAACAATTAAGAAGTACTTCCCAAAAGAGTTTTTGCTTGCTTGAGAAACCGATAGCTCGAGTAATTCTCAGAGGCTTCAAAAATCAATTTCGACCAGTAGCGTAATTCATGTGGTTAAACTCGAACATTGGAATTTAATTGGACTAGTAATCTGGGATATACGACAATTTTTGCGTGAAATCGGTATTCTTAAAAGAATTTTTTTCGTTCCTAAAATGTTTGAACGAGTGTGAACTTTGTGGCCAGAGCGAAGCGAGGGCCGTAATTCACACGAGTTATATTTTTTCAAGAGGTAGGCAGGAAATACGCCAAATTATACTCAGACGCTTTTCCTTGTTATCGTGATAACTTCAGTAATTTTTACCCGATTTTAAGTTCGTAGATGGATAATATTGGAGTAGTGAGGTTAGAGTATAATTGTAAACACAACCTGTTACCGCGACATTTTTGCAACGGATTTCCAGAAAAAAAAATTATTCGACGAGTAAGTGAATCTGGATTTCTGGTCGAACAATCTAGAAGTGTAGAACAATCTTGCTTGCTTGATAACACGATAACTCGAGTAATTCTCAGAGGCTTCGAAAATCGCAGATTTGAAAATATTAAGTGTTTTCGCCCAGTATCGTAATTCATGTGGTTAGATTCGAACATTGGACTTTATTGGACTGGTAATCTGCGATATACGAAAATTTTTGCGTGAAATCGCGTTCTTAAAAGAAATTTTTCGTTCCTAAAGTGTTTGCACGAGTGTGAATTTTGCCAGAGCCGTAATTCACATGAGTTTTTTTTTTCAAGAGGTAAGCAAGAAATGCGCTACCTGTTCAACGCTTTTAGTAGACTATATAGGAGACTCATATTAGGAGTAAGACATCGACGCGGGACCTACAACTGATAGCTCTTTTTGTTTCTTCAGGAAATTAAATAAATATGAGTAAAATGAAGCATGTGATGACTGCTGTTTTCTGAATAAAAGAGACATCACCTTTTCATGTGACTTTAATTTTGTGATCTCATTTAAAAATGGTTAGAAAACTAAGGCTGGAATTATAGAAAAAAAAAGCCAGTCAAGGGACCTGACCCACCCAAGAGGTGGGGCCTAGTTTTGTATGGAATTCCATCAATGAGGGACTGGAGTTTTGACAAATTATTTTTAATTGACGTAAAACATTATTCTAAACAAAAAATTGTTCATCGGTATGTCTCCAAAATGCACTGATCTTTTTCTAAGTTCGTTTAAACTTCGAAACGTACAGCCGCAGCCGACCGTAAGAAAATTACAAAATTACGGCCCAAATTTTTTTGATTTTACACTGTTTTTAGCAATTCTTTTAATCAGAATTGTCGATACCCATGTAGTTCTTGCTGCAGAATACCTTACACCTACTTATTTTCATCGAGACTTGAAACGGCCTCCGTCCCATTTTAGGCGGCTGACAAAATTGGGTCGATTTAGGGTCGTACTTCGTAAACAAAGTTAATTTTATAAAAAAAAATCTGTGCATTTTAGAGGCAGACTGTAGAACAATTTTTTGCTTAGAATAACGTTCTGGTGGCGGGACATTTCCACACAGTCAATATCGTCAGGAACGATATTATCGTTTTTTTGGACGATACTATCGTCTAAAAAACGATACTATCGTCTAAAAAACGATACTATCGTCTAAAAAACGATAATATCGTTTTTAGACGATAGTATCGTCCAAAAAAACGATAATATCGTTTTTTGGACGATAGTATCGTCTCAAAAACGATATTATCGTTTTTTAGACGATACTATCGTCCAAAAAATCGATATTATCGCCCAAAAAATTTTCATCCAGGACGATAATATCGTCTAAATTGAAAAATTCTAAAATATTGTCTGGACGATAGTATCGTTTTATTGTCGATATTATCGTTCAAAAAAAGATATTATCGTTTTCTGGACGATATTACCGTTCTAGAAAATCTAATGGAAATTTTCGTTTTCTGTACGATAATATCGTCCAAAACGATAATATCGTCCTGGACGATACTATCGTTTAAAAAACGATAATATCGCACAGGACGATATTATCGTTTAGTTTTGGGTGGTAATATTGTCCAGGACTCAATTTTACTCAGAGGTGCAGCAAGAACCGAATTCTCTTCCAAAATATCGAAAAACAATTGTCAGAGGAAATCACCTGCACATCAGTGTTTAAAAAAGGCGTTTAGTTCGTCCGTAAATAATTCATCTTTTTACGAAATGAATACCAACTTTGATTGTACATAAAAAGCGTTTTAACACGCCGAGCGATCCGGCCCATTGCCCCGGAGCGAAGCGGAGGGCCGCAATGCGAGCCGGGCGCCGGAACGGTGTCGAAACTTAGGAGTTAATTTTTTTTTCTCGCATCGTCTCATAATTAGTCTGCGTAGTTTTTCTATATAAAATTTAAATTTACGGAACCAAATGAACCAATTTTTAATATATATTTGCCGTCTATAAAAAGGTGTTTATCTACAAGATTTTGTGTTTCGTCTTCAACAACCATCCAGAACGATAATATCGCCCAGGACGATATTATCGTCTAGAATTTTTATTTTAAATAAATTAAAAACGATATTATCGTCCAGAACGATATTATCGTCCCAAAAATTATCGACCAGGACGATAATATCGTCCAAAATATCGATAAATTTGTTCAGAAAAAGAAAATAACGATAATATCGTCCAGCGGATATTTTCATCCAGGACGATATTATCGTCAAAAAAACGATATTATCGTCAAAAAAACGATATTATCGTCAAAAAAACGATATTATCGTTTTTGAACGATAATATCGTTTTTTAGACGATAGTATCGTCCAAAAAAACGATATTATCGTTTAAAAACGATATTATCGTTTTTTTAAACGATAATATCGTCAAGAAAACGATAATATCGTCCTGAAAATATGTTAAAATTTATAATTTTAGACGATATTATCGTCCTGGATGAAATTTTTTTGGACGATAATATCGTTTTTTAGACTATAGTATCGTCTAAAAAACGATACTATCGTTTTTTGGACGATACTATCGTTTTTTGGACGATACTATCGTTTTTTGGACGATACTATCGTTTTTTAGACGATACTATCGTTTTTTAGACGATACTATCGTTCCTGACGATATTGACCGTGTAGTTATGTCGCCTCATCAACGTTCTGCGTCAAAACTTTAATCCTCCATTTCAAACGGCATCGTACGGGGCTAAAAATGAAAAATATTATCTTCTTTCTTCATATCTTGTAACAAATATTTACGAAATGTAGTTCAAATTTTTGCGTCCAATTTTTAATGATTATTATCTTATCATTGTGGAAGATTGCTGTTCTTTATGCACTTGGTGCCCTAACACACTCACACCAATTATTCGCTTAACAAGATCAAGATGTAATAGTTTCAGTTTATCTAAAATCATTTATTGAATTTTTTTTAACGTTTCGTTTCCTAAAATTTTTAAACCTCCTCCAACCAACGCCTCGACATTCGTATATTTTAAGTTTGTAAGTATTATACCATAATATCCTCCACACATTTACAGTTTATAACAAAATCGTAATAAGTTGTTACCAGGGCATCCATCGAATATAAATGTCTCATCAAAGAGATCCACCAGCAGCAATAGAGAGCATTCAAGTGTGTAGCATTTCATTAAATTCGACCGATCGGATTCGATTGAATGGTTTACCGGTCGATGTAGTTGACGCAATGAGAAAAGCCATAGCAAACAATTGTCCAATTCAAGATGAATCACAATCATCAGAATGTTATCACTCATACGAATTCAAATTGAAAGGACACCCCTGGCAAGGACAGGGTTCGGCAGCAGTATATTCCCGTAGGTTGCTAGCAGCAGTTTTGCGAACAATGGCCCAATTCGGTTGGAATTTATTACAAGCAGCTGATGTTAGTAAGAAGGAATTAGGCAAGGACACATTGTTTTTCGATAGGGGAATTCCAGAACCCGACGTTACACTGTTCGCAATGTCATTCAATATGAGTGATCGAATTCGGGTTATTGATGCTCCATCATTTGCTCCTTGTGTACACGATGCTATAAAAAGCCACTGGCCCAAAGGAATTCAAAGTGAACGCGACTATTGTGGTGCTATTGAGCTTAAACTATGTGGGAATCCGTGGCATTCAAATCGATCAGAAGCAGATTTCGCCAGAATGCTCCTTTGTCAGATAATCGCTAATATTAGAGAGAAAGGATTCAAATTGTATGGTTCAATCGGTATGAGTGTTGGTCTTGAGGGTTACGGCTTAGAAAGTTGGATATTCAGGCGTGTGACTCCTGCTTGGATTTTAGGTCAGGTTCATAGCGTGACATAAGAAAATGTATACTAAGCATATGCTTGCAAATTAAATTCGAAATTATTTGCTGTAACGTTACATTAGATGTATCAGTCTTGATTCATTAAAAAAAAACACCTGATCGAATGGATGGTGCTTTTTCGATATGTTTTTTGATTCTATCATTAAGAAAATGTTTACTAAGCTTATGCTTGCGAACTGAATACGATCTTGGAGTTAACTCTAAGAGAAAATTTGTCTGGTTTTTCCGCCAGGACGACAATTGGTTGGGCTCTAAACGGAGTTGAGGAATTTCGCGCCGTGTCATTCACAATAACTCACAAAGTGACATCTTCCTTATACAAAATGTGTCATTTTGTCAATTGTTGTGAATGACGCGGCGCGAAAGTCCTAGCAGCCCTCTAAACAGACACTCGAAACTGTTGTTCCCTTCTGCGACAAACGTAATTCTTGACGTCTAATTCGCAAACTGTTAATGACCTCGAAGGTATTCCCAAAAGACCTTTTGGTTCTTGGTTCACAACGGAACGGTAACCATGCGACCTTCACTTAAAACCCAAGTGAGCCCTATAGATCGCAGACCTTACCCTTGAAACACTTTCACAGGAGAAGTCGAACGTCGAACACTCACAGTTTGCAATCATGTCCGGAGCGATAGCGGAGGACTTGACGCAGTCTAACTTCCAAAAAAAGAACGAAGAAATTTTTTTGAGACGCGGCAACTATATATAGGCGAGAATTTAAGATTCTTTCCTTTGGCCTTTTGAACCACAACTCCTATTCTATCTTATTCGCTTTAAATACGAGCAAAACGAGCTATCACTCGACTATGTAGGTTTAAAATTGCCGGAGATACATCGTTTTGAAATTGGTCACTTTTCATACAAAATACACCAAATTGACTTTTCCCAAACAATCAAAATCTTTCAACTTACTCTGTATGTTTCTATCTGTCTATCTATCTATCGACGGACGATCTTGGAAACTAGTCAGCCAATCTCCATGAAATTTTGCAGGAACCTCAGGGTGGGCATAAAAATGAAATTGTGATACTCCATTACCCCAGGAAAAACCAGAATTTTGTTTTATTGGCCTCGAAGTGGTTTCTGAGTGTGGTTTTCGAGGGTCGGGAACGCGTTTTCGGCTGTAGCTTAGCTGTATTGAAACCTACAGAGGCGTGCGATCCATCAAATGAAAGGTATTCGTAACACGATTCGAACAAAAAAATAATTTAAAAAATCGGGGCAGATTCGTTTGAGCTAGAGTGATTAGAGTGACCAAATTTTGAGCTACTCGGGCGTAGGATGAAAGGACTAATATTTTTGCGATTATGAGAGATAGAGAGTTACTTTCTTCGGCAAAGTCTCAGAGTTTTACGAGTAGAACAGAGGGGCATATGTGAAAAATGTCGAAAATTGGAAATGGGTGGGTCAATTATGTTTTTAGAGGTATTTCTTGAATGGTGGCAGATAGAGAGTTACTTTCTTCGGCAAAGTCTCAGAGTTTTACGAGTAGAAAAGAAGGGCATTTGTGAAAAATGTCGAAAATTGAAAATGGGTGGGTCAATTGGGGTTTTAGAGATATTTCTTGAATGGTGGCAGATAGAGAATTACTTTCTTCGTCAAATTTCGAATTTCGTCAAATTTTCAATTTTCGTCAAATTTTCGATTTTCGTCAAATTTTCGATTTTCGTCAAATTTTCTATTTTCGTCAAATTTTCGATTTTCGTCAAATTTCGAATTTCGTCAAATTTTGGATTTTCGTCAAATTTCGATTTTCGTCAAATTTTCTATTTTCGTCAAATTTTCGATTTTCGTCAAATTTTCGATTTTCGTCAAATTTTCGATTTTCGTCAAATTTTCAAATTTCGCCAAATTTCCGAATTTCTGTTATAAACTGTTATAAAAAGCAGTGTTCTAAAACTTCTAAAACGACTGATATCCCAACAAAAATCTCTTCGAGAAAAGTGTGACGCAGTCTTTGAAGTACAATTTCTAAAATGAATGATATCGCTAGAGTTGACGCTTTCAGCTTCGTTACGCAAAAATTAAATTTTACACCCAATTTTAGTTCAAACAAGCTGGCTTAGTTTTTCTCATCATCTGCCAAATAATTTTTACCAAAAAAATTTAGACTGGAAACAACCAAAATTTTACCAAAAAAATCTGCGTCGCATGTGGCAGATAAATTTTCTTGCTGGTCTGTTCCTGAACATTTGCCACTTTGCGACGAAGCTGAAAGCGTCAACTGGTCAAATCTAGCGATATCATTCATTTTAGAAATTGTACTTCAAAGACTGCGTCACACTTTTCTCGAAGAGATTTTTGTTGGGATTCGCACTAAGAATCAGTTGCTCACCAGTTGTTCTTCTATTAAATAGAATTTTAGTCCATCTTGCGTATAATAACACAAGGACATTGCAAGAAACTATTGATCTCAATGGTATAATTTTACAACAATTTCGAGAACATATAAAATGAGGCAAACGACTCAAATAAAAGGTGTCGCTAAGAACCAGAGGTTCTTAGTCTATCTTAAAACTGGAACGGCTTTTCTGTGCATACATTTTCTCAGCAATTGCTCTAGCCTCTAGCCTTTTGATTTTCCCATTAGATGTTATCGGCAAAGAGTCGACAAAATATGCTCCACCATGCAGTCGTTTGAAATCAGGGAAATTTTCTATAAAGGCAACGGTTAAAATTCCAAAGGTGGATTCTCAAGTGAAATCTAGAAACTCACTGTGAACTTCGTCAACAATTTCCTTCTCTGTGATTGCACTTTCGGCCTCTGTAACTACAACAGCTGCGCCGCGCCAACCATCTAACTCTCGAATACCTACAACACATACTTCTTTCACTCCCTTTATATTTAGAATAAACGACTCAATCTCTGATGGATAGACAGTGTAGTTCATCTGTTTGAAAACTTCTTTCTTCCTATCAACCAGGAAAATTTCACCGCCGTCAGTCACGTAACCAATATCACCCGTTCGCAGCCAACCCAATGAATCTACAGCAGAGTCCGTTTCTTCTTTATTATTGCAGTAGCCGAGAAACGAGTAAGGATGCAGAACACAAATTTCACCGACTTGCAATGCATCCAATGAGTTGCCATCGTCATCAACCACTTTGACTTTGGTGTTTGGCATCGGTTTTCCGCATGAATTAGAGACTGGCTCGAAAGGAGTGGTCGATGATATCACGGAACCGTTTTCGGTGGTCGCATAGTACATTGCAATCGATCCGGTTTTCAAATATTTTTGAAATTCTTTTCTCAAGCTCATATCCATTGGTCCACCGGTCAGAATGGCTAACCATAGTGAACTGAAATCGGCCTTTTCAATTATTATCTTCGCGTTCAATAGTAACACGATATGTGTTGGTGAAGCTACTATGGCGTTGACCTTATGCTTTTCAATAATTTCAACCAAAAGCTCGGGTGAAAAGCTTTTCTTCGTAATTACTCTATTGACGTTATTCCCGAGAGATTGCATAAGACCACTAAAACCTGTGTACCAATACAAGCTACTGAAGGAGAATAGTGTCGCAAAGTATGGCCTGTTTGATAGAATGACTTGCATTAAGCTGCTTTCAATTCAAGCTCATCTTCTTACCCTGCCTTTGTTAAACCCATACATTGCTGATGTGATAGCATACAACCTTTCGAAAGTCCAGTAGTTCCTGACGAACACAAGATAGCCGCACAGTTTTTTGAAGCTTTTATGTCTAGTCTCTTTGGTCTACACAGAAAGATATATGTCAAATATGCACAAAATTGATAGAGAACTTTACCTAAACTCAGTATTTGCAGCGGATGACTCATATAATTCAAACAAATGACTATGTCCCGCAGTTCTCTCGTCTACAGTTAACACCTTGCAATCAATTTCGCTTTGCCGAAGTCCTTCTTTTACTTCACTTAAGTTGTCCTTGTCGCAGAACACGATCTTAGGCTTTGTGAGACTGAAGACGTGAGCGATATCGTTGGCTCGATAAGTAGGATCGACCGTTGAAACGGGTGTGCCGGCTAAAAAGCCTCCTAGAATTAATGGAGTTACATAGGACGTATTTTTGCACACGATTCCAATGACATCTCCCATTTTTATATGCTTCAACAGACCACCAGCTATTTGGCAACCGAGTTTTGCCATTTCACCGGCAGTTATTTGGACGCCATCGTCGTGATTAGTTTGAATAACACGGGTCGAGTCACGGTATAGGTAATGGAGTAAAAATTCACCAAGCGTTATATTTGGATGGTACATTGGCGGAACGTCGATACCGCTAAGAATTTTTGTATTACGGTCGTATGACATGATATACGCAAGAGTACTTTCACTTGAGAACTGAAATACTTTTCCTTTCTACAAGTTAGAGTCAGCTTCACTGTACAGTTCACACTCGTTCACAACCTAATTTCAAGTGATTCACGTTGAAAAGCCAATCGTGTCAATGGGACAATGTTGCTACATTCAGTTGAAACGTTACAGTAGGCAGTAGGGGTTATCTGAAGATCATACAATATTAGCACAAAGTTGTCAATCGAGTGTTCTTATCACCTTATTTGCATTTTACAGTTCCACAAAGTTATATCAATTGTTTGATCAAACTCTGAAACTCGGCCATTTCGTTCACTTCATAACCATTTACATAGCAATTTGCCCCCTGCAAAAATGATATTTCAAATGAAGGTAAATCAATGATAGTAAATCAAAACATTTTTATTAATCCTTTCAATTTACCGTGTTGTAAAGATAGTTTGGTTAACCTTTCACAACGGCAACCGTGTTATTAGGGGAAATCTATTACTTGATTTGATCTAAATTTGATCTTGGATCGGCTCTAATTCTGCGACTTGACTTAATCGTTTCTGAGAAAGCTTGACAATCAATCAGAAGTAGTATGGTTTGAGGTGTTCCAACTCCCACAGAAGGTTACGTATTAAAGACAGAACAAAACAGGTCAACAGGTTAGAGGACGTAACCGAAATACGATGAATATGTGGTGTATATGTCTAGCCTACATTTTGGCGAGATATCAATTAAGCACCTGACTTTCTCTCCTCACAGGGCCTATTATGTAGAATTAATTCACGAATTTGCAAAATTCACCAAATTCACAAAATTTACGAAATTCACGAAACATTTATGAAAGCTTGGGTCACGTCAAAGTCAGCTTCGGAGCTTGAGAGTGCTATAGCAAATGTGATGTTTGAGTTTGTGAAGACGAACAAATTTTCCAAACACAGTTTTTTCCTGTTCAGGAGGTACTGCAGGTCGAAATGGCTATAGTTTACCAGGGTTTTCAATGGTTTTTCGTGTACATCAATGGAAGAATAAACTCTGAAATAGTAAATGATCCTCCAATGAAAGGCATGGCGGTACGAATCGAAGGAAAGAAAAGTATGAAAGTCGTGTGAGTGGGTCGCGAGCTACATCCCTCCGGAGAGTGCGAAAATCGGGCTACCAAAGCATAAAATTTCTGTGTATAAATCGAGTAAATCGCAACCGATTTTACGACCAGACTCTTTATTGCCGGGAAGATATTAAACAATAAATCCAAGAGTAGTAAGTACAGTCCAATTTAGACTAGAGATGAGATCAAAAGTGTAGTTTTGTGAAATGGTTTCTAGTTTCTACAATAGAAAATGACGCAGAAAATGGATGGGATTGACTGTACGACACAGGGAAGGAAAAGTCTAAGAAAGTCGGGTAATCAAAAAGAAAGGTGAGAAAGGTAAAATCAATCAAAGATTTATATGTGGAGATTAAATCTTTACGTTACACATGGTGGTCCAACAGTAGGGAGGGTATTCGACGAAAAATCTCTAAACGGATTGACTTCGGATTCACATCTGTATCAGTTTCGGATCTATATCAGATTTCAGATTTCTTCTCGAATACGCTGCCTACTGTTGTACCAGCATATGTAATGCAAAGATACAATCTCCACCCATAAATCTTGCCCAGTTTCGATCTACACTCAAGCTCTCTATGGTAGATTGCGCTTAGTTTCGCTTTATCTAAATTTTATCTAATCCGAGCCATATCCAAAACAAGTTGCTTGAAACACACGAGTGAGATCGCGCGTTCACAAATTGATCTCGAATTAATAAATTACTTCATAGGACCGGATGGGATAGCGAATAAATTATAATTATTTTTGTAGAAATTGGGTTTTACTAAATTTATATCAAAGAGAAGTAACAGGCAAACATAGCTTGAGAGAAATTTTAATGGAATTAATTTGTCATTGAATGACGCTCAGTATGAACTCAACTAGAACAGTGTGTTCAAAGTCTCCGAGTGCGTCAGTCCGAGGTAATTTCAGTCACAGTGACACAATATGTCAAACTGTCGCCCGTGTATTATACGATACTTTACTTACTAGTGTCACTAATTTGACGACACAACTATAACTGCTGTTTTATCGTTAAGCCCTTAGGAAGTAAGTTTTCCAGAAAGCGCCTGTAAAGAAAAACCACTTTCCGTGGGGTGCAATGAGTAAAATGTAATACGGCACAATTAACATACCTACTATTAATAAATCGGCAGCCCTACCACACTAGTTACAAAACAATTTTCATCACGTGTAGTGGTGTAGTATAATTTGACCCTCGACTGTCAGCTGACTATTTCCAAATATCTAGCTGACTTTTACGATGAGTAACAAAAAAAACGTTTTTTGAACATGCAATTCTCCAAAATTCACAAAAATTTGCAAAATTCACAAAAATGTGCAAAATTCACAAAAATTTACAAAATTCACAAAATTTACAAAATTCACGAAATTCACAAAATTTACCCACAAATTCTACATAATAGGCCCTGCCTCAGAGAGTATTTGCATTTTTCGAGGCGTGGTTCGGAAGCCACGTTAAGTCGGTGGTCCAGATTGTATTTGTTATTGGCCGTAAAAGGTTGTATTCAGCCTTGATCTCAGTACGTAGTGTGCTAATTTAGCAAAATACATGTTACATCGAACGAAAAAATTGATTTTGTATCAAACATTATGCCAAACCACGGCAGAGTAAAATAAACCAGGCAGTAGCGGTTCATTTTCGAAACGTCAAATAAGGGACCTAATACACTGTATGAAAATGAACTCAAATGCAAGGGCCCTCTCAATAGAACAAACTGACAAATTAAAATGAAAAATCATATATTTGAATGTGTGTGTGACAGCTCCGTGTACAGACAGTACACGGGACTCTTAATGTCAAAAGTAAAGGGACTCATAATGTCAAAAGCAAAGCAAAGTTGACGTTTTCGTGTTAGTGGTGTGTGTGATATAATTTTTCAAAGAATTTCGGTCATAATTCCTCTAGGTAGTCTACCTCTATGCTCAAATGAACACTGACATAAATTGAAAAATTTTATTCGCAAAAAATATAGGGCTACTAGATTATTTAGGTCCCTAGTCGAATCAGTAGTAGTCGAATCAGTAGTAGTCGAATCAATAATATTCTAAATTCCGACAAATATTCCATTTGATCGCTCCACATTCTTTCAACAAATCTTTAGCGAATAAATTTGAAGGAAGAAGATGTGGTGTTCAAAGAAAATTTTGAATCTTTGAATATCTCGTAGCTACACCAAAACCCCAAATATCATTAAAAATCCTCGAATTCTAGAGCTGGGAAGACGATAGACCTTGTGTACTATGTGCACCAACGCTACCAGACCAACGTTAAAGTTTAGAAGAAAATCTGAAATTTGATCAATTTGAGTGTAAGGGGCGCATAAAGTTTCTTGGAACAGGGTTTCAAAAAACTCGTGGCGGCACTGAAGAAAATATTACTATAAAAGAGAGGATCCTTCACATATTGACGTTCAGTTGAAGTTCTCAGACGAGAAGTGAAAGTAAAAAATAAAAACTTTTCAAAAATTGTAATCAGTAAGTAATTGTGATCATTCAATCTGCGTAATCTTGAAATGTTCTCTAAATTTTTATTTACACTTAATCAATTTAATCAATATTTTCGTACCCATCGATCTGTTTCACTTAATCAATTGTGTGTGAATCGCTCCACATTCAATTTGGGCTAAGAACTCGTTCATCTCTATTAGTAATTTCTACCTGTGCGGTAGGTTTCAATATGAGAACCTCGAACGTTTTTGCCGAAGTCCTCGCTTACGTCTTCTTCTCTTGTTTTTCAACGAAGTGAAGTTACTAAATTACGAAGTTTCTACTAAAATTGTAGGAGCTTAACCGTGTCTTCTTTCATGTAACTTTAACCTTATTCATTGAGAGGGTAATATCGCCACCTGGGTGAGGCATTTTGTTAAATAGAAATACAGCTACGGATGCTTTGCACACTACTTAATGATGACATGTCTACAAGTCTTTCAATAAACGGTGCGATTGAATCGAATTTAACTGACAAGTAGAGTGCCATGTCTCGACTCCTAATAAAAAACGGAATTTTGGTAACCTCCCGCTCCTGCGCTTATAACGTTTTAAAGACACAACTCCTTTAATAAACGTAAAAATTAGTGTTGAATCTCATGTTACCTATGAACTCTATGCTACGGTTGAAAATTCAACATTTTTGAGGAATCGTGCTCAGTGCTTGGAGCTTCAGTGCATTTTTGGACCAGTTAAATTCGATTCAATCGCACCGTGTAAATAAGCGACTCGTCGATCGAACTGATTAAAAGTTGACTTGAACTTTCTAAGTGGCTGGCTTATCAAAAATTGTAATCGAATGTTTTGGCTTAATATTTCTATGTAAATTGTGTTCATTCGATGTTATCAGTAATCGAAGGCCGTTGATAGCGTAATAAATAACCAATAGTCTGTAGCCAGTACGTCACAAAGAAGGTTACAGCATTTAAATGCAAACTTTAATACTTTTCAGTGTTAACCTTGAAATTAGCAGTCATCACGTTCATGGTAATGTTCGCTTCATTCGCAATGTGCTCACAACCCCATGGCTACGGTTACTGTGGCAACAAACTTGGCTGGCCGAGATCTTGCTGGCGATACTGTAGCGGTAACTCAGGTAACTCATTTATTCCGTTCCCCTCTTTTTGTGAACCAACATTTTTCCGAGTCTGAAATGTGTCTCATGTGTTTCTTTCACATATAGGATCGTGGTGCTGGACTGATCGGGGTTTCTCTTGTCGCCATGCAACGAGCGTTAACATGGCTGGCAATTGCCGAGGGCAACGGTGTTACTCGTCCAGAACATTATTGCCTGGAGCCGTAAACGATTGCTAAGAATTCATTGAATTATGTTCCTTTTTAGGTTTAGTTCACGGCTGAGTGAACGAAATAGAAAGGAAAAAAGAAATTTTAATGAAGATTTGTATCGTTTTTAAATTGATCTTTTTTGCTTCTTCTTTTTTTGGTTCATGACTTTTTCCTGGTTCACAACGGAACGGTTAATTCGATCGGCTTTCAACTCTCATCTCCTCATTTCGTAAGTCTCTGCGCCCTTCAATGAAAAACCAAATTCTATCTCACAGACCTTAACCTTACAACACACGAGTCGGTTCTTGAGGACTTTCTCAGAGAGGTCGACCATTCACAGTTCTTAATTCGTACTAAGAACCAGTTGTTCTTCATTCCACAATTCGTTTACCGAGTGCTCTTACGACAGAATCGGTCAATGTTACACTATTGGTGTGGTATTCTTATCTCCTTTCTGCAACTTAAAAACAGCACTGCCCTTTGCCTGGTGGCAATCCAGTCAAACCAGTTGTTTTAACTTCAGTCGCCTCAATTTTCTTCCACGAGAAGATCCACATCAGTGGATCCCCAGTCTAGGTCGCAGTCCAACTGTTCCACCTTGAATGCTTGCTCTCAAAATTCCCACTTCTTCTTCTTCTTCTTTTTCAGCCTGTATCTATCCACTGCTGGATGTAGGCCTCTCCAACTTCTTTCCATTTCGTACGATCCATTGCCATTTGCTGCCAGTTTGTACCTGCAATATTCTTAATTCCGTTTGTCCATCTCTCTGGTGGTCTACCTATAGCTCGTCTTTTATATGGTCGCCAGTTCATGATCTTTTTGGTCCAACGTTCGTCTGTCCTTCTTGCAATATGTCCCGCCCAGCTCCATTTCAGAGATGCTATTCTTTCCATGACATCAACGACCCTGGTTTGTTGTCGAATCCATTGATTCGTCATTCTGTCTCTGAGTGTTATTCCAAGCATACTCCGTTCCATGGCTCTTTGTGTCACTCTCAATTTATCTTCGGATGCTTTCGTTAAAGTTAACGTTTCCGCTCCATAAGTGAGCACTGGAAGGACACAAGTGTCGAAAACTTTGCGTTTCAGACTATTATTCATTTTGCTTTTGAAAATTAGTCTGAGTTTTCCGAACGCTGCCCATGCAAGACCAATCCTACGTCTTATTTCTGCAGTCTGGTTGTCGAGACCTAACTTCAGTTTATGTCCTAGATATACATAGCTGTCGACTCGTTCAATGACAGTGTCACCAATTTTGATTTCTCTATCGTCCCCGATGTTGGTCATGACTTTTGTTTTCGATAAGTTCATCTTGAGGCCAACTTTGCTTGCCTCTTCACTTAACTGTTGTAGCATAAGCTGAGCCTGACCTAGATTCGCTGCTATCGGTACAATGTCATCAGCGAAGCGGAGATTGCTCAGGTACTCTCCATTTATCTTTATTCCCATTTTACTCCAGTTTAACTTCCTAAAAATACTCTGCAGAGTTGCCGTGAATAATTTCGGTGAAATGGTGTCACCCTGCCTTACACCTCGGCCAATTCTGAATTTCTCCGTGCTCTTATGAAGTTTTATACATGAAGTAGCATTTTTGTACACATATCGAATTGTGTTGGAGTACCTTGAGTCTACTCTACATTCGTCTAATGCGTCCAATATCGACCATGTTTCCACTGAATCGAAAGCTTTTTCGAAGTCTATGAATAGCAAGACTATGTCGATGTTGTATTCACGACACTTCTCAATAAGCGTTCTCATCACCTGCAAATGGTCGTTTGTGCTGAAACCAGATCTGAAAGCAGCTTGTTCAACAGGTTGGTAGAAGTCGAACTTGTTAGTGTTCCTCTTCGTAATGATTTTCATAAACAACTTGTAGAGTGTTGACAATAGGCTTATGGGTCGGTAATTTTCCAGCTTTGTTATGTCTCCTTTTTTATGCAGCAATGTAATTACCGCATTTTCCCAGGCTTCTGGTACTTCTTCCCATTGGAGACATTGATTAAACAAAGCCGTGATTGCCTTTAATAAGGAGTCTCCACCCAGTTTAATGGCTTCCACTGGAACACCATCTTCTCCGGGAGACTTTTTGTTTTTCATCTCGGCTACTGCGGCCTTGACTTCATCAACAGTTATGTCGGGCATATCCTCCGATCCCACGTTTCTTATTATTGGTCTATCTTCGGTTTCTTCCGTTGGGCTCTGTCTTGCTGAAGAAAACAAATTCTCATAAAATTCTGTTGCAATGTTTAATATCGCATTTCGATCCGTTTGGATCGTTCCTGTTTTGTCTCGTAATTTGAAGATTTCTTTTTTGGCGTTTGTCATTTTTCTTCGTAGGACTTTCATATTGCAGTTAGCTTCAATTATGTTTTGAGCCAATTGGACATTATATTTTCTTTCATCTGATCTCCTTGCTTTGTTGATACTTTTAGACAGGTTCCGGTATTCCACCGAATCTCGTCCTCCGTTTTTTACCAACTCTGCTCTGCTTGCGATCAGGTCTAATGTTTCTCTGCTGAGTTTTGATTCTTTCCCTTGGACGGATTTGCATTTGGATTTCATGAAACCCATTATTGTATCGACGATTTTGGTATTCAATTCGTCCAATGTTTCACATTGATTGTTGACGTTATCTAATTCGGCAGTCATTTTCGTAGCAAATTCTTCATTTTGTGTGTAAAGCCGTTGTACGTCAATCCTTTCACTTTTCTGAACTAGTTGTGATCTTTGATCGAACACCGCCAAAGACTGTCCCAAGCCAGTTTGAAAAAGAGTGGAGGGAATGAAGTTTAACGAGGACGTAGCAGTAGATAAGATAGGATTAGATAGATCAATCTTAAGGTTGAATGAATCGTGAGCTGGAAGCCGAAAGAATTGGGGTTAAGGGACCAACGTTGAGGTGAAACAACACGATCAGGAAGCCAAAGGATAGATCGATCCCAGAATTCTTATTAGCTACTAGGTTAAGCTTTTAAAGGACGAATAACCTTTTGCTCAGATAGGTTCAAAAGAATGGGCAAAGCTTTATGGAAAAGAATGTTCAAAAAGAGTAACACTACCCCGTCGGGCACTGTGCACTTTGATAGGCACGGTGGTCCCGGAACGTGCAGAAATGTGCGGGTCAGAGCTCGAGGATTACCGGGGGCGAGCAAAGTAAAGCTTTCATACTCACCAACCCGCAGTAGCAAGCGTGGTGTTTTAATGCTAAAAACCTTCAAACGAAGCCATAACGAATTATACATTGCCACATATAATGCCAGAACATTGTCGTCAAGACAAAAAATGCAAGAAATGGAAGAAGAGCTAGAAAAGATAAAATGGGATGTTGTGGGAGTGAGCGAAGTGAGAAAACCTGGAGAGGAATGCCTGAAATTACAATCAGGGCATACATTCTTCTACCGAGGAAGTGACAGTCAGATGCTGATGCACGGTGTCGGATTGTTCATAAACAAGCGGTGGTCGGATCGCATAATTCACACGAAAAGCATATCCGATCGAGTGATATACGTAAGCCTGAAGATAAATAACAGATACAGTGTCAAATTAATTCAGGTTTACGCACCCACGTCCACCCATGATGACGAAGAAGTAGAAAGATTCTATGAAGATGTCGAGAAAGCTCTGGACGAAAACCCTTCACATTACCAATATCTAGTCGGTGATTTCAATGCGAAGCTGGGAAAACGAGAAGAAGACTCCGAAGTTTCTGTTGGTAGTTTTAGCAACGACCAAAGAAATGAGCGTGGAAATACTTTACTCAACTTCTTACAGCAACACAATTTGTACGCAATGAATTCATTTTTTGCAGGAAAGCCTCAACGGAAATGGACTTGGGCTAGTGCAGATGGTGTAACGAAAAATGAGATCGATTACATCATAACTGGCTGTAAGTCAACCGTTAAGAACGTTACGGTCCTAAACAATTTTTCAACCGGTAGTGATCACCGAATGGTTCGTGCAAGAGTCACGTTAAATACCAGATTTCAAAGAAAATTCCCACGTATATGAACAATATGAACAAATTTTCTCCAGCTGGATCAAATTATCCAAAGCGCATTACCATAAAACATACTTAACGAAACGTTTTCGATGCGAAAAGAAATCAAGGAATAAAGATTTTCCTTTACCAGTGAGGGAAAGTCAAGGGGAAAGTGACCTTTCCCTCCCAAGAGAAAAGTATTTCCCTCTTTCGTAAAGGAAAACCTACTAAACTAAAGATAGACGACCATGGCTAAGATAAGAACCATCTTGAGCTATGAGTCAATGATTATTTTTGGAAAATTAGGTATTTTTCTGAAGTTTTCCAAAGCAATCAATAAAATTCGATAAAAGAAAAGGAAAATGTAAGAATATTGACGAAAATAGTTTATCAAAAATAGGCTGCTGAAGTAACAGATTTTGTATCAAAAAAGGAACTACAATCGCTAAACCGAACTGGTGTGCATACGTTATTTTGCACCAGCTGGTCACATACAATTCCAAATGGGACCAGCTGGTGCAAAATAACGTATGCACACCAGTTCGGTTTAGCGATTGTATAACAAAAGAATTCACGGTGGGGCTGAACGAATTTTAAATAAACATGTCCACTTCCATCATGTAATATTTGTAAATTTCGTTTTTCATGGCCTTAAATTTGCTAATAGCCCGACCTCGATGCAAAATCATAACTAGTTTTGGCTGAGAATCATACATTGCATATTGGCACGGCAGAGTAAAAGTAACCCAGGCAGGAGCGCTTGTTTGACTAGGGACTTGAATATCAATGTCTTCTTAACACAAGGTTAACGTCGTCAATCTCTTCTTAACACAAGGTTAACGTCGTCTGCTTCAACGCTATGCATGTATGTACGATCACTTGCATCGAAATGTTGGAGTGGATCCTGTGTAGATCAATCTCTTCTTAACACAATTGAAGCAGAGGCGTTGAAGCAGACGACGTTAACCTTGTGTTAAGAAGAGATTGGTTTACTTTTACTCTGCCGTGATATTGGGTATCATTGGAAAGCTTAGACTTCAGGCTAACGTTTAAAAGGCGTTTCATGATAAAATATGTCAACCGGCAATATATGGAAGTAGCCAAAGTTCACCGAGTGTAGCAAAAAAGTGACATTTCTGAAAATGTACCAAAAGAGACCACTTTCAAAATTTTGTTATCGCCATTCGAAAGGTCACATTAACCAATGAACGTCAACACATGCTCGAATGTCAAACTTTGTATGTAGCGGAGGACATAGCAATTTCATATAAACAAAATCACTTCTCATGTTAGGGGGATTTTTTTGTATGTAATCGCTATGTCCTCCGGTTTGTGTGAACAGACCACACCTGGTTTATACTTTCATTGACATTAACCTCTACTTAGAATCGATATTACAGTGCTGGATTGGGCGCTTTGTCGAGGAGACATGGAAATTTCGAGTTTCAGCTTCTATTGCTCATGCTCTGCGACCAAGTGACCGAAAGCAATAATGTTTACCCGGTTTTTTTTTATTATTCAACAGAATTTTATTCACAATATTTGCACATTACAATAAAACTAAAAGATCATACGACTATAGACTGTTATGATCAGAGCGAGAAAACCGAAGACTAGTTATTATAACTTGCCTTGGGGTACTTGTCAAAGTATTTGCTTCTCTTTCAACGTGGTACGTTGAGAGCGAGAGGACAGAAGACCAGTTTATTTTAACTTGCCTTGGGGTACTTGTCAAAATATCTTCTTCTCTTTCATCATAACACTCTATATCACATAATAATATCACAATTATCGTCAATTCCAAACGTGTCCCGAATACAGGTGGCATTTCTTCGTTGAATGGAAACTGAAATTTTTTGCAACAGAAAATCTAATGACCGTGGTTCGCCGGAATTTCTGGCCATAAGTTTACCGAGTTATTGCAAGAAAATTGAAGTTTCTGGACCAACAGAGCCGAAGGATTCGAAAGCCAGCGGTGTGAAGATATATTGATTTTTGAGGTCAGTGTAGTTGTTGTGCTTATCACGTTCTGCATTGTCCGCTACCGATCCACTACGTGCCGAACTCCATCTCAAATAGCTTGGGGCAACCGTATCAACCACTGTAACGTCCCACACCAATGATTTGCCATGACTCCAAGGGTAATAAGTAAGTCCGTCGGGTCGTTTTCCGTCACGGCGAGAAAGTCCAGGCGGCTCCAGCTTACCTGGAAACCCAGCTGATGCGAATGCCGATAGGAAAATTCTGTTGAGAGCCAGGTGTCCGGAGTACTTCCCTTTTGATAGATTACGCGACAGGGCATGATGACCGTTCGACTCGACAATTCCACCACAAACGCACATATGATCCTCGCAGACTTTATTACCCAATCTCAACGCCACTGCGATTCTTGCTGAATCATTGTCCAGTAGGAGGCCCAGTTGATGTGATGGTACCGCTTGCAGCCACTTTGAAGATGTTTTAGTTGATGACGCAAGAAGTCTAGCACGATCAGTCGGACCACTGGATGACAGAAGTTCGTTGTGGACATGGTTAACACGCAAAAAATCCCACTCTGCTTGATCCATCTTTTGTTTCGGTTCGGTCGGAGTCCATTCAGGTGGATACGCTTCGATTGACGCTATGAATCGATCGTTCAAAACGCACAAGTTGAACTTGGCAAGTATCCTATTCGACAAGGCCTGCGATTGATAAACGGAAGCGAAATATGCTGGATACGCTAAGTCGACCATTTTTCTGATACCTAGGCCCGCAAATGCCAGTGGTAGCGATGCTTGAGTCCAAGATGTGTCGCTCAATTCATTGTTGGTGATTGCTTCTAAGGTGAGACGGTAGAAATTGTCGATATCGGTCAACTGTTGCGGGTGATTGAACGTTGGACTGCACCTTAACAGATGCTGAAATCGTTGAGATGACAGTGAGTAACGAAGTAAGCGTAGCGCAGGATGGATGTCCAGTGAAGTTAATCGTTTACATAGCGTTTTCACAGTGTTAAGTCCATTGGTCAGAGCATTTGGGATGCCATCTACCGTAATCGGTGACCCAAGCAACTCGAGCGATGCATGATCGAGCACTTTGATTCCTGGCAGCAAGTGATTCAATTTTTCCAGGGACTCAGCCATAACATCGGGTGGAGTGTTATGAAGTACACTTCACATTTGGCAGTGTTTAACGATAAACCAGATTCGTCAGAAAATGCCAAAACTCTTTCCACATCTTCCACAATGACGTCCAAATTGTCACCAATTGTTCCGTCGTCAGCGAACCAAGCGTTTAATCGAGACTCGAGCGAGTGTGTCAACTTCATGATCGATAAGCAAAATGCAACCGAGGCGCACGGATCACCTTGTTGGGTTCCTCTTTTTGAGTCAATTATGATATCGCCAAAGAAGAGGCTGGATGGACAACTGTAGGCTTGACGCAACATCGGGTATAGTGATGGAGCTGTTTCTTTGATTACACGGTTGATCTTAGAATTTGTCCCTCTACCGATTCCAGTTTCAAACACTGGTCCAGCAACTTCCACGAGACCAGGCGACGATACTTCTCAGAAACGAATCAGCAGTTGCGCCTGTAACATGTGCCATACACGCCTCCCCTAACTCACATATGAAAACAATCGAGATAGAAGTGGACATGTTTATTTAAAATTCGTTCAGCCCCACCGTGAATTACCAGTCACTGCAAAGTACCGCTCTTTTGTTCGAATTTCACGTCATCGTGCTTTTAGTACAGAGTGAAAACGATAAGAACTGTCATGACTAATATTCAATCCGTATGAGACAGATCGACGCATCAAATTAAAAATACCGCAGTGTGTAAACGGTGTAGACAACCAATTTTTTTTTTGGTTGTTCGAATTCCTCATCAAAAATAACGAAAAATAAAATGATTTTCAAAAGGAGATTACCATCAAACACATAAAATTAGTATCCCAACTAAATTACTGTGAGTACAAATGAGTGTCTGGACTGTTTCAACTGTAATATCAATCGCAAATCTGGTTACTGATTTCGATTATCTTTATCTATCTGCAGAAGCATTACCAAACACAATAGGACAAAAATGAAAGTATTATTCAAGTTCCTGCCACAGTTCTGTGATTTCGTTCAAAAATACTGCATACAAATCGGTTGTACATTGCTCGTACTGTACTGCTTGTGGCCGACGAGATTTGCTAGTCACTATGAGTATTTAACATCCGATCAAATATTTGATAATTTAGTCCAACGAACAACTAGAAATGTTACTCTGTCACAACAAATGGAATGCGACTACAGTGATATTATCATGGATAACACGTACATGTATAAGACATCGTATCAAAGCGAAATATTCGATAGTTCGGAAATTCAATTGGGAGGCGTTTATCAGCCAGGTAAGATCGTTAGCTTGAATGACGTAGAATTTATGGACTTGTATGGTAGGGCGTATCGAATTTTGAGAATTTTAAGGGTCGCGATAGCCTGTGTGCGGAAAACGTAGATCATTGAAAACTAAGTCCAGGCATATGGTTGATGGATCCGAAGGTGCCGGGGAAGAAGTCCCACCGGACGACTTTAACTTTCAAATGGTCATAACTCGGAAAGTTAAGAGTATTTTTGAAAACAATGTTCTAGCAGGATGTAGAGCGTTAAAAACTCTACAAAACTGCCAAAGAAACCGATGGTCCAAAAGGTATGTCTGTCGAGGTTTTCTAACATCGAAAGTTCGACTTTTTGGTTTTTGACTTTGATTTCCTGAGAGACAAATTATTAACTTTAGCTTTTGGCATGAGGTTGTAGAGGAGGTCGAGTGCTACCAGTACACTAGGGATTGTCCCGGTCGGCGATCCATCCGAAACCACTTTTTCAACATTAATGAATGAACTTTTTAAGTGTACCCACGTCGCCCACGAAGCCAGTGCAGACACTGTAACCGGTGTTGCTGAGTCGAGGTAACCTTGGCCAGTAAGTGCACATAATATTCCATAACAGTAGCTGAACTCTTTTACAAAATATTTAAGAATTCGGTGTAGCACATTTTGTACTACAAAATCTGTGAAAGTGAAATTTGTGAGAAAAACAACAAATAATCGTTTTAATTAGTTATTTGACCTCGTGGTATACCGTGGTATTTGATTTTTAACTTCGTGGTATACCGTGTCAATATAATGTGCTACATCGAGATCCCAAATATTTTGTAAAAGAGTTCAGCTACTGTTATGGAATATTATGTGCACTTACTGGCCAAGGTTACCTCGACTCAGCAACACCGGTTACAGTGTCTGCACTGGCTTCGTGGGCGACGTGGGTACACTTAAAAAGTTCATTCATTAATGTTGAAAAAGTGGTTTCGGATGGATCGCCCACCGGGACAATGCCTAGTGTACTGGTAGTACTCGACCTCCTCTACAACCTCGTGCCAAAAGCTAAACTTAATAATTTGTCTCTCAGGAAATAAAAGTCAAAAACGAAAATGTCGAACTTTCGATGTTAGAAAACCTCGACAGACACACCTTTTGGACCATCGGTTTCTTTGGCAGTTTTGTAGAGTTTTTAACGCTCTACATCCTGCTAGAACATTGTTTTCAGAAATACTCTCAACTTTCCGAGTTATGACCATTTGAAAGATAAAATCGTCCGGGGGGACTTCTTCCCGGGCACCTTCGGATCCATCAACCATATGCCTGGAATTAGTTTTCAATGGTCGACGTTTTCCGCACACAGGCTATCGCGGCCCTTAAAATTCTAAAAATTCGATACGCCCTATTGTATGGTCCGTTGTGGCAAATTTTTAATTCAAATCACTAAGTTATGCGAAATATTCTCTGCCCAGAGCTCCACCGGAAAAAAAATTGACTCGTCCCGTTACCACCATTTAACTTGAGTATACGATCCCATCCATACTGTCAATAAAATCCAGAAAACCGCGTAGTTATCCGTGCAATTTCTCTACAAAAATTAGTAGGCCAAGAAGGTGTTTCAGTACCGACCGACACTCCATTAGAAATTTATCTTTCGATTGATTTATTTTATTATAAAAGAAAAACTTAAACAAATGGAAGAGAAAAGAGTTTGGGTGGATGGCTGTTACGATCTAACTCACTTCGGACATGCGAACATGCTAAGGCAAGCTAAAAGTCTCGGCACGAAGTTAATTGTTGGTGTTCACTCCGATGAGGACATCCGACGGGTTAAACGTCCTCCCGTTTACAGTCTATCTGAAAGGTCTGTTTAATGATAATGGCAACCTTAGCTACCTTTCTCTTCAGCTGGCTTTTGACCATCACTAACAATTTTAAAATCCAGAGTGAAAATGGTAAAGGCCATCAAATGGACTGATGAAGTGGTCGAAGCTGCCCCATATAAGACAACCATTGATACGTTAAACCAATACAATTGTGATATTGCAGTTCATGGTGATGACAAGACCACGGAAAACGGTGAAGATACATACAATGCGGTAAAAGTAGCGGAACGTTATGCAGAAGTTCCCAGAACGGGTTCGATTTTTGTTTGACGAATCCGGTGTCCGCCTCTACTTAGAAAAACCATTTTTTTGATCTTACAGCGGGCATTTCGACCACGGGCATTATCAAACGAATATTATCGAGATATTCTGCAGAACCATTACATTCCGATAGTGTGATAAGCCAATACACCGGTACGTCGCCGTTTCTACAAACGACACGAAAAATCTACGAATTTGTCAAGGACAATGCAAAACATCCGAAATCGACCGATCGGATTGTTTATGTTACTGGAATGTTTGATCTGCTTCACGTTGGACATCTGGACTTCTTGGAGAAGGCTAGATCATTGGGCGACTACTTGATCGTCGGTTTACACAGCGACAATCCATCGTCCGCGACACGTTCAATTTTGACTTCAAATGAAAGGATGATGAATTTACTGTCGTACAAATGCGTGGATGAGGTGTTAACTGAGGCACCGCGAAAAATTACCGACGATTTGATGGAACACTTTAACATTAGCATGGTCTATCATGGACGGTTCGCCGATTCAATTCGTGAATTCGATCCGTACGAAGTACCGAAGAGGATGAACAGATTCGGGAACATTGAATCCGGATCGGGAGTAACCACGGAAACTATAATCGAAAGGATCCGTCAGCATAACGAAAAATATCGCGCTGCCAATGCATTGAAAGAAGAAATTGAATTGAAATACCAAATACCAGTAATGGTTTGAGCTTCTGATGGTTCTGTGACACGTCATTGCTCTCGTTGTGAATATATTTTAATAAAATCAAGTTTATTGCCATGAAACCCCATTTTATCAACTTGTGGTGCCACCATCGTGGCATCGTGTAAGACTCTGACTTGGAGTTTACCATTTTGTTTAGCGTAATGAACTGAGTGATAGAACGGGACTGGTTGCTAGGAATCTCGCGCCGCGTTATTCACAATAATTCACATTTTGACACATTTTGTATAAGGAAGATGTCACTTTGTGAATTATTGTGAATGACGCGGCGCGAGATTCCTTAACACCACGGGACTGCCCCAGGTGTCTACACAATCAATGTTGAACTGATCAAGAATGCTCCGGAACCATTCATCAATGAACTCACTGCACTCATCGGTGACGTTTGGATCAACAATGAAGTACCATCAGATTGGCTTACAACGGTGCAAATTCCAATACCAAAGAAAGCAAAGCCTACAACAATTTCGGATTTCCGTCGCATAACCCTCTGCTCAACTGCCTGCAAATTATACACGATGTTCCTACTCGATCAAATATTTGAGTACTTCGTAGTCCCGTTGTACCAAGCAGGCTTTCAACGAAACAGATCAACTGATGCCCCATATCTTCGTAGTAAAAAGGATCCTGGAGGAGCGATGGAGAAAAGGATTACCAACATACGTCCTAGCAATTGATTTGAAACAAGCCTTCGATAAAGTCCTCCATAAAGACTGGGCAACAATCCTCAGCCACTACGGAGTGCCTCGATATCTCATCAATCGAATAATCAGCGCTTGCCTCAATGAAAATACAATGGTCCAATCTGGAGGACGATCCACAACCAGACAACGGAAGACAATTGGAGTAAAGCAGGGTTGACCACTTTCACCAAATTTATTTGTCCTAGTCCTTCATGCAATTCTGGAGACAGTGGCAGAAGCGTTAGGTACCTATGACCTTAGTGGATCTAACTTATCACTTCCATTCCTGCTAGCATATGCCGACGATCTGTTACTGCTGGCAGACAATATGCAGGATCTTCACGAATTCATCAAGGAATTTTTGGAAGTTGCACACGAAACTGGCCTCAGTATCAACCCACAAAAGTGCGAGTTATTGATCAGGGACCCTAACAACCACGAGACGGATTATCCATCATCATTGCCAGTAGGCCAATTTAATATCGCCAGAGTGAACCAACTGAAGTATCTGGGGGTGTATCTCACTGACGACCTCAATCCAGGCGCCGACTTCTAAGAACAAGCGAGGCTCGGGCACCACTACTCGAATGATGAGCACCACTACATCTTTCCAGTTTTACTTGAAAGAGCACCACTACTCCCAGATTCGCTTGTTGTATGAGCACCACTACTACCAAACACAAGTCGGCGTCCCTGCCTCAATCGACCTATGATAGTACGAGAAAGAATCAAAATGGCATATAAAATCGCCCACTCGTTACTTCCGTTTCTACGTGAACACAGTCTTCCAATTTCATTGATCCAGAAAATATATGAAAGCACCATAGCACCAGTGGCAACGTATGGGTTAAAGGCATCAGCGCCGCAACAGAATTTCATTAACCAATATGGAACGGCGAATCCTACGAATCCTCTCCGATACAGCTAGTGACAAGCCCTCGATTGTACAACCAAGAGCGATAATGCGAAATAAAACGATAGCCAAGCGAGTCATGAAGGACTAGGATCTAGGATGCATAGTGATTGAAATACATCGCTCGCTGGGTATAGTGAAGTCGGAGTCGGAGTCGTAATGAACTGAGTGATAGACATGAACATTCTACTTACCAAATGTGACTCGATGTCTATCCTGGCCATTTGACTGAATTTAACTCCGAAGGGAACCTCTCGCTACTCTCGTCATATTGTTAGACCATCAAATTTCTGAGAATTTCTTTTTCTGTTCATTCCAGAGCGATGTAAGCCATTATTTAGTACTGCGATAATTGTGCCTTACCGTCAGCGTGAAAAGCAGTTGCAAGCATTTTTGATCTACATGCACAACTACCTGAGAAAACAGAACATCAACTACCGCATATTCGTGGTCGAACAGTTCGATGCGAAGCCGTTCAACCGCGCCAAACTATTCAACATTGGATCGGTGTATGCCACCCGGTACGACTATCCCTGTTTCATATTCCATGATGTTGATTTGATGCCGATGAGATTGGGACACATCTATGCCTGCTCGCAGAAGGTAACTTTTAATTAGGGCTCGGAACGGGTCGGGTTCGGTCAGACCGGAACCCGAACTTGATTTAACCCGAACCTGAAAAATTATTTCGGGTTCAACCCGAACTTGACCCGAACTTGAATTTTCGATTTCGGGTTTAACCCGAACCTGACCTGAACCTGAATTTTCAATTTCGAGTTCGACCCGAACCTGAACTGAACCCGAAATTTTAAATTTAATCAGGTCGGGTTCGGGTAACCCGAAATTTTGAGCGTTTATTACACTAAAAAAGTCAAAAATTTCGGGTTACCCGAACCCGACCTGATTAAATTTAAAATTTCGGGTTCAGTTCAGGTTCGAGTCGAACTCGAATTTGAAAATTCAGGTTCAGGTCAAATTCGGGTTGAACAATTTCGTGTTCAGGTCAGGTTCGGGTTAGGCCCGAAATCGAAAATTCAAGTTCGGGTAAAGTTCGGGTTGAACCTGAAGTAATTTTTCAGGTTCGGGTCATGAATCCGGTTCAGGTCAACCTGAACTAAAACAGGTCAACCCGAACCCGTTCCGAGCCTTACTTTTAATGCACAAACATGATGATGATGAGACTTGACCATTCTGAATGTATATTCAAAACAGCCGAGGCACATGTGCTCAGCATTGGACAAATTTCGATTCCATTTACCGTACACAGGACTGTTCGGTGGTGCCGTTGCCGTTCAGAACACCGATTTCGTTAAAATCAACGGCATGTCGAATATGTTTCAAGGATGGGGCGGCGAGGATGACGACTTATACGGAAGACTGAAGGCGAAAGAGATTGATATTTGCCGGTTTGCACCCGAGTACAGTGAGTATACGATGTTGCAACACGCTCCGGAAACGCCCAACAAAGATCGGCTGGCATTTTTGCGTGATGGCCATTTGCGGTTTCATTCGGATGGTCTCAATTCGCTCACGTTCAAGGAAAAGGATTTCAAATTGCACAAATTGTTTACGCACGTTCTGGTCGAGACGTAGCGCGCTGTTCGTTGATTCGTTGTGTCGCACTTAGGATTTTGAAAATTGTGGAATTGATTGACTGCCATAGGCTGCATAGGAAATTGAGTTTTGTTTTTGTGTTTTTCGATCGTTAATTTATTAAACGCAACTTTTGTAATTGATCGACTCAAATTTCAATTTATTTCAACCACTTCTGTGCATTGAGTTTAGTAATTGACACCCTTCGTATCCAGCTCATCCTTCAGTTTAGCGCCATGTCGAGAAAGATCTGTGAACAGAAGCAACGTTAGTGAAAACTAGACGAGAGAAACCGCTAAGACTACATACCCTCCTCCGAATGCCGTTTTCTGACTGTTAGCAGCATTAGAATTTTGCGCAATATTCCCGAACGACAAGCCAGTATCACTTGAACCCAACGTTTCAAATAGCGAATTTTGTTGTGTCGGTGAAGTCCCGAAAGTATTGGCCACGTTGGCAAACGATCCGAAACCACTTTTCGGGCTGCCAAAAGTTGGTGCTGCTCCGAATGTTGCTTGTCCACCAAATGTCGGTTGACTTCCGAAACCGGTTGTTGATGTCTGTGCCTGTGCGCCACCAAACGGAGAACTCTGTTGACTGAACGATGAACCACCGAAAACCGAAGTCGACTGACCGAAGCCGCTGGTCGCTGATGCAGATGCTCCACCAAAAATGGAACCGGTTGATTGTTGTGGAGATGCAGCAAACGATGAGCCTCCGAATAGTGATCCGGTCGACTGCGATGCTGATTGGGAGAAAGGGGATGTTTGTGCTGGCGCTGGTGCATTCGGTGCACCGAAAAGACTACCTCCAGTTGAACCGAATGTGGAAGTTGGTTCGGTAGTCGATCCACCGCCACCGAATATTGACTTTGATGTACCGAACGCATTTCCAGCGTTGGCGAATCCACCAGCAGCAGAATTTCCAAATATATTTGATGTCGATGTAGATGAAGCGAATGCATTCGTTGTCGGTGTGCCGAATGTGTTCGTTGACGATGTTGCACCAAAGGCCGATGTTGGTGTTCCGAATGTATTCGCAGTCGCACCGAATGGGGACGATGTGGACGATGCAGTTTCGAAAGCATTGCCACCAAATACGTTCGTCGATGGTGTGGCAGCGACAGTACCACCGAATAAGCTGTTCGCTGTTGTGGTAGCAGCCCCACCAAATATCGAATTTGTTTTCTGTTGGCCGAAAGGTGATTGCTGATCGGTCTTACCAAATATTCCAGTAGACGAAGTATCCGCTGATGCGCTAGTGACGGTTACATTTGGCGATGCGAAAGAGGATGCGAAAACGGAAGGTTGAGTGGTCGGGGTATTTGGTGCTGTTGAAACTGTGCTCCCGAAATTTGAAAACGGTGAGCTTGCTGCATTTCCACCGAAAATTGATGATGCGTTTTCCGACTTGGTTGGCGTTGTGAACGATGACATGGAGAAAATGTTTCCACCAGTTGCAGCTGAAAGTTTTGGTTTGATTAAAGATTGAAATTTGCGAATTGTTGATTGATGTGACTCACTGGTTTTGGCTTGGTCGGTGGTGGTGGTGGTTGTTGGTTTGCAGAAAGTAAGACTCCCAAGTAGCTTTTCAGCGTCTTCGCTACTAGCAGCAACAGTAGTCTGAATTTTCGGATCCAAATTGAACAGCGGCTTTTGCAAAGCACTTCCAGTTGCGGCTGTTGCTAAAAATAAAATTTCAATTAGCCACCGGTACCGCATTCACACATTGAGTCGGATCTTACTTTTCGGTGTAATTCCCATCTTATCCAAAGAAAATGAGAAATCTGTGCCACTAGAGCTGCTTACAGTCGTACTGACTGGAACATTGTTTGTTGCGTTGGATTGTATTGGAGCAGCTGGCAATGCAGCCGTAAACGATATCTTGGGTGCCTCATTCGGTTGACCAGAAGATATTGTGCTGAACGGTGCACCCGACTCTTTCGTAGTGGCAGTGGTTCCAAATGGCATAGTCAGTGAAGTCGGATTCGCGACGACAGGTGCAGACGTCACAATACCAAAACTTGACGAGATCGGTTGAATTGGTGTCGGTTTCTGCACAGTATCGCTTCTGCTTTGAGTCAATCCACCGAGCACAGGCTTAGGAACTTCAATTTTGTGAACATTTTCTTTGTCTGCGGTCTTAGTAACTGTGATCGGTTTCGGTACAGTAGCATCGATCGGTGCAGACGTTTTCTCCGGCTTGGTCGAATCTACTTTTTTCAGGATTGAGGCCGTGTTTGTTGTCTGCGATCCGAATGGAATTGGCGTCGGCGTTGATCCGAACAATACGGACGGTTGAGTGTTACTTGCACCGAATGAAGCGGTTCCCAGATTGTTGAAAAGGCCACTGCCAAAAGACATTCCTGGTTTATCGCTAGCGACGGTCGTACTGCCAAAACCTATTGTCGGTTTGTCGCTTGTAATGGATGTACCGCCAAAGGCTATGGTCGGTTTTGCACTAAACGGTTGAACTATATTTTCGGTGGAACTCTTAACTGCAATGGAAGCCGAGATTAGTTTTCATTCAATTCAGTTCTCTTCTTATCAATCAACCAACCTGTCTTGTCCATAGGTTTCGCAGCGCTACCAAAACCAATAATTTCCGACCTAGCGTCCGTTGTCGAAGGCATGCCCAAGGAGTTGTTAGGAGCAACTGTAAACGAAAACGAACAAACAAAATTGAAGGAAAATCGAAAGTAGACCGAATCGAGATGGGGCAATTCACCTTTGGAGTTAGATTTGGCAGCGTTTGTTATACCTGAGAACTCAGTTTTACTCGTTGATTTGGACAGCTGGAAACCTGTATCCGGAACAATACTCTGTGGAAAATCGTTCCCGATCGACTGAATTGGCTTTTGGGTCGGTTGAACGTTGACAGGTTTGGGTGTCGTAACCGCTCTAGGTGCTGACGCTTTCTTCTTCTCTGTAGAACGAGATTTGTTCGTTACATTTGCTCATTATGCAGCCAACAGTTCTCTTGTTTCACTGTCGTGTCTTTCAACCCGTTCTTCCAAATGAAACTCACCTTGTGCCCTCCTCTTTTCCAATACAACCTCCGAGCTCAAACCAGTTCGCTCGGGCCGTTTTGGTGTAATTTGCAAGATCTTTCGAGTTTTCAGCATATCTCGAAGCGAGGAAAGTTTTTCCGTCGACAATCGTTCAGTGTCTAATTTGACTTGATCGCACAGAGACATTGTAACCATTGAATCGGTCAGCAAGTTGATGTTCCTGCAAAAATGTTATTATCAGTGGAAAAGAGCCGGCAATTTCTCGCGTACAACCCAAACGTACACTTCAGCCATCTTTTTCGATGGATTTGTGTTGTCCTTGTAACCCAGCCTGGATTTGATGTGATTGATCTTGATGCGTTGTCTGCTCACGATGTCGCGTTGCTTCGTCAATGTTTGGTAAATGTTTTCCAGCGTCGGCACATGCATTTTGGCCCTGAAAATGTTTTTGGTTGAAAATGTTGAGTTAAACTGAAATCCCAAGATTCTGGGGCCACTGGGTCTTGCCTTGTGGTTTTCTTCTTATTTTCCTCATACGTCGACCAGTGAGCATTGATCTGCTGGCTGACAATTCGATACTGATTTTCATTGACCGCTAACAATTTCTCCAACTTTTCCAATTGACGTCGGCTGGTGTGACTCATACTGTTCGAGTCGTTCAGCTGTGAGTAGCTGTGTTATGAAGCGAAAACAAAAATTAGTGAAAACCAATCACTTCCTGCCAAAACATCTCACTAACTTTGCGTCATTCAGCATCGAATGTTTGCTCTTCAACTCGACTATCATCAAATACGTCTCGCTCAATGACACCTTCAGCGATTGGATGTCCATTGCCAATGCTTCGGTACTTTCAGTCGCCTGATCGCTCACCTCTTGCAATCCCTTCAGCTCCTTCATCATGCTCTGTGATTCTTCCTTCGAACCAATGTTGATTTCAAGACTTTTGCAACGTTTCAGCAATGTTTTTGCTAGCGACTCGTACGATTGCACCTCTTCCCGAATCATTTTCCGGATTATGTCGTCGTCGCTTATTACGTTGTCATCAGTCGGCTGCAGTCTGGAAATTGAAGGGAAATTAAAATTCGAAAAACTGAGATCGTTGGACCCGCAGGTACCTCGTCGCCTTCTCGATAACATTCGTTGGCGCTGGCTGGGAGAAAGTTGGTGCGACCGTTATAAATGGCTTATTGTTGTCCGGCCTTGGTACCGGATCGATCGTCGACTGCATTACGTTCGGTTTCACTGGTGCAACTAGGGATACGATTTTTCCTCAAATGGAACCGGTAACTTTGTGTGTCATCATTGCTTACCGACAGGAATTTGAGGCTTCACAACTCCAAATACGCTCGCTTGCGTTGGCTGACTGTTAGTAGACGGTGGTTCAGTGGATTTCGGAACGAAGGAAAATGCACTCTGAGACGACGAAATCGGTTGAATCGTTGTCTGACCACCAAATAAACTCGAAAAGGCTTTTGGTGGTTCGGCTGGAGCGGCATTTTGGAAAAGGTTGCCATCTGGTTTGGGTGCTTCATTTGCGTTGAAAATGGAAGTGGTTTTCTGCGGAGCCTGAAAGACAGTCGGTGTGACAATGGCACAAACCTGGGGTGCTTTTAAAAAATTTACTCGTGGTGTTGACGTCGCAGCAGCCGATGCAGGAAATGCAAAGCTTATATCGCTTTTCGGTGGCGATGCATTCGGCTGTGCAGCTGTCGTTGGTATAGCCACTGTAAAGTTACCAATGCCACTCGTATCCGCCAACAATTGTGGCGGGGAATTAATTGATGGACAGTTCGGTGTCTTATTGAGAATGTTGAATGAAATCAGAAAACCATGGGTGGAGAACAGATGCAACATTGCCATCACAGGTATTTCATTTTCATCGACGACAATCCGATGCGTCACTCCCGTGTCTATGTCCATTCCTAATGGAAACGTTTCGTCCTTGTTATTGAACAATGGCAGTTCAGCTCTAGCTGCGTCCAGCGTGATATATTGCTTCCACAATGGATTGTCGCCCGTATCGGTAGTTCCGAGTAAGCCAACTTCGGTACTGTTGGCAGAAATGACCAGCAACAAATTCCATGGCAGAATGTGCGAGAGAATAATTTGCGTTGATCGCGGACCTGATTGACTGTAGCAAACGTCATTGTAACTGGTGTAGGTTGGAGTGCCGTTCTTTGGCGCATAAACGATGTACAGTGCTGCAATAAAAGGGTAGAGTCATTTCAGAACTGGAAGCTGTTCAACGAATTCACTAACCGGGATAAGCATTCTCCTCCCTCGGTAGCATAACTGCGGCAAATTGATATGTCGACAGCCACTGTATGGCAATCACATCCCATGTTGTGTTGTACATACGCACAATGCATGGAATTGTTCGTGCCAATTTCAAGTCTGGTTTGTATTGGGCAATTTTTCCGTTCGGAAATCCGGCAACTATTTGCTTTCCCTTCGGGCTCCATGACGCACACCTGGTAAAACGACATAGAGAAATTGCAAATCATTTCTTGTTCATGTTCATATCAATTCGGAGATTGGAAGCAGTCTCCAGGGAGGCAATCTCGTCAATTTACCCAACTTGCTCCGATTTGTCAATCGAATAGAAATCGTATCCTTGGTCCTTAAAGGTGAATACCAAAAGTGATTTGTTACTTAGACAAATAGCCAAAGTGTTGGGCAACACTGGATTCCATAACAGCTGAGAAGCGGTGACACCATCGTCAGTACAAAGCCGAATATTCTGGTGAATTATTTTGATGTTCTGTGGACGAAAACAAGCCGATCAAAATCCATTTCTCATTATTGATCAATGTCACACACGTTGGATAGAAACGATGGCACGGAAAAGACGGTCACGAAGGCTAATTCATTTTGTTTGAAGTTAACAGCTAACATCGAATGGTCACAACTGAGTGCAATTGAATGTGCCGGCACTGGCAGTGGAATCGATCTTGTCGGTACAGCCGGTTTGTCTTTGTCGCTGACGATTCGAGACAGTTGAATAACTGGAAATGTTCGCGTTATACGAGTAAAACGTTTAAGAGTTTCGCGGCTAACCTTTTAGATTCGGTTCGGAGCCTCCGACGATGACCAATCCATACGCACTAGCAGCAGCCAATAGATTTCCTCTGTTCTCCGTTAACACCTGGTTCACCAAATTGAATTTGCTGTTCAACTTGAACTCGATATCCTGGACGGGGCAATGAAAACAATTTCAAAATTCATTATTTTGTCTCAACACATAACCTCGCTTCAGCAGAAAGAGTTCAATAAATTGTTTACTCACTGTCACGTCAACGGGAGGAGGTGCTTCGGAAGCCATTGTGCTGAAACTTTAAAACCACACTGAAACACAATAATTCGGCTGTGACTGAAATCTAAATTTTTAAATTCTATTTTCCGTATAAACACAAACTAGAACGAACAATCTTTTACAGTTTTTGCGGTTCGAACTATCAAAAAAATACGAGTGAAGTTGGTCGAGTTTATGCAACTAAAGACAGTGTTGCTGCACATTTTCAATAAGAAAAGAAAATCAAAATCTACGAACGTATGAAGCATTCATATCCTAATGTTTTTGCCACACAATATGAGTGCTATATACACGATAATATTGCCAATTTTCGTACTATTTGACAGATAAAGTGCCAAGCAAATATTACGAAAAGTAGATGAAAATTATGTGGACGAGTGTAGACGAATGCAAGGTTCTGAAAGAACAGGTTAAGACACTTACGAAGGCGGGTGAAACCGTGAAACACAAATCTTGACAACTCAGACATGTATATTGTTTGAAAAGTCAACTTGAAAACCATTTTTTTTGGTAAGTTGAAATTGTCATATAAAATTTTCCAAACCTAGTTGGAGCTACAGGAACTAGTTAAAAAGTGTGGTAAGGTAGTTATACAGCGGTCTCGAAAATAATACGTGCGAGACGTCTTTCGATTTGACAGAGATTTAAAAATACGAATTTTAACATGTCCGAAGATAGTCCAAGTCCAAAATTTAGAATCCTACCTCCTGTAGAAGAAAAAACCCGCCTCTTTTCAATTTAAGTTCATAATGTTAACGTTAAAGGTGTGTCTAATTTAAGTGAAATAGGCGTGTCTTTAAAACGGGCAGTCCATTTTAATAAAATAAAATATTTTATACCGATTCTGGACTGTCCAACTTTTTTCGCGAGTCTTATTTCTGGACAGTCCAATTTTCTTCTTACGAATCAATTCTGGACTGTCCAACTTTTTTCGCCAGTCTTATTTCTGGACTGTCCAACTTTTTCTTCGACTCTTATTTCTGGACAGTCCAATTTTCTTCTTACGAATCAATTCTGGACTGTCCAACTTTTTTCGCGAGTCTTATTTCTGGACTGTCCAACTTTTTCTTCGACTCTTATTTCTGGACAGTCCAATTTTCTACTTACGAATCAATTCTGGACTGTCCAACTTTTTTCGCCAGTCTTATTTCTGGACTGTCCAACTTTTTCTTCGACTCTTATTTCTGGACAGTCCAATTTTCTTCTTACGAATCAATTCTGGACTGTCCAACTTTTTTCGCGAGTCTTATTTCTGGACTGTCCAACTTTTTCTTCGACTCTTATTTCTGGACAGTCCAATTTTCTACTTACGAATCAATTCTGGACTGTCCAACTTTTTTCGCCAGTCTTATTTCTGGACTGTCCAACTTTTTCTTCGACTCTTATTTCTGGACAGTCCAATTTTCTTCTTACGAATCAATTCTGGACTGTCCAACTTTTTTCGCGAGTCTTATTTCTGGACTGTCCAACTTTTTCTTCGACTCTTATTTTTGGACAGTCCAATTTTCTTCTTACGAATCAATTCTGGACTGTCCAACCAATACCAATTTTGATTGTACATAAAAAGCGTTTTAACACGCCGAGTGATCCGGTCCATTGCCCCGTAGCGAAGCGGAGGGCCGCAATGCGAGCCGGGCGCCGGAACGGTGTCGGTAACTTAGGAGTTAATTTTTTTTCTCGCATCGTCTAATAATTAGTCTGTGTGAAGGCGTTAGCTCGTTCCTAGGGAATTCATCCTTTTACGAAATTTAACGTAAAGGCGTTTTGTTCCAAACCTAGGGAATTCAACCTTTTATTGATTCGTAAGTAGAAAATTGGACTGTCCAGAAATAAGACTCGCGAAAAAAGTTGGACAGTCCAGAATTGATTCGTAAGTAGAAAATTGGACTGTCCAGAAATAAGACTCGCGACAGTCCAGAATTGATTTGTAAGAAAAAAATGGACTGTCCAGAAATAAGAGTCGAAGAAAAAGTTGGACAGTCCAGAATCGGTAAGAAATATTTTATTTTATTAAAATGGACTGCCTGTTTTAAAGACACGGCTATTTCACTTAAATTAGACACACCTTTAACGTTAACATTATGAACTTAAATTGAAATGAGGCGGGTCCTTTCTTCTACAGGAGGCGGGTTCTAAATTTTGGACTTGGACTAAGTTCGGAGATATGAATTTTATTGAATTCACTTACAATATACACGATATTAACAGTTGACAGCGTTGACAGTAATTCTTATACATTTTAGAAGTAACAAATATTTCAAATTTAAAATTGACTTCTTTGGGAATTGAACCAAAAAAAATCTGAACGAAAAACTGTTCAGCAAAAGCGTTGAGGTTATGACTCTTTATATGCTCCCGTGTGCTTTCGGCTTGCCAAAAATCGTTTTTACAGTGGAACAGACCTATTATAGAGGGCCACATTACGAAAGGGCGGAACTACCAAGGTGAAAGAAAACGTTAAACCTTCAACAGACGAACACCAGTCACCATCTGAAATCAAGACATATCAAGCAAAAATGACACTTAAACCGACCAGAGAGATTAAAATTAAAGTATTAATAATGAAAGAATGTGGAAGAATACGTTCATTCTACGATCACTCTACCTATGATGAAAATCACTTGCGAGAAAAACATAAAGTTAGTTCAGTAGGTAAGGTTGATTAATCTAAACTTAGTCGTAGACAGTAGAAAAAGCCCTATAAATATGGTGATAGTTGCCCCAGTGAAATAGTGATCGTCGTAACCTTCTCACATACAACCTTGAGAACTACCGTTACCGTATCTATAACAGATTTTCATAAACTTTTTAGCCCCGTACGAAGTACAAAGGGGCTTATAGGATTACGATGCCGTGTGTAATTGATGGAATTCGAAGCAGACGGTAAGGGCAAAGTGTTTGCCTATGTTCATAGATAACGAATCCGCAATAAAAATTTTGACTGTCCGTCTGTCCGTCTGTCCGTCTGTCTGTCCGTCACGTCGATATCTTGAGTAAATCAAATCCGATTTCAAAATTTTTTTCCCTGAAAGATAGTCAAAATAGTGAGGCTAAGTTCGAAGATGGGCATATTTGGGTCGGCCCTTCGTGAGTTAGGGCCGCCTAAGTGCTTTAAGGTCTTTTGGGGATATTTACGGCAAAACGATGGAAATGCAAATGAAACGGCAAAAGATAGGTATTGTCGATACCGATCCAGGAAAGAAAAGTTTATTAAAATCGGGTGAATGGACCGTGAGTTAGGGCCCTAGAAGTGAAAGGCTACTCGGCCCTAAGTGTATTTTGCATATAACTCGAGTAAATTTGATCCGATTTTCCTAAATTTTGTTTCATTTGAAAGGTAATCGAACACCGAATAGAATGTTGTTGAAAAAAAAAATTAAATTTGGGTCCTTGGATTAAGGCCGCTACTCGGCCCTAAGTGTGTTTTGCATATAACTCGAGTAAATTTGATCCGATTTTCCTAATTTATTTTTCATTTGAAAGGTAATCGAACACCGAATAGAATGTTGTTGAAAAAATAAATAAATTTGGGTCCTGGGACTAAGGCCCTACACTCGGCCCTAAGTGTATTTTGCATATAACTCGAGTAAATTTCATCCGGTTTTCCTAATTTTTTTTTCATTTAAAAGGTAGTTGAACACCGAATAGAATGTTGTTGAAAAAAATTAAATTTGGGTCCCTGGACTGAGGCCGCTCCTCGGCCCTATGTGTATTTTGCATATAACTCAAGTAAATTTCATCCCTTTTTCCTAATTTTTGTATCATTTAAAATGTAATTGAACACAGAATAGAATGTTGTGGAAAAAAAAAATTAAAATTTGTGTCCTTGGATTAAGGCCGCTCCACGGCCCTAAGTGTGTTTTGCATATAACTCGAGTAAATTTGATCCGATTTTCCTAATTTATTTTTCATTTGAAAGGTAATCGAACACCGAATAGAATGTTGTTGAAAAAATAAATAAATTTGGGTCCTGGGACTAAGGCCCTACACTCGGCCCTAAGTGTATTTTGCATATAACTCGAGTAAATTTCATCCGGTTTTCCTAATTTTTTTTTCATTTAAAAGGTAGTTGAACACCGAATAGAATGTTGTTGAAAAAAATTAAATTTGGGTCCCTGGACTGAGGCCGCTCCTCGGCCCTATGTGTATTTTGCATATAACTCGAGTAAATTTCATCCGATTTTCCTAATTTTTGTTTCATTTGGAAGGTAATCGAAGGCCGAATAGAATACTGTTGGAAAAAAAATAAATTTGGGTCGTTGGACTAAGGCCGTAACTTGGCCTTAGGCCTCTCAATAAATTAAAATTTTAGGTCAACTTGAAATTTGTGTAACATTTGAAAGGAACGTCGTACGGGGCTTCGTAATTGCGCTATGCGCAATTTCTAAGATGTACACATTTCATAATAATTTGACTTCAACTACGTTTACGGGTGCAATAGGTCTACGGTCAAAGTAGGGTGACAGACGCACTAGGGTCACGTACGCAATAGATATACGGGTTCGTACGGGGCTCAGTCGCAGCAGACGCTCCGACTGTTCTGATGGCTCGTTTTTTTTTGCTGAAACCGAGAATTGTTTGAGTCTCAAATAAGATCAATCAGACTGTACATAATCGACTGAAGATATGGTCCAAAAATCCATTGTTGACGATTCCCACTGTTCTGTAGGGTGGCAACATAAATATGGTATATTGCTGTCTCGTCTCGAAGATCGGACATAAGTGAGTACGAAAAGTAAGAGCATTGTATTCGTAACTAGGAAATCTGGAATGGTTGAAAACACTTCCGTAGTCCAAATCAGCAGCATCAAGGCCTAGAAATTTTTTTTTTTTTTGAAAAGTTGCTTGGCTAGACACCTACGTCAAAAAAATATTTGACTAATGAAATCAATCTATACAAATATCATGGACTATTTTGGTAAAGAAAAAAATTGTTTTACTCAATCTACCTACGGCCTTGGGGTCTCCTCAAAGTTCGATGAAATTTTTCGATTTTTCGACCATATCTTCCGAACCATTGACATCTTGACCATTCTTCAGGCTCAACAAATCATTAACTTTCAGGGAAAATGAAGTTTACGAAAATCACTTGGGGTATAACAAGTCACACCAATTAGTGATGTTACTCTCGGTACATGTGTGTAGCCCTCATGCTCATTTCGTGTTTTAAGCTGCAATTCAAACTCAAAGGAGACAAAGACAAGAACTTTTAATTAGCTTTAAAGCTATTGAGGGATTTTTTTGAAAGTGGACCAGGCTCCGTCGGAGCTATTTTTTAGTGACTCTTTGTTTACATGCCCAGATAGCCCTTGGCCCCAATAGTCTAAAACCGCAGTCGTTTCATTTTAATATTCTTTTATTGGCTGGGGAACTTCCACCAAAAGTCGAAAGAGGGTGTTTTTTATACGTGATTTACTGCCGCTGCAGGCTATACATGTGTGTGGGCTCATTGGATAGGTATTGTCAAGGAGATACGGGGGAAGCGCAGATATCTTACCATTGCTCGAAAATGACAAAAATAATGTTTCAGTCAAAGGCCGGAAATTTTGATGAACTTCAAAAGGTGATATCTCGCACCTGGCGAATGTTTATTTTTAGATCAGTGGATGCCCTGATAGAAGCTTAACCTAGCCCCATTTGATACCCCATTTGTCCTAGAAGTGACAGGTTCAGGATACTTTTTTGGGTACAAAGTGAATAGTGTTCCTTTACTCGAAAGCAAAATATTAATTTTAGAAAATTACACTAATTATGCTGTTTTTGATGTCTGTATCCACTGATCTAACCATAAACATTCGCCAGGTGCGAGATATCACCTTTTGAAGTTCATCAAAATTTACATCCTTTGACTGACACAATATTTTTGTTATTTTCGAACAACAGTACAGGACATGTAAGATATCTGTACTTGCCCCGTATCTCCTTGACAATACCTATCCAATGAGCCCACACACATGTATGTCCATAGCCTGCAGCGGCAGTAAATCACGTATAAAAAAAGCCTTTTTCGACTTTTGGTGGAAGTTCTTTTTTCTAATTTCTGTTTGGAACTACCAACTACCAACTATTTTACCTACCAAAACTACCACATTTTCGAATTGCAATGTTAACTGTGAGCTATCGGTGATCAGATAACAAATAATTATTATTTGCCTGGTGTCGATATGCTCATGGTGGCTTTGCAATTTTGAATGTCAATCCACCTCGCAACTACCAACTACCAAAGCTACAGACTACCAAATTTCCGATTTATAAATAGCCGAGCATGTAAAATAATTACGTCAGTCGGTGCGTAGTTCTCGAATAGTAAACATCTCTTCCCCAAAAATTACGTTTGGTAGTCAATTATAGCCTTGGTAGTCCAACTACCAACAACCAAATTTTCGAACTGCAATGTTAACTGTGAGCTATCGGTGATCAGATAACAAATAATTATTATTTGCCTGGTGTCGATATGCTCATGGTGGCTTTGCAATTTTGAATGTTAATCCAGCTCGAAACTACCAACCACCAAAGCTACCGACTACCAAATTTCCGATTTATAAATAGTCGAGCATGTAGAATAATTTCGTCAGTCGGTGCGTAGTTCTCGAATAGTAAACATCTCTTCCCCAAAAATTACGTTTGGAAGTCAATTATAGCCTTGGTAGTCCAACTACCAACTACCAAATTTTCGAATTGCAATGTTAACTGTGAGCTATCGGTGATCAGATAACAAATAATTATTATTTGCCTGGTGTCGATATGCTCATGGTGGCTTTGCAATTTTGAATGTCAATCCATCTCGCAACTACCAACTACCAAAGCTACAGACTACCAAATTTCCGATTTATAAATAGCCGAGCATGTAAAATAATTACGTCAGTCGGTGCGTAGTTCTCGAATAGTAAACATCTCTTCCCCAAAAATTACGTTTGGTAGTCAATTATAGCCTTGGTAGTCCAACTACCAACTACCAAATTTTCGAATTTCTAGAAGAAAAAAGACTTAAAAATGAAACGACTGCGGTTTTAGACTATTGGGGCCAAGGGCTATCTGGGCATGCAAACAAAGAGTCGCTAAAAAATAGCTCCGACGGAGCCCGGTCCACTTTCAAAAAAATCCCTCATTGAGCTATAAAAAGTCAAAATTCAGTTTTAGGCTGGAGTACTGAAGTAGCTTATACGATGCCTATGATATTCTTCTACCAGTACCAGTATTGCCGTTTGTTGAAGATATCAGCGACCTGCAATGGTACCTGCAATATGTACCATTCATGCCAAATTTCATATGTTGAGGAACAGAATAAAAGTGCAGACACAAACAAACGCGTTGTGTGTGGATACTCATTCGTCAAAATTATACATTTTGCATTGATACAAAGCAATATTTTGTAAGTAGACTTTTAGCTCATTTAAAAATAACAGCCCGGCATACAAAGACAGTAGACCGTTTGTAATTTCGTCCATTTTTTATCCTCGATGAGTAACATCGAAAAGGCCATGCCAAATATTTACCGTTTTTCTGTTTGTCGATAACAAAAGGCAAAGGTCAACAATCATTTTGCAATTGAATGAATTTATCGAATAACATTGCGATAAGAAATCCAGTGGGGTACTATTCAAACTGTACGAAATAGAATAGCAAAAACGCCTGACATTCGTCCGAAATATCTCGGAAAATTTAAAAAAAAAATTGAAAACCTAATGCACTGTCTGTTTAAATTAAATGAACGATTGCCACCTGTTGAACAAGCAAGATAACGATAAGTTTGATACGAATTGCGTTTCCTATCAAAACAATACAAAGGTCTTCGTCAATGATAACAGAAGAAAATTTATATTTTTAGTCTTCCAGTAACGATGTTCGCCAACGTACGATATGTTCGGTTTCATAGATTCAGCCGTGGATACAAAAGTGATCCGAAACGGTACGCCCGCCAGTCTCAGTTGATTCAAACAGATCAGCAAGGGAAAAGTGTGGAAGTCGATTTTGCCCGAGCCAAACATGGCACATTTTTTCAACAACCACATCAGCTCCGCAATCCTTGGACCACGGACATTTTTGCAAATAAATTGGCACAATCCTATATGCCGAAAGAGGTAATTTATTGGTTGGAACATGCATTCGATGAATTAGCTCTCATGTGGCTCGTTGCAGATTTTCACGCAAGTAACCGTTGATTTGTCCCGGTTCGGTGATAGAATTGTCAATGAAATCGATGCGCTTGGTACTCAGTGCGAGAATGAACCACCAACTTTGACGCATTTTGATGCTTGGGGTAACAGAATTGATGAAATCAACACCTCTTCAGCGTGGAAGCAACAGAAAATAATATCGGCTGAAGAAGGAGTGGTGGCAATCGCGTACGAAAATGCTTACAGGGAATATAGTCGAATTTACCAGGTGCTCAAACTGTTTCTGTATGCTCCGTCGTCGGGACTTTATTCCTGTCCGATTGCAATGACAGACGGTGCAGCCAAATGTATCAAATCATTAGGATTAACGAAACAATCGAGCTACAAAAATGCCTTTGAACGACTTACAACTCGAGACACTTCCCGATTTTGGACATCCGGACAGGTAAGGCAGTTGTTGTGTTACGTCATCGCTCAGTCGATAAACTCACCCATTTCACAGTGGATGACAGAAAAGGGAGGCGGCTCGGACGTCGCAAATGGAACAGAAACGGTTGCGGTGCATGAAGGCGACGACGTGTATAGACTGTTCGGTTACAAATGGTTTTCGTCGGCCACTGATTCCGATATGAGTTTAACTTTAGCTCGGATCGTCGATAGCGATGGAAACAGTGTCCAGGGAACGAAAGGTCTGACGATGTTTTATTTGGAAACGCGAAACGAGGGCACCGACGAACTGAACAACATCGACGTGGTGAAATTGAAAAATAAGCTGGGAACTCGGCAACTACCGACAGCCGAACTATTATTGGATGGAACACGTGCGATCAAAATGTCGAATGAAGGCAGAGGTGTTGCGTCGATTGCCGACATGCTTCAGATAACCCGTCTTCATAATTCGCTGAGTGCCGTTTCTGGAATGAGGTAAGTTTGCGTGCATTGACAGGGAATTTGTCGATTGTTACAATTCTGCCTTCTTGACAGACGTTCCATAGCAGCGGCAGCTGATTACGCAACCAAGCGTAAAGCGTTTGGTAACAAACTGTCGAGATATCCTCTGCACAACAATGCTTTGGCCGAACTTGAGATAGAGTCTCGTGCAGGTTTTGTATTAATCGCTGAAATGGCTAGACTGCTGGGTGCCGAAGAAAACAAAGTGGCTACCGACAACGACAAATTGATGTTACGTTTGTTGAATCCCGTTGTTAAATTGTACACAGCCAAACAGGCCATCCAGGTCGCTTCAGAATGCTTGGAATCATTTGGTGGTCAGGGATATATCGAGGATACCGGTCTGCCGAAACTGCTTCGCGACGCTCAAGTACTGAGCATTTGGGAAGGCACAACCAACATTTTATCGTTGGACGTGCTACGAGTGCTGACGAAATCCAATGGCCAAGCTCTCGTTTGTTTCAATAATGTGGTCAGCGGCAGGCTACGAGCGGCTCTTTCAACCGGCGGTGACTTGAAAGGTTCAGCTGAAACGGTTGTTGCTGGTTTGAACGAAATGGCCAAAGTTATTACAGAGAATCCGCAGTTACTCGAAGTTGGTGCGAGATATTTCTCCTATTCGTTGGCGCGAGCCTATTCCGCTGCGGTTTTGATTGATTTGGCTACGAAGACCGGTGATAAGGACTTTGTTATTACAGCAACGAGATGGTCGTCACAAGACCTGTTTCCATTTTTGACCAACAACAAGAAGGGAATGTTCTCGGCGCCGTATGCTAAGGAGAATTTCGATATGCTATACGCTTAAGAAGTGTTTTAACATACCAGGGGGCAATGTGATGTTTTTTTTATTAATTAATTTTTATACGACCCGGTGTATTGTGAACGGAGTCTATTTTCTACGGGTTTCTGTTACACTGAATTATAAATTCGAAAAATTTGAGTTTAACGCAAATGAGTATGTGCCTTATTGTTGGGTATACCAATCGTGAGATTTTCAATAAATTTATTTTAAAATTCTAATTTAAATTGGTTTTAGTTTATCGGGGTACGCCGATGAGTAAGATGGTTGAAAATGCAATTACTCCAAGTCGCGAAGGAAAAATAATTAAAAAACATAGCTAACGCCGACCCGTACTAAACACCTATTCGTATCAAAAGCCTTTACTGTGAAACTCTTCATTTCTTTTACTTCATTCTCTACTGAAAAGCTATTCGCCCTTTAGAATCACTTACATTATCGACTCTTTGCCTCGTTATCATATACAAATAAATTGCCGGAGGCAATATAGACAGCCCCGTACGAAGACAAATTTCATAAATTCCCATTTAAACAGCTATATACCGCTATATTTAACTATATTTCACTATAAATAAACATTTCACAGATGAATATGCTATTATATAGCTCTATATGCCTGTATATAGCTCAATATAGGTGAATATAGATATATATATATAGATGTCCATATATGGAATGCCTGAAACACCCCACACTTAACACATTATTTCCATGTTAACAGAAACTCTCTAAGCATCATTTTCCCCACTTTATATCACTTTTAATAAAATCCAATATGGCCGCCGGCAGCCATTTTGTTAGGAGACCGGAAATTTTACCGACGCTTTACATCCGTTAATACCTTTCAAACAAAAAAAAATCATGAAATTCGGTCAAAATTTACTCGAGATATTGACAAAATACTCCACGTTCACTGTACGGCCGAGTAGCCGGATAAGAGCTCACTCCAAGAGACCTAGCTCACGCTCCGGAGAACATAATTTCTAAAACTTTTTTTTCCCTGATTGGTACGGTCAATACCTATCTAATAAAGCTAAAACGAACGAAATATGTTCAAATTTGGCCGACCTACAAGCAAAAACTGCTTGCCGCCCTGTGCCTGTTCCACACCAAGGGGTCTAACTCACGAGTCGGTCATCCGATTTCCATAAACTTTTTTTTTGTCGATCGGTATTGTAAATATCTTTTATTTGACGTATCACTTACAAGTTTAACGTTTAAATGTCCGGAGATATCTTCGAAAAACCGTAAAGCACTTATTGGGCCACAGCTCGGGAGGGGTCGATCCAAAATCACTCATCTTCGAACTTAGCCTGTCTTTTGACATTACCAAACGGGAAAAAAAAGAATTTTCAAAATCGGATGCGTTTTACTCAAGTTATCGTGCAGACAGACAGACGGACAGACGGACAGACGGACATTTCTTTTTTCGCGGATTTGGCATCTCTAGACAACCACAATAGGTTTCCCCTTACTCAGGGAGTCCAATTCGACGTGTTACAAACGTATGCGTAAACCTATAGGACCCCAGTACTTCGTACGGGTCTAAACACTCTTCATCCAATATTCAGGGTATTGCTTCAGCCAACGCACTGCGTTGCGTCATCATAAATGATTCACTCAAAAGACTCATATAAAAATTGCATTATTTTCCTCTGACGGCCACCAGTCATCGAGTCTGGTATTTCGTTTGTACCGAGAAGAGATGGATAGAAAATTGTTTGCATTCGACAACAACAGATGACACAGCTGTAAGCCGTTTATAAAATGTAGGTATGGATAATATTATATAACCTCCATATAGTACACTCGCTGTAGAAGAATCCGCAGGAACGAGTATGTCGAGAGCGGGTGAAAATTTTAAACGATAGGCAATGGTCCCCAGAAACATAATCGGTCGGGTGTTTTTCTCGATTTTGCTTCAGACCCAAGTTATCGGCTTCCCCCCCTCCAAATCCGTGTTTTTACGCATGTTCTAGCTTCCCAACGGTAAAATACGAAAAATAAAAATATGGTTTCTTCGGGAAAAGTTCAGAGAATTAAATTCTGAACAAATGTCTCCTTGATGGTCACTTTGTAGAAAATACAGGGTGGTCCGAAAATACTATCAAAATGTGAAAAATGACAAAATATAAGGAAATTTGAATTTTTTATTCATTTTTATGCGTATATGAACGTACTTCATAAAAATTATTATGAATTTACACTGAAATAGAGTATAAACAAGGTCAATAAAATTTAATTTGCACAGGGTGGTCGATTTAGATGCAAATTTTTCGATAAAAATACATTTTTCAGTTAATTTTTCAGTTTTTTTCAGAGTCACTTCGTTTCTTACGAAACATAAGGTTGTTAAATATTGAGTTCTCTATCGCTGATAACCAATGGGGGACTGAAGTTTCAATAATTTCGATAGACAACATTATTCTAAGCAAAAAATTATTCTACACTATCGTAAAATTATAAACATTTATATTTTTAATTAATTGTTTTCTGATTTTCAAAGATCAGTCAAACCTAAAAAAGACTATACGTCTCTATATGCCTCTCTTTTCTTCTCATGTCATTTTTTCTTAATTCTCTCACGAAAAAGGTATGCTTTTGGGTTGAATTTGGGTCGAAGTCGTAATTGAAATATAAATTAAAAGTAAAAAACTTGAAATTTCGGCAATAGTGTAGAACAATTTTTTGTTTACAATAACATTCTTAATCTAAATACAAAAAATGTCAAAAGTTCAATGTCCCATTCAATTGAAATAGAAAATTTGTAGCCAAAATTGAAATTATTTAATTCATTATGCATCACAATCTCTTTGTGAATGCTGATTAAAACGTAATATTTTTTCTCCGCTATGACATTCACAGTAAATGCAACACCTGATTCCGGCAGATTAAGAACAAATGCTTAACGTCTTGCAAAGGTCCGTGAATCTGACACATGTAGATTGGCTTGGCCACGGACTAAATGCAACAGTAGAACTCACGTACAGCGCAAGGCTATTAGGCTATTAATACAGCAAAAAATAAACTTTGGAAGGGTTGCTAGGAATCTCGCGCCGCTTCATTCACAATAATTCACATTTTGACATATTTTGTATAAGGAAGATGTCACTTTGTGAATTATTGTGAATGACGCGGCGCGAGATTCGCGAGATTCCTTAACACCTTTGGAAGACGACAATAAGGGCCCGTTCTTTGTCATAGTCAAACACGCGATAAAACGACGACGAAAATGAGTTTTTACAAGTAACGTTATCCCTAGAGTACCTAAATACACTGTTTCGTTCCGCTACAGAACTTTCGTGAACATTTACCATCAGTTCATCTTCAGGTGGATATAGATGAATTCCAGTTTTCGGTACAATCAGATCTCCGCTGTACTCATACCCGAAATCAATCATGTCCAGAACAAAATTCTTACTGAGACAATTCATTTGGCAAGTGAGCATTATAAAATGCTAATTATAAAATGCTCTCAAAATGTGTTCCCTCGTTGAACTAGATGTCGGTGGCAGTCTGTTGAGGTAAAATATTGTTGTCGCTTTTGTAAATTGAGTATCATAACTCGTCCATCCTTTGGATGCTGGATTCCTTTTCAACAGCCTTACATCTCTGCCTGATTAATATTTTCATCTGTGCATTCATGGACACCGAATCCAGATATAGATATTTATAAGCATCACCGATAAGCGCAGCATATTTGGTACTAAATTTACTGGTGTGATCACCTTCAGTCAATAAGTGAAGCGCAACAACTACAGAGCACAGTTCATGTCCAAGACCTCCTTGGAGTCCGTGAATAGCAACGAATCGTGTCGTTGTACCGGATCCAGTTTTCGTCCATACCTCCTAATGTAAAATGGTTAAGCCTAGATTCTACGATTGAATTTTATTGTCGTTGTTACCCTTGTTGGTGGATCGTTTCCCAGTGGTACAAGGACACTGCGGTTACGTCAATATCTGTACTGATCAAAGGGAACTGCAATATTAAATTTTGAATTTTCTATAAGACTCGAACTAGTAAATAATAATTTACTAGTTCGTATCCTGCCTTGACTGCATGATAGATAGTCTGAGTTCCGGATGTTCGATAATCTTGTTCGAACTATTAAGACAAATTCTGCTTAGATATATTGATGATTCTTTTCCAAAAATAGAACTACAAATTAGTTTGTTCAGCAGAAAGTGAATAAATAGCAGCAAAATATATTTTTATCGAAAAATTTGCATCTAAATCGAAATTTTTAGGACCACCCTGTGCAAATTAAATTTTATTGACCTTGTTTATACCATATTTCAGTGTAAATTCATAATAATTTTTATTAAGTACTTTCATCTACCAATAAAAATGAAGGAAAAATTCAAATTTCCTTATATTTTGTCATTTTTCACATTTTGATAGTATTTTCGGGCCACCCTGTATTTTCTACAAAGTGACCATCAAGGAGACATTTGTTCAGAATTTAATTCTCTGAACCTTTCCCAAAGAAACTATATTTTTATTTTTCGTATTTTACCGTTGGGAAGCTAAAACATGCGTAAAAACACAGATTTGGAGGAGGGAAGCCGAAAACTTGGGTCTGAAGCAAAATCGAGAAAAACACCCGACCGATTATGTTTCTGTGGACCATTGCCTATCGTTTAAAATTTTCACCCGCTCTCGACATACTCGTTCCTACGGATTCTTCTACAGAGGTTGTATTAATACAAACTTCACACACACTCCCGTAAAGTGTGTGTGCAGTTTGTATGGAGGTTATTTAGATAATCTCACGAGGGATTCTTTTGAAAAACAGCCTGCCAAAATCTAATGGCATTTTCTAGTGGATTTTTTGATATGCGCCTAGATAGGCATTGGTCTCTAGAAGCCAAAACATTTTTCAAAAAAATTCGTCGAAGCTTGTGTGGCTATTGAGAGATGACCAAAAACCGAAAACTTACACTTTTCTTATGGAAATTTCTCGTAGGCCACGAAACGTACAAGGTCGTGTGGGGTGTCATTTGAAAGGTAATTGCATGTACTTTCGGGGCAGATTGGGTCATGTTGGGTTTAAAACGAGGGGTAACTCACTTCTAGATTAAATGGATTAAATGGTATTAAATGGATTAAATGGTATTAAATGGATTTAATGGATTTAATGGATTAAATGGAATAAAAATTGGATTAAATGGATTAAATAGGAAAAAAGTTCATTTTACCAAATACTGTAAAAGTCTTAAAAATTGTTGATTTTGATCGAACCACGTACTACAACTCATACTACAATGTTAAAAAGCGAAAAAATCCACTTTTAGGAGTTTTTGGTGTAAAGTGGATTAAATGGATTAAATGGATTAAATAAATTTAATACCATTTTTCACAAAAAATTTTTTCCTATACCTCACGAGTACTTAAACGAGCTGGGGATCGTGCAAATCTATTTTTCGCAATTACTTTACAAATTTTTCAGGTCGGTAGCCTAATTATTTCGGTAAAACTAAAAATTTTTTTTGGATTAAATGGATTAAATGGATTAAATGGATTAAATGGATTAAATGGAAGTGCGTCACCCCTCGGTTTAAAAGTCATCCACACTGAGTTATGAGCAGTTGAAAGTTGCATTCCGAAAAGCAACAGAAACATTTAAAAAAAACTGTTTTGTGCATCCGACAACTGAAATACGACCAATTTTGCCATGATTTTTCATTAAGAAATGTCAATTTTTACCCGAACTTTATATCGTGCGGGAAAAAACTTCGCTTCGCTCGTAAGGAAAACTTAGGACTGGTGCTGAAAAAATCGTCATTTCCTGTGTTGGTACGAAAAATACTATTCCCTAACTGATAATGGTCTTAGCTTTCCAATAATACCAAATATGTGTGGGCAGTGTTTCGATGACTGTGGTTTTGGAATGAAAATTTGATGCTCAGTATCGCTACTCAAAAAAATTCGTGCAATTTTTTATGAAATAGCTATTTTCATAATAAGGTAGTAAATGGGATTGTTTTGCGAACTAGATGTGAGATTGCCGATACGAGCGAAGCGAGTTCGGCAACACATCGTGTGCGCAGAACCCCCATTTACTACCGTGTTAGGAACAAGGTTTTATCTCCTGTAATGTCATAATCACCATAAAAAACAAATTTAAAAAATCAAACTGAAACATAAACACGCCATGACGCCGTCACTCATTCATATTCCCCGCAAATAAAACACGCATCTAGTATACTGTCAAGAATTTGTCAATTTTCAGTGAATAAATGAGAAATTATCGAAGTTAGCCGTGCGCAAATGACCATTTATCGAAATTTTCAGTTAATAAACGTACGTTCTGTGAATGACGTGTTTAAATCTAGCCCATTTTGATTCTAAAAGTGACACACAAATTGTGAATATTATGACATTACAGGAGATAAAACAGTGTTTTGCAGCAATTTCAGCTGCTGGTTCAATTTTTCGAATTCGCTGTATCTAAAATCCCAACAACAAAAACAACAAGTTTTTTCTTGAACCTGTGCCGATGCCTTAAGGTGACTTTTTCGACCCCAACTTTTATTCATTAAAATAATTCCCACAACTTCCCCTACAACATTTCAAAAGTTTTTTTTGGCCCTGCGCCGATGCCTTAAAGTGACTACTCAGACCCCAACTTCTATTCATTAAAATATTACACACAGCTTTCCCTACAACATATCAAAAGTTTTTTTTTGGCCCTGCGCCGATGCCGTAAAGTGACCAAATTTTTCCAGCTGCCCAACATACTTCGAAAGTTACCAAATTTTTCAAACTACCTTGAACATAACTTTGTCCTGAAATTTAAGCTTCTTCTTATACAAATACTTCTGAAAATCCCGCTAAAAGTTCAAATTTCTCTATCGACAGAAGGTGACATCTCTAATCTCCATCTCTCACCGTTTCCACGAGAAATGTCTTCCAGCAAATCAGCCATTTTCCAGTCCAGTGTCAGTCAGATTTTTTTTTTGTTGAGCGTTTGATATGGCTGACAAATTTGTTATTGTGACTCGAAATGAAAAGTGAAAAGGGAAAATGTTCATTGAATTTATCAAATTGTAAACGGTAAGTGAACAAAATTGCGTATTTAAATGAACGCCGAATGTGGACATAAGAAAGGAATTTCGGTTGTCCGGTGAAATGACGGTAATTTTAGCAAATAAAAGCCGGCTATACAAAATGTTTGAGTAAAGTTCAAAGAGGGTTCAGAGGCGTAGCCTTTGTAAAATATAATTTTTTTTTGGATTAATTAATTTTATTGATAAAAGTTGGGTCGGCCAAATTATTTTAATAGGAAAAGCTGTGGCGTTTGTCCGATTTTGGATAATTTAATTCTGTGTGTACGATGGATAACTTCTGTGTAATTAATTTGAGTTCTATTTTACACTAATGAATTAGTTATGAATATGTGCTGCGGTATACAGCAAAACACAACATGACAACATTTTGATGATTTAAATAATCATAATTAAACGTAACGCATAATATACACTGAGCTTCTTATCATTTTTATTTAATTCAAGAGAGAAAAAAGTCGAGTGTTATGTCACTAGTAAATTTATGATGTGTTTTGAAATGGTGCTTCTTTTTGGTTAATATTGTTGCCAGTCTAATATTCAGTGAAACTCGTTTATTTGTTTATTAAATGGAATAATAATCAACCAAATATTCATCAGCTTGAACAGGTGTTCCCAAAAGCACACACAACCATAATAATCCGACCGAAAATCGTGTACAGTTCATGTAATTTGAACAAAAGTTTTTTTTTTCTTCTGTTTTTTAAATTCATTTGAAAATATTTCGGACAAATAGAATTCCAAGTATTTGACTAATGCATTTTTCATTCATACCACACACGCAATCACAGGTGAATTTATGGCAGTTATTTTAAAGAGTAGCATGCCTTCAGTAATATTGATTTGTGGCTATATGTGGAAATTGAGAATGGAAAAGGAATTTTTGTTTTTAATGAACTTAAAACTTTATCAATGAACTACATGACTAACCAACCGTTCATTCACTTTTTTTTTTGTTCTAATTAAAGCTCTTCACAAATAGAATTTAAAATTTTGACTTACCGATTGGTGACGTAATTACAAAACGAAAAACTGTGAATCGCATGCGATAGAAATGATTTCCATTCAATTAAAGGTAGAATGGATGGGATGTAGTGCAATTTGGATTTGGGCTAATATATCTGCACAGAGATTGAGTTTTGATTGGAAATTTAACATAGCAAATTTGCACTTGGATGCTTGCCAAAAATTTACTTGCGGTGAAATTAGTCAACATATCGATTTCGTGCAGTATCTCGAAAATTGAAATCTTTACCGGACAATTTAAATGACATCATTTTGTCGGTAAAGTCGTCATTTCCCATATTAATCTCCCATATTAGCCGTGTGCAAAGAATTTTTCTTTAAATATTTTTTGAAGGAGAGGAACCCGTATCCTTTATTGAATTTAATTCGCAGGATGATTAATTAGTCGTTAGTACCAAACACAGCAAGTTTTAGTGTAGCGTTGGTTATAACATAACATCTACAACCAAGGGTTCAGTGCTATGGTAATAATGATTATTGTTGCGCTGAAATGTTAATTTGTTTTAGAAAAAGGGAATTAGTTAGCAATGCACACAGTTCACAACCATTTCATACTTAGGTCGCCCAGATTCGACAATCAGTCTGTCAAGTAAAGATTAAGTCTTAATTTAGGTTTTGTTGTTGCTCTATTTATTCGACAAGAAAAAAGAAAATTTACAAAGAACTTAGGTCTTGGACCATTATAACAAATTTAAGCGCGATTGTTTACCTGTAGTTTCTTTAATTCCTTATTGAGGAAAACGTCGTGATATTAAAACTGATTTAAACCATGCAAAGTGCAAAGGGCATAGCAGGGTTAGCATGTAAAAAGTGCCCCCAAAGGAACTAAAGCATATGATACATCATTCGAAAGGTCTTGGCCTAGAACTACTTTTAGTGTAGTATCAAACTCCATAATGGAGTTATAGTGGAGTTATTGACGAAAATGTGAATTTTGTTTTTCATTTATTTCTCTCTAGTGGGTTGACTTAAAATTCTGTAAAAATTCTCAAAAAATGTCTGTAGGAAGGGTAACATCTGAGATTTTTATCAGATTTTTTGGACCCCTATTTAAGGATGAAAAAATTCAGAGAAAAATTCTGCGATTTTTTTTCGTACGTTGGAGGTACAGAACTAACTCGGTATTTTGACCATTGATTGGTCTTATGGACATGTATTTTGCATAATTTTTTCAGATTTTTCAAAATGGTGGAACATATTCAATTTTTCGAAACAATTTTTGAGTGAATTTTTTAACCCCAAAGGAGGTGTCCAAAAATTCTGCAAATAATCACAGATGTTACTCTCCATACAGACATTTTTTGAGAATTTTTTCAGAATTTTAAGTTACAGCCAACGGGAGATATAAATTATGGACAAAACTCACCCTCATACCCAAAAACTCATTCCTAGCGTGCTTTTAAGGGCTGATATTCTACCAAAAACCCCGTTTTGTTAAGTCCAGTCAAGTTGCCGATCATATCTGATAATAATCTGCAGTTTTATGGAATTTTCTTTTTCGGTCATATCGCGGACGCATTTTCCACAGGTAAAAATACACCCCTAACATGACCGAAAAAGAAAATTCCATAAAACTGCAGATGATTATCAGATATGATCGGCAACTTGACTAGACTTAACAAAACGGGGTTTTTGGTAGAATATCAGCCCTTAAAAGCACGCTAGGAATGAGTTTTTGGGTATGAGGGTGAGTTTTGTCAAAATACCGAGTTAGTTCTGTACCTCCAACGTACGAAAAAAAATCGCAGAATTTTTCTCTGAATTTTTTCACCCTTAAATAGGGGTCCAAAAAATCTGATAAAAATCTCAGATGTTACCCTTCCTACAGACATTTTTTGAGAATTTTTACAGAATTTTAAGTCAATCCACTGAGAAATAAATGAAAAACCAAATTCACATTTTCGTCAATAACTCCACTATAACTCCATTATGGAGTTTGATACTACACTAAAAGTAGTTCTAGGCCAAGACCTTTTGAATGATGTATCATATGCTTTAGTTCCTTTGGGGGCACTTTTTACATGCTAACCCTGCTATGCCCTTTTGGTTACGATAAAAATTGAAAAAGACTTTGGATAGACTAACTTCGAGACGAAAGCACTCATTTAAATGTAAGCAAACTGTTGTCAAGTGCTGATTGGTTAAATATGATGAGGGTTGGGACTATTAGCTAACCGACATGAATTGATGATTCTGTGTGGACATTGCGCCGGTGTTGTTGGACTTGTGAAGTTGCAAAATGTTCGAATAAGCCGGTGCGATATGCTCTGTGTCCTGTTTATAGTTGCAGGTCTTGCCCTTGTTCATAATCTTCATAAAGACGTGAATGACGAAATCGCTATTTCATTTTCTATTGTTTGTGTAAACTACGAAAAAGTGCGCAGTGTTTTATACAAACAAAAAACATGTGCCGTAAAGTCCCTGCTGGCGTCTTGTTCAATCACTTCACGACAAAGTCTATAAAACTATCCCGATGTTTTCAGTATTAAAAAGCTTAGCACAGTTTTCTATTTCTTGCCTGTCAGTCAGAGGCAGTAAAATTTCACCACAAATTTGCATCAGCTGTTGATCAGCTGATTCACATAAACAAACAAAGCTTATACGGTTGAAACTGCTAGTGGTAAAATTGTATTAAACAGCTAAGATTTTAGTGCCTCTAACTGTAATTCATTTTCTAGTAGGACGTCTGTACATGAAGATTTGTCGTATCAAAGTCTTTTATGGAAGTTCCATTTGTGTAAAGAGAGATCTGCTTCGCTCACACTAATGGAACATCCAACAGACATTGAAATGATCAATCTCAATAGATCAGTGCCAAATAACGGTTTCTTTTCTCAAAATAGTGTCAAATTAGCTGTCAATTTCACAAAGCTAACCTCAAACAATGACAGCTCCATATCCATTTTTGTAACATTGTGGTTGGCTTTGTGAAAATGACAGCTCATTTGACATTAAAACCACATTGACATTGATCTATATCCAGACTTAGTACGAAAAATTGTAATTTAAAATTGTTTGCTGGTCTCGAACAAAGCAATCCAACAGCTTAGTAATGAGTAAGTTGTCCGGAGTCAGGGAAGAGAAAAGCACGGTGTTAGCATTAATGACTTTGTCGTATGATGAATTACTTAGCTTACTACGTGACCCTATTGTGCCTGTCACCCTACGTTGCCCGTAAGCCTATTACGACCGTAAATGTAGTTAAAGTAAAATTATAATGAAATGTGTAGAACTTAGAAATTGCGACCCAGAGAAAAGTTTTTCTCACCACATTCTATTCGGTATTCAATTACCTTTCATATAAGTCACAAACAAACAAAATCGGATTAGATTTACTCGATTTATATGCAAAATACACTTAGAACCGAGTAGCCTTTAACTTCGAATTCCATCAATTACACACGGCATTAATGCTCCTATGGGCTTTATATTAATATTAGGGAACGTTCATGAAGGACTTACACATTTTGTAGATGTTTTTCACTGCGTTCACAGTTTTTCAATAGCTATAACATGACTTGCCCTAAACCCTCTTCACCCTAGACAGTGTACTATAGCCTACATGAGAAATAAATGCCAAAAAATTCTTGATGTTCTTAAATCCAAAAATTTTAAAAATCTAAAAATTTGGCAGAATTCTTGAAAATTTCGTAAGTTTCGGTGGCGAAAAGCCTTTTTCGCACTTTTTGGAGGTGCGAAATGGGTATTTTCGCAATTCCGGTCCATAATCATCACCTTTCCATGCATCCATTTAATGTCGTTTTGAAGGTATTTATTTCACTGTATTCCTGGACACAGTGCGATATTAACTTTTTTTCGCACGCTAAAGAACCTATTACCTTCAACGAAGGCTATATTTTTATAAATAAAAATCTTGCATTGACCAGAAATCGAACCCCCGACACCAAAAGGTTTTTGAACACAAAGCAGCGACTATAGCCATTCGGCTATAGAGTCACACAATTATGCCGGACGTATTGTTGAAGCGTATATACTAAGCATTGACTACTCGACTCTACGCGTCTCTTTACATCACATTGCAATGTGTATTATAATGCAGCCTTCTTGATCGTTCAAATGAATTTGTGTTTGCATGTGAATGTTTGGTAGAAATTTTGGTAATATTTTGCATTGGAAAGGTGATTATGGTCCGAAATTGCGAAAAACGTTGTATCTACCACGGTAGGTATGCCGGTATTTTTTCGCACACGACGTCTTGTCGACCTCGGCTTCGCCTCGGGTCGACAATCGACATCTGGTGCGAAAAAATACCTTGGTAGATAAATAACTATTATGACATCGAGTGCAATAATTATTTTCGTGCTCCTGGGCCGAAAATGATAGCAATTTTTCAAATTTTCTCGGGTTTTCGGAACTCTGCATGAAAATTTACATGTGATGGTTGATTTAAGAAACTTTCGCTTACACAATTCGCGAAATTGCTTAAAATCAATCGACCAAAACACAAAGTAATTTAGATGTGTAATCATGACACGGGACTAGGGATGAGCGGGTTGACCCGAAGATTCGGGTAACCCGCAAACCCGACCCGACCCGTCGGGTTTTGGGCGGGCGGGTTGTGAGTAGTTCGGGTTGGCTCTGAGTCGGGTTTCAAAAAATGAATTTCGGGTTGGGCCGGGTTTGGGCGGGTATTTGAAATCAAAGCCCGAATTAACCCGACGTATTTAAAATGACTATAAAAATGATTCGTTCAGTCATATTAGTTCACTTAGAACTCTCAACAGAGTTTTTCTTAAGTCGACTCGATTGTCGTTCGTTATATTCTTTGTCATACAGAGTATAAAAGATTAAAAAAAAAAATTAAAAGTGTAAGATACTGACAGAAGTGTCACTGAATGGTATTAGTATATCACGAGTTAAGTAAATTTAAATTTTTCAATCGTAGTTTGCGTGTCGAATCCGTCGAATTTCAGTCTTCAAGCCCAAAAATTAATCAAATTACGTTTATCACTAGTATAAGTCCGATTGAAAAATTAATTCACGCCATAAGTGCGCCTTCCATTTCAAAACATAGTGCATATCGGCAATGAAAGTATACTCTATGTACATTCATTGCATATCAGGACTTTTTAAAGCACAGTTTTTGACATTAGTTACATGAAGTCAGCAGTATTTTGTCCAACTGTCAGTTGCAAAAATTTAAATTTTTGGAGGACCTATGGCGTGAATTACCTCTCACCGAAGTCCTGAGATCCCGCGCTAAAAATTAGCAGTTTGTTTTCGGTGACAGTCGACAAGTGATTCTTGCTTGTATGGAAAAAAGTTTTCTCGATATTTGGAAATTCCATACCCTACAAAATATTGTGTTGGTAAATGGAACATTTTTCTCTATGGACTACTAAGTTTGTATGGCTTACTATGGGAAAAAAAATTTCCAGACAAACTTGTGAGATTTTTAGTGAACACTAGAAATTTTTTAAAAAAATCGCGTCCATAGAGTAAATGTTCCATTTACCAACACAATATTTCGTAGGGTATGGAATTTCCAAATATCGAGAAATTTTTTTTCTATTCAAGCAAGAATCACACCGGCGGCGGCGGACACATTCGCCAAATTCTTAAAATTTCATTTTTTAGCCTTTTTAGCCTCGAGTATAAAAACTAAACTCGGTTCGGGAATACCCTTATTATCCCATTAGTGCGCTAAAAATGTAAATAATTACAAGTGACGTTTGGACGATGTTACGCTGATGTCTTGTAATAAATGTCAAACACTAAGCGTTAAAATGACCCGCTATGCTGTATGTTTTAAATAGAAGGCGCACTTACGGCGTGAATATTTATTAAAGTTAGGTGTAATCCTGGTGTTTATGATACTCATAAATTTGTCTCTGATCAATTGGCGAAAAACTAACCCCAAAACTGAGTCGCTAATACGTTCAGCGATTTAACTTTATTTAACAATAGTTTGAAATCTGTCAGCGCAGCTAGAATTTTCTATACAGATTTTACTGGGCGGTCCGGTTTTTGGGCGGGTTTCATATATCTTTAACGGGTTGGGCCGGGTTCGGGCGGGTTAAAAATTGGTCGGGTTTCAAAAGTGTCGGGTTTCAGAAACGGATAACGGGCCGGGTCGGGTTAGGGCGGGTTTTGAAAAAACCTCAACCCGCTCATCCCTACACGGGACATCTGAAGATTGCAACTTTTGCACATTATGATTCTGAGTTGCATAAATCTTTGTACACGAATTACCCTTTCAAGAAATCTTTTTTTTTGCACTTTTATTTCATCTTTGAACACCTACTGTTATTTTCATGTTAATATACTTATATGGCATGTTCTTTTGTAACATTTTCGTGCATGGTGTTTTTTCAATACAAAATAAAGATATTGCAAACATTGGAAATGATTTGAAAACTGTTTCTTAATGATAAATGAGGATGAATCTTCATATTAAGACAAAAAAATCTAAATTTTTATGCAAAATCTGCCAAGTACAACAAAATCAATCGTCGTTCCGAACGTTTCTAAAGTGAGAAAAATTGTATGCAGTCATCGACGGCAAAGGTGTTTTCTTATAGTTTCATAATTAAATTTGAACCATTACTTAATTTAAAAACAAGAAGAAGGGCAAAACTTCATTTTAATCACATATTAAGTTAAATTTGATTGAAAAATTAATATAAAATAATTAAAAATATCACCGTTCCGAACGTTTCCTTAGTAAAAAAATCCAAAACATCATACCGATAGGCAAACATTTTTCGAACAAACCGCTACTAAAGTGCATTAAATTGGTATACAAATAGCGCTTTGCGCGCTATTTTACATTGAAAACAAAAGATTAATGACGCCAAATACCGGTAGCAACCAAAAATCCGCTACAAATTTCTGTAAAATACCGGTAAATGGATATTTTTAACACTAGTACGACAGTCCCTGTGTGTTAGTACAAATTCTGAATTCTCACTGAGCGTGGAAACTGCCATATGCAACTCACATCATCGTCATACATGTGTAACAAATTTTTTTATTTCATCTAAATATTTGTACAGCGATAACATAACATTTGGCTAGGTAATGCGAACTTTTTTTTATCAATTTCTGTATCAAAAACTGAAAATATTGTATACGTATGAGTAGTGTACACATTGCCGGCGTTTATCGATTGAATTCTCTAAAATAAATATTTCGTATGTTTAAATATTATTTAATCTTTGCGTATTAAATTTGTTGCTCAAACGACTGGAATAATATTATAAACTTATTATAAGTATATCTCGTTCCATACCATTTCGGTAACAAGCATTTTATCAGTAAGACAACAGTCGCAACAGTGGTTTTCAAAATTTGAATAACAATGTACGAAATGTGTAGCGATTCAAAATCCAATTTGCTGTGCGGTTAATTATTTATTTCTTTTTTACATTGTCAAGTGACGGTTTTCGCTGTGTTCCGGTGTTCGTTTCAATTTAATAGTCAATTTGCTGTAAATTTTGGTTGGAAATTGCACTGCAGTATAATCGGTCGTATTCGAAGGTGATACGAGGTGATTATTATATCAATTTGACATGAACGCTTATCTTGTTAAAAACAATTCGTATCAATTAATTGGCTTGTTCTGGTAGCATGTAATAATCCCGCAAACAGGTAGATGTGTCAAAAATATGGCAAGAAATTATTTGTCATTTTTGAAGCCTTCATCGATTGGCTTAATTTTGTTTGACCTATTATTCCGATGCCTGCATTGAAGTGACTAATCTAATTTATTGGTTTACCAATTTGTGAATTCTCTAGATAGAGCAGATTACATTGGGTGTTGCGAAAGTAATTCATTACATGAGGTACAGTCAAAGGCAGTCAATTTTCAGCATAAATTTGCTTCAGTTGTTTTTCAGCTGATCCACACATACAATCAAAACTGGTTTTCCTTGTTCATACGGTTGAAGCTGCTACACGCACGCGCATGATAGTGGTAAAACCGTATAAAGACGTATAAATGGTTGTGATTGTTTGTATGGATCAGCTGAAAAACAGCTGAAGCTAATTTATGCTGAAAATTGACTGTCTTTGACTGTAGCATTTTTGTGATAAAATCCAACTCACAAGTGTGTTTTGGAACAACAGAAACAATCTTCGGCCTTGGTTGTTTGACAAAGTATAGAGTTTGTATATCCGAGTCGAAGGCTAGGTATTAGGGTGGGTCGTATTTTCATTTTGTTTTTTATTTTAAAAGACCTGGCCCCTGGTTGTACTTAGAATTGACCAAGGAATTCGAAACAGCAAAAAAAAATTCAAAAATTAATTTTTTCCTTGCCTCAAGGCTGATTTTGATTTTCGGGGTAGTAGCATGAAATTGTACACATTGTTGACTGATATCTCAGGCATTTGGGAACAGAAGGCATTACTGCTTCACCTTCACCTTCACTCGGGCAGAGTAACTCTGTCAGTGTTCCCGACTAAGACTTTTCGACAAAAAATTTCAACTTTATTTGCAAATTCAATCGACAAATCATGACATAATACTTCGTGTTGAAAATGAGTTGAAACGAGCCATCAGAACAGTCGGAGCGTTTGCTGCGACTGAGCCCCGTACGAACCCGTACATCTATTGCGCACATGACCCTAGTTCGTCCGTAGCCCTACTCTTACCGTAAGTCTACTGCGCCCGTAAACGTCGGTAAAGTAAATTCTTATGAAATTTGTACGTCTTAAAAATTGCGCATAGCGCAATTACGAAGCCCCGTACGATGTTCCTTTCAAACGTAACACAAATTTCAAATTGACCTACAATTTCCTCAGTCCTATATTAACCTATATTTACCTATCAATAAACAATTTACTGATAAATATGCTAGTATATAGCTCAAAATAACTATCTATACCGTTATATAGCTCAATATACTATATATATATATATATATAGATATCCATATTTGGGATCCTTGAAACACCACACACACATACCCAATCACTTCCCACTGATCAATAACTTTGTAAGTATCATGTTCACCGATTTATATTGTTTTTACAAAAATCCAAAATGGCGGCCGACGGCCATTTTGTTAGGAGGTGGAAAGTAGTACGGCTGCTTTACATTCGTTAGTACCTTTCAAACAAAAAAAAATTCATGAAATTTGGTCAAATTTTACTCGAGATATTAACAAAAAACACCACCTTCACTCTACGGCCGAGTAGCCTCATATAAGCTCACTCCAAGAGACCTAGCTCACGCTCCGGTAAACCGAATTTTATAAACTTTTTTTTCCCTGATTGGTACGGTCAATACCTATCTAATAAAGCAAAATCTATCTAAATCCGTGAAAATTTGGCCAACGTTCAAGCAAAAACGGGTTGCCGCCCTGTACCTAGTTCACACCAAGGGGTCTAACTCACGAGTCGGTCATCCGATTTCCATAAACTTTTTTTTCGTCGATCGGTATTGTAAATACCTTTCATTTGACGTATCACTTACATGTTTAGCCTTTAAATGGCCAGAGAAATCTTTGGAAAACGTTAAATCACTTATGGGGCCCCAGCTCGGGAGGTGTCGACCCAAAATCGCCCATCTTCGAACTTAGCCTCACTATTTAGACTATCTTTCAGGGAAAAAAAAAATTTTTGAAATCGGATTTGATTTACTTAAGATATCGACGTGACGGACAGACGGACAGACGGCCCAAATTTTTATTGCGGATTCGTCATCTATGAACATAGGCAAACACTTTGCCCTTACCGCCTGCTTCGAATTCCATCAATTACACACGGCACCGTAATCCTATAAGCCCCTTCGTACTTCGTACGGGGCTAAAAACTCACGGGATCTCTGTTTTTGAAGTCCCTCTGCCCGAGTGAAGGCGAAGGTCAACAACGTTCTTATGGTATTTAATAGCTGGACTCCTCAGCTATTAACTGCAGTTAGCAGTAATGCCTTCTGTTCCCAAATGTCCTAGATATTAGTCGACAATAAGTGCTACTACCCCGAAAATCAAAATCAGCCTTGAGGCAAGGAAAAAATTAATTTTTGATTTTTTTTTTGCTGTTTCGAATTCCTTGGTCAATTCTTAGTACAACCTGGGGCCAGCCCTTTGAAAATAAAAACAAAATGAAAATACGACCCACCCTACTAGATATAGATCATTTTCAAGATACGGTACTTTCAGACGTAACCTCACTAAAGTTTCGTTAAATGTTTCGTTCATTCATTCATTTGTATAAGATTTTTTAACGTGTATGGCATTTCCTAACGTGGATCGTTTTTCAAACCGCCTAGAAGATGATCTATACAACTAAACTTGACTTAAAATGGTTACTGAGTGAGTTTGCGTGTTCTGTTTCCTAATTAATTAATTATGTAGCAGCTTCCAATGTATTCTGGTTTATTGCTAGCCCTACGCGAAAGTTCGCAGAAAAGAAATTCACGTAAAATGAAACCGAAAAACTTCTTCAAGTAATGGATCTATTTCGAAGGGGAAAACTGATCTGTAATGGGCAATTTTCGCATGGGGTAACCAATAAACTGCTTAGTAGAACGGAGTCACATATTTGTAACCGATTGTCATTTAAAATGAGAAAATTATGATAGTTCTAATAATTGCGGGCCCCAGGGTACCTATTTGCATCTTAAAATTCAAAACATTTATTGAATAAACTTCTCCAGCAATCACTCCCCTTCGTCCTGGAAGGATAATCAATGAATATTTTTCAGATCTCTTCTTCCTTATGCTACTGTGCTTCAAATTGACTTTTCTACAACAAAACTACAAAATTAAGTGTTGAATACCAATAACGCTTTCTCAATGACCAGAATCAGTTGATGCTATTTAGGGTGGATTGAATTTATTTCAAGCCTTGTCGTATTGAAATATTCTGCTTTTGTCTTGGTTGCCACAATGCAGAGACCGTTACAGCCAGCCCAAATTTAGGACTGCGTTTAATGTAAATGTATTAGCGATTCTCTCATTGAGGAAGGAAAGGTGGCTGGGTTTTTCAATAAATTCTTTTCAAAAGTGGGTGAAGAATTAGCCAACAGCATTTCGGTGACTGATCACGATGACTTGAATGAATTCGGTACTTTGACGGTGAATCCATTTTCCATTTTTTTGGATCCTGTGACCGACGATGAGGTATGCGCGATTATTTCTCGTATGGACGTAGATAAGGCACCGGGTTTTGATGGTATATCAGTCGGTTCCTTGAAGTGATGTTCGGCAGTCATTGCACCATTTTTGTGTGACATTTTCAATCTCTGTTTGTTCTACGGAAAATATCCCGATGACCTAAAGATTGCTAAGATCATTCCGGTCTACAAGAAAGATTCGAAGTCTGAAGTAGGAAATTATCGGCCAATATCGCTTTTACCTGCTGTCAATAAGATTTTAGAAACGATTATAAAGCGAGCGCTCACTGGATTTCTCAATCACTGTGGTTTCTTTAATGTGCGTCAATACGGATTCAGAGTCGGCAGTGGCACGCAGACCGTTTTGTTGGAACTTATAAGTATGATCAATAAGGACATAGATGACAAGAAGGTCGTGTCTGGTTTGTTTATCGACCTTTCCAAGGCGTTTGACACAGTTGTTCACGTCCTGCTTCTCGCCAAGTTGGAACGTGCTGGGGTGAGAGGCGTTGCACACGACTTAATAAGGAGTTATCTCAGCGGTAGGAAACAGTTCACGGTGTGTAACGGGGTTAGTAGTCAGCTGATCGATGTGACGATCGGTGTTCCGCAAGGTGTTGTTCTGTCACCCTTGCTTTTTATTGTTTTCATCAACGATTTTTTCAATCTACCGATCCATTCTGCTCCCTTCGGATTTGCTGACGATACGAATATGTTTGTCTCGTCTGCGATCGTTGCTCAGAACGTCTCTGATCTATCCGATGACCTGCTCATTATTGCGGAGTATTTTCGTTTGAACAAGCTTACTCTCAACCTGAGCAAAACGAAACTCATACATTTTCGCAAGCCGAGTTCCAAGGTCGATGATCAGCCAGTTCTGAAATTCAATGGTGTAGAGATCAGAGCCTTTCCTTCTGTAAAGTGTCTCGGCTTGACTCTTGATCAATTCCTGAGTTGGGATGATCACATTTCCTCTTTGTGCTCAATCATATCTCGAAGAGTTGGAGTCCTCAAGCGTCTTCGATTTCTGCCAAAGAAGATCCTTCGCTTAATTTACTTTTCTACCGTTCACTGCCATTTGACCTATTGCGTTGGAGTTTGGGGTTCCGCCAGGAAATCATTGATCGAACAGCTTCATGTATTACATAAGAGTGCGCTCAAGGCCACCCACCGGTTGCCATTGAGGTACCCGACCGAGCAACTGTTTAGTACGCAGTTCCCGAAGATGCTGACCGTGCCGCGTATGTATGAATTTGCAGTTTGTAAATTCGTTTTTTGTTGTGTAAATGGACTGAAACATCACTCGCTGCAATTCTCTTGTAACCTCAATCGATATAACACTAGGCATTCTTACTTGCTCAAGAAGCCTAAAATTTCTTCGAATTATGGCAAATGATGCCTGCTTTATTCTGTCGTTCACTAAAGGCGTACTTGTTGGTTCGTCCGTCAGTCTAAAGAAACTCTTAATTTATCCATGATCGAGTAAATGAAACGCCGTCGTCTACTTATTTTTTAATGAAATTTTGAATTACTTGCATGCTACCATCAGTCTTTTGATGTTTAAATTGTCCCTTGCTTGCAATACTAGTTTTGCATTAATTTGTGTAATGAATGAAATGTTACTTGGTGACTAGGATTTTTCTACTTTAACTATAATATAATAATGTGTAATAAAGTAGCTCCTTAGAATTGTTACAAACTGGAGCTACGCAGGTCACTTCTTTTTGTGTTATTTTTTTTGAAAAATAAATGAAATGAAATGAAATAAAAGACTGCGACGACTGTTTTATTACTGAAACAATTTTAAGATGATGGGAAAATTCTTTTCAATTTTCCATGAGACGATGCCAACAATAATCATTATGCACTCCACCGAACGTTGAATGAATTTTACGACTCATTTTGTTATGAGTTATGCCTACAATATTCGTATATCTAGTCATGCAATTTTATTAATGTTTTCCTCTCTCTGAATTCCAGATAACTGCACCAATACCCATTTAAAGGAGTTTAATCGTTCCATCAAGCCACTGATACGATTACGGCAAATTAAAAATGACCGCAGACAATTTCATGGATCATTGTCGTTACTCAACGTTCTATTCATCATTGAATATTTGATAGAATGGCCATTGAACAAGTGCCAAAACTAAATTTAAGCCCATTAGACTAGTCAAATTGAGTCAAAGACACTGAAATATTTTGTAAAAACAAGCAAACCAAGCCACAGTTCATATCTCAAAACGAATTCAATTGAAATGGGCAATAAAAACTCCTGTTGCTCCTATTCGAGTCCGCCGCCGACACGTAAAGTCAAAGAGTCAACGTCGGCGTTCGAGGTTCGTCTTCCAGAAGGAGAACAATCCACCAACAATTTACAGCATATATCCGAACGGGAAGCCGGTGACAATGATGCCGATCCATCGTGCGATCCATCAACGGGAACACTGTTCTTGGAACGATCGAAGCAATTCGTTGAGAATGGGATGACGCGCAAGAAATCGCAACATCAAATCGCACCGCAGCTGAAGAAAAGTAGTTCATGCTCAACGATTTATTTGGACGATAGTACGGTGTCACAACCGAATCTAAAGAATACGGTGAAATGTGTTTCGCTAGCTATTTATTATCACATCAAAAATCGGCAATTCGAACGGCGTATTGACATTTTTGATGAACGACTACATCCACTAACCAGAGATCACGTTCCAGAAGACTATGACCAAACCAATCCCGAACACAGGCAAATTTACAAATTTGTCCGAACGCTATTCAATGCAGCGCAATTAACTGCCGAATGTGCGATCATTACACTAGTGTATTTAGAACGTTTGTTAACCTATGCCGAACTGGACATAGCCTCTTGCAATTGGAAGCGAATTGTATTAGGTGCCATTTTACTCGCCAGTAAAGTGTGGGACGATCAGGCGGTCTGGAATGTCGATTACTGTCAAATATTGAAAGACATCACGGTCGAAGATATGAACGAATTGGAGCGTCAATTCTTGGAACTGCTACAATTCAATATCAACGTACCGTCATCGGTCTATGCGAAATACTATTTCGATTTGCGTTCATTGGCTGAAGCAAATGACTTATCCTTCCCAACGGAACCGTTGTCGAAAGAGCGGGCACAAAAGCTGGAGGCAATGTCACGTGTGATGCAGGACAAAGTAACGGCTGAAGCACTTAAAAACGGCATCAAAAAGTGGTCATCAATGGATAATATTAGCCAGGGCGGACCAAGGCGTAGTGTTGCTATACTATCGTGATTGAATTTAAGTATAAAGTTTTTAACATCGAAAATAGTAATTAGTTCTTGTGATGATTTTTCTATTGGGAAAAACAAAAGTGTTTTTTGTCTTTCGTAAAATTGGAGAGAATATTTTGATCTTGTACTTACTGCGACCAGTAAATGTATAGAGAGTTAATTTGATAACAATTAATAAGAGAATGGATGGAAATTCGGAGAGAGTCAGATAAGTTCATTTTCACGCTCTTTTTGATTATATTTTTAAAGAGAAAATGAGTTTCCGATATTTGCTATGTAAACGATTGATTAATTTTTGAGTGGATGATCATGTCGATTAAACTTTTTTGTCTGTGGCGCCTTTAATTAGTCTTCTAATTGTGCAGCTAATTGTTTTTATAATTGCTCCAAAATTAAAATACAAAAAAAAAACCAAAAGCAAAATATTCATAAACTTAATGGCACTCTATTTTAGTGTAGCGTTACATAGTCATACCTACCATAAAAAATTTAAAGAAAAAAAGAAAAACAAACTTTAGCAGTATTCTCTATAGTCTGTCAGTTAGGGGACATAACGTCATCATAGTTAACAAATCGGCTAGGGGCGATCCAACCATTCCGCATGGTTCTGCATCGAAACGAGCCATCAGAACAGTCGGAGCGTTTGCTGCGACTGAGCCCCGTACAAACCCGTATATCTATTGCGTACGTGACCCTAGTGCGTCTGTCACCCTACTTTGACCGTAAGCCTATTGCGCCGGTTAATGTAGTTAAAGTAAAATTATTATGTAATATGTACATCTTACAAATTGCGCATAGCGCAATTACGAAGCCCCGTACGACGTTCCTTTCAAATGAAACAAAAATTTCAAATCGCCCTAAAATTTTATTTTTTTGAAGGGCCTAGTATCGGCCTCAGTCCGAGGACCCAAATTTAAAATTTTTTTCAACTACATTCTATTCGGCCTTTGATTACCTTCCAAATGAAACAAAAATTACGAAAAACGGATGAAATTTGCTCGAATTATATGTAAAATACACATAGGGCCCTAGTAGTGGCCTTAGTCCAAGGACCCAAATTTAATTTTTTTTCAACAACATTCTATTCGGCATTCGATTACCTTCCAAATCAAACAAAAATTACGAAAAACGGATGAAATTTACTCGAGTTCTATGTAAAATACACATAGGGCCCTAGTAGCATTTCACTTCTAAGGCCCTAACTCACGGTCCACTCAACCGATTTTAAAAAACTTTTTTTCCTGGATTGGTATTGACAATACCTATCATTTGCCGTGTCATTTACATTTCCATCGTTTATTTTGCCATAAATATCACCAAAAGACCTTAAATCACTTAGGTGGCCCTAACTCACGAAGGGCCGACCCGAATATGCCCATCTTCGAACTTAGCCTCACTATTTCGACTATCTTTCAGGGAAAAAAAAAATCGGATTTGATTTACTCAAGATATCGACGTGACAGACGGACAGACGGACAGACGGACAGACAAAATTTTTATTGCAGATTCGTCATCTATGAACATAGGCAAACACTTTGCCCTTACCGTCTGCTTCAAATTCCATCAATTACACACGGCATCGTAATCCTAAGGGCCCCTTTGTACTTCGTACGGGGCTAAAAACGGACTCCAAAGAATTACGAAGGAAGTTCGTTTCAACCAAAAAAACTTCCAGACTTTCAATTTGATAGAGTTGCATAATCCTTCTAAAAAGACATTTTTTTCTGGTCTGCGGCTGACGAGAAACCAAAAAAAAAAATATTTTTAAAATGCTGGAAGTTACTTTGGTAACACCTTTGCCATTTTTACGTTTTCACCTCTTACAACTCAATAGCGCAATGTATAAGTAGAGACTTCACATTCCATTTTTGAATTGCCAGTCGTGGGTTCGAAACTCAACCGCAACACAACTAATTCATTTCATCAGGTTGTTGTCCACAATAATGACATCTGATTGAATCGGTTATTAGATTGCATAGATTTCATCGAACTTCATGAACGTTCGACGGCTCTAACATTTAAAATACATTCAAAAAACTGGAGATAAAAAGTGAAGAGTCTCGTTTCTCGTTTTCATGTGTTGATTGACCTCAGCTTCGTCTCGGATTAACAAAATTTGCACGAAAACTGAATTTGTTGTGACTATTTCTCCCTTTCTTTTCTCACGAAACAATTAAAACCAGGGCCTATTTTTAGAAAATTTTTTGGAAATTTTTTCCAAAGTTTCCAAAAAATTGCCAAAAATTTCCACAAACTGCGAACGTCCAAAAACCGAATTTTTCCACATTTCGAACGGTTTTGGCAACTCCTGACCTCAGCATTGCGTTTTAGCTGACTCTCAATTATTTTGTTTGATTCTTGACACTATCAGCTTTCAAATTAATCATGCTCGTCTTCATTCGCAGTTTTGGAAATTTTTGGAAATTTTTTGGAAATTTTGGAAAAAAAAAATCCAAAAAAATTTCCAAAAATAGTCCCTGATTAAAACTGTTTATGCATCTTTATACGATTTTACCACGCGCATGCGTGTAGCAACCGTATAAACAAGTATAAATAGTTTTGATTGTATGTGTGCATCAGCTGCAAAACAGCAGACGCAAATTCATACTGAAAGTTCACTGCCGGTGACTGTATATTCTATGGGGAGAAATGGTCCATTTTCAAACCGCTGAAAGAGAAAAATTGAAGGAGAGTGTTGCTATTTTTTACGGAAAGGCTTTTTAGCACTCTACGATAAAACTGTGTTGCGAAAGTTTCGTTTTCTTGGGGGTGATAGATACCCTCGTATAGCGAAATTCTACTTTCCTTCCCTAGTGGAAAAAGCAACTAATTTCACTTTAACTTACATACATGAGACAGAAAACCCGACTGCTTCTCTAATTCCACCTTGGCCAACATGAACAACAGACGCCAATCGTCGAACTGTTTCAACCCAGCGCTGCCAATTATTAGAAAACTGACGTTATGCCCTTGACTATCTGATAAAACAAAAAAAAGAAAAGAAATAAATTCACTCGCTCTTGACTTCTCTCTACAATTTCAAATTCGTAAGTTCGTCTTTAATTACGATCAATTTGTCATAAAGACAATCTACCAAAGTAATTCTAGTTGTAAAAAAACTCGTTAGAGTTTTTTTTGTTTTGTTTTCTTCCGTTTGCATTATGATAGAAACCGTAACAAAACAGGAAAGAATAAATTCAGTACCGATACCGAAAATTGCTTACTGAAACCATCAATTTTGTGAGTTTTTCTCTTGATGAAATCTTAGGAAAAACTGAGGGGAAACGCGAGCAAATACTGACCATCACAAAAATGGATCTGACATCAGGTGTAATGCGATGTTACTACTTAGTTAAGTTATAAAACAAAAGAAATAATTAAAAAATTCAAATTTTCTAATTTTTTATAAAATAGTCGCAATAGCTACTGATACCGTTTTTGATCGTTAGTTACGATGAATTGATGAATTTATTTTTTATCTTTAGAAAAATGTTTTCGGTTTCAAATTTCAGCAACATACACTTTGTTAAATGTCTCACTGCTTTTATGGATCTTCTTTCTTTATAAAGTCAAAATATTTTTTAATTTTTAAAAATTTTAATTAAAAAGACGACGAGTACTTTTCAGATTTATATTATTATTATTACATGGAATAATTATTTTTACTAACATTTATGGATCAGTTTTCCTTTTATTTTTTGTTTTAATGTTAAATTTTATTTTGTACATAACTATAGTTTTCCTCGGATAAAAAATAATTTTTTTTTTCAATTTACACTTATAGGTATACATGCTCGATAAAAGAGATAAAATTATAGAATAATATTATCCTTTTTTGTAAAAAAAACGAAGAAAACATAAACGAAAATAAAAGATTTTTCCATTAAATTTTCGGTTGTATTTTGTTTATTCGCAGTGCAAATAACAATTTATCTACTGCTGGTGAAAATATTCATAATTTCCATGCAAAACCACATCAACCCATAAGTAACACAATCACAGAGTTCCCACTCCTCCTAAAATTCATAAAATTCCTAAAATGGACCAAATCCTCCTAAAATCTCCTAAAACTCCTAAGATTCCTAGAATGAGCCCACAATATCGAAGAAATTTTTTAATAAAACTAAAAAACAGGTTTTTTTTTAATAACGCGGCAATGAATTTGAAAACAGTACTTTCTTTGAGTCATGCAAACAGCGATCCTAAACGAAAACAAATACATTCTCCACTCTCGAGGATCGCAGTTTGTTAGAAGATACGACTATCGTCGCACTTCGACCAAAATTATGGTGAATCTTATTAACTCGAAAGGTCCAGTCGACGAGAAACAACTGATAAAATTGCTGGTTGTGGGGCGTAGGGTAATCTGGCACACGGTGCTAAAGCAACGCGTTTTTCAACTACGTAAAAGGTGAACTCGCACACGATTTTTCGATACCAAAACTGTGTAAAAGGAGTCATTAAGTCGATTGTAGGGCTAAAAAACCTTTAACATTGAACTTGCGTGCGCAAGTTCACCTTTACGTAGTTGAAGAGTGCGTACTTTTGACACCGTGCGCCAGATTCCCCGATCCCGATACTGGGGTCAAAAAAGTGTAAACCATAAAAGTTTCAATTATTGAAATATTATAAGGAAAAAGATGTTTTGATAAAAAAAGTTAACTTTTTCTCAATCAATTCGATTTTCAAAAACTTTTCTTTTCTGAATAGCCTACAACATTCCCATCCCAAGAATTTAAGCCCACTTGAGCAAAAATCGAATCATTTTCTAGATTGAATTTCCGAATTTTCAAGTTTCAGATCCACTCAATTTTTAATAGTCGGCGAACTTTGACGACTCACCGAAAATACTTTCTCGACAAACTTCGCCCGGATTTTATTTTTGTAGCATTGGACTCTAGTTAGTAGAATAAGACTAATACAGCTCAGAGATCTCAAAGAAGGTTTTTGGTAGAGGTCGAAGTAGGTGGGAGACCGAAAACTCGTAAATGTAATTTCGCAGGTTGTAAATGAATTTTTTAAAATTTTCAAAATCGATTTTTGACATCTAGGGATGATAACAATTTTTTGTGGACTACGCCAGTCTCGATCCTTTATCCATCGCACGCCCCTAATTGAACATATTAATTTTCTGAAACATGTTTAGTATTTTACGAAGTGTATGAGAAATAGATAGATCTTAAGGCTGCAAAAATTTCTCCGGAAATTACTTATAAAGCCTTTATCAAAGTTTAAAAAATTCCTCCTAAAATTCTCCTAAAATAACCGTTAAAATTTCCTAAAATTCCTAATTTTAGGAGCCTTCCTAAGTCGTGGGAACTCTGCAATCATTTTAATAGGATTCTGTCAAATTCGTGCGACAATTCTGCCGTAATTTGCAGAAGAAACTATCTGCTTAATCAAAAATGCCAATAAATAATTTGCAACAGAAATTTTTCTTATTTTTAAGAAACAACTTGCCGAAAAATGACCACAATAATTCGCATGAGAAACACTTGATTCTTATGCAAATTACGGCAGAATAGTCATGTGTAAATCAACTGCGTTTGCTAACTAAATTGTTGCTGAAAATTATGAACATTTTGAACTTGCAGTAGATAACAAATAATTAAGGTAGAGTTTTATATACAAGTAACACACGAGCAGGACAGAACTGGCACCCAGGCACTCTTGCCAAATGCAGGAAAAAGCGTTTGAAATGCATAGCAAAAGAGGCCCTTCAAGTGAAGAAAGGGCTCATCCATATTACATTAGGGTGTGTCGATTTCAATTTTTATGTTTAGATATTCCGGATTCCGAACTACCGCGATTTACCATCGCACTAGCAATAATAATCAGCAATACCCTCGCTACCAACCAAACTTCGTTTTGACACAGTCAAGAGAAATGTTCAACTTTATTGCGTTTTTGCACACCAAAATGACGTAAAATTTTCTATGACAGAATACACTGTACAGTTTTACCACCTTAATTTTCCTAGTTCGGTTGCTAGAGAGGGTATTGTAATCAGCAAAAAGTTTTTTTTTTAAGTCAATATAAGCTTGCACCGCTGCTTTTAAAAAAAAAATCGAGTTAAACGAGGTAGCTGGATTATCGGTCTGAACCAAAAAAAACTACAGATAATTTTGCAGAGTTCTCACTCTGTACCGCATCTAGAGGGTCTACTAGAACATACAAAATTACCGTCGTTTTGGTGTAGCACCAAGTTTCACCGAGCTTATTCAGTCAAAGGCAGTCAATTTTCAGCATAAATTTGCTTCAGCTGTTTTTCAGCTGATCCACACATACAATCAAAACTGGTTTTCCTTGTTCATACGGTTGAAGCTGCTACACGCACGCGCATGATAGTGGTAAAACCGTATAAAGACGTATAAACGGTTGTGATTGTTTGTATGGATCAGCTGAAAAACAGCTGAAGCTAATTTATGCTGAAAATTGACTGCCTTCGACTGTATTGAATCCTAAAAAAAACTTTTTGCTGCTTATTATTGCTAGTACGATGGCAAATCGCGTTAGGTCGGAATATCTAAAATTAAAAATTAAAATCGACACACTCTAATATTACATGCTGTCTCCAGCACTCCTTTTTTTCACAAAATTCGGGATGAAAAGATGAAGTCTCGTTCTCTGGATTATTAACATCGGCTTAACAAATCATGACTCAATGCTGCGAGGCCGAGGAAGTTCTGACTATCCGGTTAGATGTGAATTAACATAAACTTGCCTTACGATCCTAGAACGTCTGCTTGTCATCAATCTGCTCGTTGCTATCTTCTCGTGTCTACTGCGGCATTTGTCTTCGGGCAAAGAACAGTACTTCCAACTTCGCCAATACCGTCCAATTCTACTCCCAAAAATTCTGAGACTTTGCCGAAGAAACCAACCTTCTATCTGCCACAGTTCCCGAGATAAGCCTAAAAACTGATAGTGACCAAATTTTTCCCGCTGCCGAACCATACCACGATTTTAGGAACCAACCTAGTGGAAGTTAATACTTAATGATCCACACAATTTCCAACAAGAAACACATCCCAAAACAACACACATGACCATCCATTTCATGAAACAAAATATACAACACACACACATACAAATTTGCTTTTATATGGCATTTGTATGGAGACTTTGGGGAGCTCCAGCTCCCAAAATATGGGTTTTCTCCAACTTTTGAAAATTCCATTCTTGTTTTTGGGCCATTATTAGCCTATAACCAAAATTTCAGGAAAATTTATAGAAACGTTTAGGAGTTGCTGGATCCACTTTTCCATAGGAACTAAGTAAGTAACTAACTAACGTAGGCGATTTCAGTTATCTGAAAAAACGAAATTTTGCTTATTTTCATACAAAAATTAATATTTCCAAAAATCTAAGTCTGGGGGTCGTTGGAATTAAGAGGGAGAAGTAAAAAAGTTGCTGTAAATATGCTCCGCCGTCCTCAAATTTTTTTTGTTAAAACATTTTTGGTAGTGGACAGGCATGAGCGCCGCCGAAAATAAGTCGCCAATTAAGCCGCCGCCGGCCATTTTTGAGCAAGCCGCGCCGCAGCCGAGCCGGTGCCAAAAACACGGCTCAAGCCGGCTTGAAACGGCTGGAAAATGAAATAAAGATTTCGAAAGGTGAATGGGTGAAATAATTTTGAAAACCGAGATTCCTGTTGATCCTAAGCAGCTCAAGTACTTTTTGAATTTTTTTTTTTCAAAATTAAGAAAATTTTGAAAATTTTCTTGAATTTTCATGAATTTTCCAGAATGGTATATTACGTCCTCGCTTCTAAGTTTGTTGTTTTGGCAAGTATGACCTTTGCGGAACGAGCCGAAGGCGCACAATCAGTTAATTCACAAATTTGAGAAAACTTTATCGATCTTTGCGAATTTTCCCCATTTTTTTTTCTTTTCACTTTTACTTGATTTTCGTGAGCTTTCGATTTCTTCTCGAAAACCATTTTCTTAATGAGTTAAATGAGTGTACCGGAGCATGATTTTCCATTTAGTTCAAGTTTCGAGGCAATAAAACTTGACGTGTTGGTGAACCTTAGACTTAGAGACTTGCTTGTAACAAGACCAGTTCCACTTGCACTTTGAACAACCTAATCTACCTACATTTTCGCTTTCCGTACAATTTCATTTTCATGCTTACTAGTTCATTTTCCATGAATTTATCTAAACGTTTTTATTTAAAAAAAAAAGTTAAAAGGAACCTCCAGCCGAGCCGTTTTAAGCCGGCTCAACCCGACTTTTTCGCCGCCTCCGAGAAATTTTTTTCGGCTAGCCGCTGCCGAGGTTTCTCCGTCGGCGCTCATGCCTGGTAGTGGACTTGCGTCACGCCCGCTTACTAACGTGCGGGCATGATTAAGTCAACTTAATGTTTCATGTTTTCGAGCAAAGCTGGTGAAAAAATTACTAAAATTTCAGCCAGGAATTTCCATTGAAAAAGTTCATCGAGTGAGTGAAAGTGGAATTTAATTTAAAGACAAAATATAAAAGGAATAAAAACCTTTTGAGCATTGCACTTGTAAAATAATTTATTTAATTTCCGTTCTGTTAAATCTTGTCTGCGTCCTCTCTAAACTTATAATAGCAACGACGTTTTATCATCTACCTACTGTTATACTCTCCCAAATCGATATGGGAGTTAATACACAATTTTAAATCAAAGACTAGCACCTACAACCACCTCGACGTTTCAGTAGCTTTCAATCCTTCACTCTGCAACCTCGACAGCATCGGCAAGTATATATCCGGTGTGAATGGCAATAGCACTCCAGGCTGTTGAATTTCGCCGTCTAGTAACATTTTGGTTGCGATTGCAGCGGGAAAACCAACAGTTATCGACATAGCTGAATGTCCACCTTGACTGGCCGGTTGACCGTAAACAACGAAATTAATTCCCTTCTCTTCGCGACGTCCGTCATTCCATCGCACGATTATTTCGTGTCTCAATATCACTAAATCTCTTTCGTCGTCGCCTGTGCCAATTGTCTTTGTGTTTGAATGGAGGAATTACATTGAAAATTTTGATGGTAAAACTTACCGAACGCAAGTCGGTGAGTCAGATAGTGACTGAGTGTGTCCAATGGGGTGCCTTTTTTCACTATCGGAGTGTCTTCTAGCAATCCCAAATTCTCTAGTCCATCCGGGCTGACACCGATTTGATCTGCTAGACGTTGTTTCAGATTTTCATAGAAAATATCAGTGTCTGTCATGCCAAGTAGATTCACCACCAGTTGTTTCTGTGCAAACCTTGGTTTAAGTCTTTCGCTTGAGACAAAAAATTCAAATCGCAAAATACCCATGTAACATCTGGTCCGCTCGGATGTAACATTGGATGCGGCTCTGGATCAATGAGGCCCAACAACTGCATCGATTTTATACAATCGGAGAAACCTTCAGTCAAATGAAACAATTTATGAACTCAGACGATTTGCCGGAATTGAACAACTGATCGAACCTTTATAGCGAATGGTTCCCCTCACCAGAGTCTGCACTTTCGAACCCAGTCCATACAAGTCTCCATACTGAGTTGAATCACGATTGGGGAAACCTGCAAAACAAATCAATTTTCCACTCGATTCGCAATCAATGAAGGAGAAGTTACAAGTAACCTTCAAGCGCAAATCCTGGCAAAAAGTCTAACTCACGCGGCGATGACATCAAATCACCACCGCCAGATATTTCGACCACTTGTCCCTTACTCAAATACTTAGCACTGGCCAGTGTATTGAGCAGTGCTCCCCGTGGAGACCATGAAAATTTGTAACGCAAAGGATTGTCGGAATGTTCGGGCGCAGGCAGACCGCCACAGAAACTTACAAACGACTCGATAACACCACCTCGCTCATGTACGTCTTTAAAACATTCCAGTGCAAGCAAGTGATCAATGCCGGGATCTAAACCGACTTCATTTAATAGCGTGACTCCTGCATTTTTGGCACTAAAAGGATGAACGTGTTTCATCGATTGGTTAAGGAATTGACGGAGCCTTTACCTCTCGTGCAACTCCTTCACTTCGTTTGTTACATAAGATGCTGTTACGAGATGAGTTTTCGCTTCGATACATTCTTTAGCGACAAGACCATGCAAAGAGTATGGCAAAAGTGAAATTACCTACAAAGGACACGACAGTTTGGACAGTTTTTTACTTTGCTTTATCAGTTTCCCACTTACCACATCACTATCCTCGCAAAGGGTGCGCAAATGATTGAGATTTTCGGTAACATTCAAATATGCACTTTGAACGCCCGGATATCTCTGTGCCAATTTATCAGATTCTTCCTTCAAATGTGAACATGCGGTGATGTGCAACTTTCCGTCTCTGTGTAAATATTCAACCACCGGTGCGCTGACCATTCCAGCTCCCAAAATGAGAACTCGCTTTTTGCCCTCGTGCGATACCTCTGATTTGTGACGAGATCTACTTTCGATTGAAACAACAGAAGTGAGTAATTTACAAGAACAACAAAATTGTAACAAATTTCCTTACGTATTTTGTTCGCGTAGTTCGGATATGTACTGGAAGTTGTCGGTTAGTTTACCGTTGCTGGCAACAATGCTCTAAAATTTAAAGAAGTTCTACACACTGTAACTGAATGGCAGTCGAAGGACATACCGAGAATATTGGATAACTAAATGTATGATTTTCTAGCGGTTTCTTCGCATCACTCCTCAAGATGTCATAGGTGTGCGGGTAAAGCACTTCTGCAAAGAGATCTGTACTTTCTCTGGGCAATTGAGTGGGCATGTTATCGATCGAGCAAACCTTTCCGAAAAATTTCGTTTTCATCAAATTACTTCAAACGATAAAATGTAACAGACTTACTAGCACACCAGGCCCCTTAAAGCTTTTAGAGTCTTTATTCCGATCAGCATCGTACAAACAGAACGGTGTATCGATCGTTGTGCACTCGTTCATGAATTCGATGGAGCCCCCAGGATCTGCAGATATATCGCAAATTGCTAGCATACGATGAGGAAGAGCTGGCGCTCCTTTGCTGGACGGTAACCATGGAGTGTTAGCCGGTCGGAGTAATGTTTTTGCATCAGGCAAAGTCATAAGTTTTGGCGAGCCAACGGCCCAGTAGATACCGTTGATTACGACGGATGCGTCTACATAAATCGAACGAATTAAGAAAATTCATCGAACGTATCAGTTTTGACCAGGCATGAGCGCCGCCGAAAATAAGCCGCCGATCAAGCCGCCACCGGCCATTTTTGAGCAAGCCGCGCCGCAGCCGAACCGGTGCCAAAAACACGGCTCAAGCCGGCTTGAAACGGCTGGAAAATGAAATAAAGATTTCGAAAGGTGAATGGGTGAAATAATTTTGAAAACCGAGATTCTTGTTGATCCTAAGCAGCTCAAGTACATTTTGAATTTTTTTTTCAAAATTAAGAAAATTTTGAAAATTTTCTTGAATTTTCATGAATTTTCCAGAATGGTATATTACGTCCTCGCTTCTAAGTTTGTTGTTTTGGCAAGTATGACCTTTGCGGAACGAGCCGAAGGCGCACAATCAGTTAATTCACAAATTTGAGAAAACTTTATCGATCTTTGCGAATTTTCTCGATTTTTTTTTCTCTTCAATTTTTACTTGATTTTCGTGAGCTTTCGATTTCTTCTCGAAAACCATTTTCTTAATGAGTTAAATGAGTGTACCGGAGCATGATTTTCCATTTATTTCCAGTTTTGAGGCAATAAAACTTGACGCGTTAGTGAACCTTAGACTTAGAGACTTGCTTGTTACAAGACCAGTTCCACTTGCACTTTGAACAACCTAATCTACCTACATTTTCGCTTTCCGTACAATTTCATTTTCATGCTTACTAGTTCATTTTCCATGAATTTATCTAAACGTTTTCATTTAAAAAAAAAAGTTAAAAGGAACCTCCAGCCGAGCCGTTTTAGGCCGGCTCAAGTCGACTTTTTCGCCGCCTCCGAGAAATTTTTTTCGGCTAGCCGCCGCCGAGGTTTCTCCGTCGGCGCTCATGCCTGGTCTTGACTACGGTTAGTTACATGGTGCTATTTTTGTGTTGAATGTGGATATGTATCGTTCCGGATATTGATCGTATTCCTGTGCATCGAATCCGCCACCTTCACGTCTTTCCAGATGATCAGATCGACTAACCTCGCAGCCGTACAGTTTATTTTGATCTGCCAATAATCCGGAAAATTATTATTGTCTGTGTACAATTGTACCCGTTAACGACCTACTTCCATGTTCGGAAACTTTTCTCAGTGTTTCCGGTGAAACGTATTCGATTGGTAGATCTTGGAAAACCTCTTGAGCTCCCTGTGAGACGTTTCCGGAACCGGTAAAGATAAATGTTAATGGCCCGATTGATTTTGGCATCATTCCTAAAGCGATTTCGTAGCCACAGTCTCGTACTGCTTGTCTTGCCATCGATGAATTCCGATAATTGTGCGGCGGGCCTATGTGCTATCGTTTTGTAACATTTTGTTAAACTCTCTTACACCATGATTTTGATGCACTTACCATAAATGGGGTATGATGTCCCAACGCCAGTAAACGTAAGCCTAATCCATGGAGAATATTTATCATACCCGCAACACCTGTTGTCAACAATTAGAATCAAAATAGTCAGTCAACACGTTCGCCAAATCTCTGAAACATGTTCATCCATACCTGCGTATTTACCGAACGCCACCAATCGTTGCCCATTCTCATCGATAATTCTTTCGTAATCAAATAATCGAATATTTTTCTCTAAAATTGCATCCAATAACGGCATATTGGACTCTTGAGCTTTTATTGTATGTGAAAAGAAGCAGTATGTTTTGTCCGGAATCAGTGCATCTACCGGCACTTGTTTCACACCAAAAATTACGGATGCCGAACTTATGTCTTCTTGAACAACTGCCCCAGCATTCAGGTACATCTTTATTGGGAGATAGAATTTTTATGAGGAAATCACAGTTATTCTTCAACTTATGGTATTTAAGACACGAGTAGCGAATTAAAAAGATTTTTGAAATCACTTCTGGGGTCCTGAAAGAGTAGATGAAACCGGAGTGACAGGAAGTACAAAAATTTATATTTTGTCTGTACCTCTTTTGAAAATAAAAATGGAATTGAGGCTGGGAAGCTGTTTTTTGACCATTTCCTTGACAAAAGTTTTTAAGTGATTTTTCCGATTTTCTCTGACTAACTGAAACGATTTAGCGGGAACTTCCCGGACATGCCACCACTAAATTTCAATAGATCGTGAGGCCAGCTACACCATAAAAATGGAATTGAGGCTGGGAAGCTGTTTTTTGACCATTTCCTTGACAAAAGTTTTTAAGTGATTTTTCCGATTTTCTCTGACTAACTGAAACGGTTTAGCGGTAACTTCCCGGACATGCCACCACTAAATTTCAATAGATCGTGAGGCCAGCTACACCATAAAAATGGAATTGAGGCTGGGAAGCTGTTTTTTGACCATTTCCTTGACAAAAGTTTTTAAGTGATTTTTCCGATTTTCTCTGACTAACTGAAACGATTTAGCGGTAACTTGCCGGCCATGCCACCACTAAATTTCAATAGATCCGTTTTTATGCCACTCAGTTTCATAATATGCAAAATTTGCAAACTTTAGATGCCTCTGTGGCATAAAACGTTGTATACAACTCGATGCAAAGTACGTTCGTAATCTCGCGATGTGTATTATAAAACAGGGCCTGCGGCCTCGTGTCATAATTAGACATCCAGAGCCTAATAAAGTACTTTGCACCTCAGTTGCATAAATTACTAATTTCATTTTCATCGCTCCATTCTGCTTGAAGGCCAAAAACAAGTTGAAAACACTGAAAAACATGGGTCTACTGGGCAGAGATTTGACTTCGACTAACTTTTTGTAACACAAAATATCTGGGGTGTGTTATACGTGCAATGAAAGAGGGTAAGTCCAGCTACAACATCCTATAGTCAGTTCCGTGAATAGGCGCTGTTGCAGGCCGGGAGGACTAACTGTCCAAAGTTTCATTATAATTTCAATGTAATAAGTCCAGAACTGATGTGGCTCCTACCGATGCCTATACCCTTCATGAAGGACTGTCAGAGGCCTGTATTCTTACAACATTTAAATTTTTAGAAACATGTCTATCTCGAGCACTCACGAAAAAAAAACTGTTCAGACGACCTTTTGACATGCTATAACTTTTCACGAGTTCTCTCCTAAACGAAAAACGATTCAAACGAGCCATAGCTAAACCGCATCGCCAAACCATTGTTTTCAAATTGGTTCAAGGTCGAAAACACACGAGCAATTTTGCTGGATAGGATCGACAATTTCGCTGTGTTTTTTATTGTTAGATTGTGGTGAATATATCGAATAACAATGGAAAACGCAGCATAATTGTCGATTCCAACATTGCAAAATTGCTCGTGTGTGTTGGGCCTAGGCCCTAGGTATATAACAGGGCCTACTTTTTAGAAACTTTTAGAGAAAATCAAGAAACTTTGAGAAATTCAAGAAACTTCGAGAAATTCAAGTAACTTCGAGAAATATTTCTTGAATTTCTCAAAGTTTCTTGATTTTCTCGAATTAGAGAAATTTCAAGAAATTCCAGAAAATTCAAGAAATTCGAGAAACTTCGAGAAATTCAAGAAATTTCAAGAAACTAATTTCTCGAGTTTCTTGAAGTTTCTCGAATTTCTCGAATTCGAGAAATTTTAAGAAATTCGAGAAATTTCGAGAAATTCAAGAAATTATTTTCCAAAAAGTAGGCCCTGGTATATAATGAGCAGCAGAATCGTTATTTTTCTGAATAGGAACCTAGACTATGCACAAACTGGATGCATACTAACGTACAAAAGTGAAAACATTTGTTGATATTTTTAACAGCGTTTCTTGATTCTAACTGTATTCACGCGACTAAAAAAAAAGTCCCCGTGCCAGACGACGACATGACATAGTGAATAATTTGTTTATGACTTTTTACGAATGTTTTTCCCCTTTACGCTAACGTTCTTTTAAAACAAATCTCTAGTTTAACTCGAATAGTAGTTATTACCATACATCGTACAATAATTAGTGAATTTATACACAAATCGATATACACCATCCAACCAATACTCAATGGAGATAAACAAAAATGTCGCGTTCCAAAAACATATAGCAAAGGTACTTAACCTTGCTATTCAAATCTTTCTTGAGTAAATGATATATCGCTTCTACATGTAAACGGCTGCAGCTTTTGGGATGTTCAGGTCTTCATTCCAGATAAGAGGCGATAGAATAAACAATCAACAAAACGATACACTCTTATCATCTTACGAAGAGCACGTAGTTTGCTATTGTGCGAATCAAACTGAAGATTTCGAAAAGAAAATGCCATACCCACAAACAACACACAATTTTGAAGAGCGTTGTAATCAGTCGTTTAAGATATGAGCGTAATTGACTGAACAAATAACTTAACATCAAGGTATACGTGAGAAGTGGAGATGTTACTATGCTACAACCGGAATTGTCAGTTTTAATGACTTTTGGGAAACTTACCTGCATTGGGTATGCTCTCCGATTGGACGGCTGTACAATCACTTTAACTCCATTGTCCACCAATTTCTTCACATAATGCGGATTGAATGGAGCTCGCCTTTCCCAGACGGATTGATCTTCCCGTCGAATGGCTAGGATTTTTTCTGTCTGCAATGGTTAAAATATTCTTAAGGCATCTCGATCACAATAGTTACCATCATATAGCGACAACAATTGATGTTAGAAGTCAGAATCATGTTAAGATAAATCGTTACGCAATCAACTATGGAAAATTTTCTTGAGATAATTTCACGAAAACTGAGAGGAAAACTCGTTTTATCTATCACAATTCACATCGCAAATCAATAATTTCGTTCGAAACACTGTGGTGTTCAGTTATTGTATCTGCATCGATTATTGTCTCGTAGAAATGCACTTACATGTTTCAATCGAATGCTTAAATATTCCGCGCCATTCCTTGGCCTATTAACTGTTCGTACAAGTCTAAACATCTTTTTAAGTTGAACGTCTACATCAAACTGATAACGGCGCTAAGGTTTCAGGTTTGTTTTCCGATTTTTTTTTAAAAAGCGTTTGTGCATATGAGGGGAAAAACATGATTAATCATATCTTTTCAACAATAAAAGAGTCTAATCTCAAACTTTTCACTTCTGAATTCAATTGAGACACACACATATCGCATCGCAACAGATGAATGTAAACACGGTCACGCATTATGTGTGTCTTGTTCGTGTTATTAAAATAGTTTTGATCACTTATCATTTATAGGGAGAGCTTATCAATTTAATGGTAGCTATTGAATTATTGAATATTTCAGGCTGCTCTTCTTTGAGAGTGTTTAACCTCTTATCAATGAGGACTCGACACAATCTATTATTGACATTGATAACTAATGTGGAGTTGCAATCCGAAAATAAACTTCATCTTTCGATAGCTTAATTAGGTTAGGCAAAGTTGGGGTGGTATCACGTCTATTTTGGGACCATGACGCGAGTACCCCACAGCGAAAATAGGAAAATAGTTACGGATTTGGTAACATAAACTTGCAGCAAACTTGAACCATTCACATAACATCTTCTTCTTCTTCTTCTTCTTTAGCCTGTTTGTATCCACTGCTGGATGTAGGCCTCCCCTAAATTTTTCCATGTTGTACGATCCATTGCCACTTGTTGCCAGTTCGTGTGTCCATATGTACCTTTGATGTATTTCTTTATTCCGTTTGTCCATCTCTCTGGCAGTCTTCCGACAGGTCTTGTTGTGGGGGGTCTCCAGTCCATGATGGCTTTGGTCCAACGGTCATCTGTCCTTCTTGCAATATGTCCTGCCCAACTCCACTTTAGAGACGCAATTCTTTCCATGACATCAACGACTTTTGTTTGTTGGCGAATCCATTGGTTTGTCATTTTGTCTCTGAGTGTAATTCCAAGCATACTTCGTTCCATGGCTCTTTGTGCCACTCTCAACTTATTTTCAGATGCTTTGGTTAATGTTAACGTTTCTGCTCCATATGTCAACACTGGAAGGACACACCTATCGAAAACTTTCCGTTTTAGACTATTATTCATTTTGCTTTTGAAAATCAGGCTGAGTTTCCCGAAAGCTGCCCATCCAAGACCAATTCTACGCTTGATTTCTGCAGTTTGGTTGTCTAGACCTAATTTCAGTTTGTGACCAAGGTATACATAGCTATCGACTCTTTCAATAACTGTATCTCCAATTTTTATTTGTCTGTCGTCGTCAATGTTTGTCATGATTTTCGTTTTAGATAAGTTCATCTTGAGACCAACTTTGTTAGCCTCTTCATTTAACTCTTCTAACATGACTTGTGCTTGGTATAGATTTAGTGCGACTAGGACAATGTCATCTGCGAAACGGAGATGACTAAGGAATTCTCCTTTTATGTCAATTCCCTTTTTGCTCCAGTCTAATTTCTTGAAAACACTCTCCAGGACTGATGTGAACAGTTTCGTTGAGATTGTGTCACCCTGTCTTACACCTCGGCCTAGCCTGAATTTCGTCGTGTTCTCATGAAGTTTAATACATGACGTACGAAAATGCTACGTCACATAACATCAGTAATTCAGTATTATTATCGAGTCTGTAACTTCTCATATCCATTAGTTTTAACATACATTTTACTGTGAAAACAGCAATAGCCACAAATCTACACAGTTCGCAACTATAGCCGTGGTTTAAGAGGGTTGAAACGCGTAAAGAACTTAAGATAAAAAAGGAAAATTTCCAACCTCGGCCTCGTCTTGCTACAACAAATCTCACACGAAACACTCATTACCCAAGGACTAAAGTTAAAAACTTTATCATATGAGACGTTAGGGACGCCGTTGAAGCTATGGCTAAGACATACCTGAACCTCTCATAGAAAGCTAGTGCAGTAAATTTTTGGATTGTTGAGTTATGATGATTCTACCTCAGATTCTACTCAGGAAAGAGGGGACTGTCAAGCAGTTTATTTTTATTTACAAAAAATGATTAATATTTTAACTACTACAGACCAAGGTTCTGCTAGAAAACAGGACATTTGATATTTTTAACGTTGCGAATTGGCAACGGACCATAGGTTTCTTTCAAAACGAATTTTGACAGGCCGAAAACAAGCGACCGTCATCCACATAACCGCAACTTAAACAAATTTGTTCGTTAAAACTTCAAAGTGAGGTTGTGTGGATGACGATTGACATTTTGAACGGTCTTGGAAGAAACCCAAAATTTTACGCATTAATTTTATCAGAAATGAATCGCGTAGCTAAAGTAAGTTTCTGACATCGAAACTGTACGTCAAACGTTCAAGGATTATGGAAAATTCCATATTTGGGATGTTATTGTGCCGACTTTACCTAAGTAAATTGTAATTTGCTTTTATGCAATTCAGTAATGATATCATGCCCGCACGTTAGTAAGCGGGCGTGACGCAGGTCCACTACCAAAAATGTTTAAAAAAAAAAAATTGGGGACGGCAGAGCATATTTACAGAAACTTTTTGACTTCTCCCCCTTGGCTCCAATGGCCTACAAAGATATCTGGAATCTAGGAATCCATACGAGTTCAACGAGCTATCACACGTTACTGCAGCTTCAAAATTGGCCGAGATATTGAACTTCGAAATATTGATTTTTGTATGAAAATAAGCAAAATTTCGTTTTTTCAGGTAACTACGTTAATTGGTTAGTTACTTAGTTCCTATGGAAAAGTGGATCCAGCAACTCCTAAACGTTTCTATAGATTTTCCTGAAATTTTGGGTATAGCCTAATAATGACCCAAAAATAAGAATGGAATTTTTAAAAGTTGGAAAATTCTCATATCTTGGGAGCTGGAACTCCCCAAAGTCTACATACAAATGCCATATAAAAGCCAATTTGTATGTGTGTGTGTTGCATATTTTGTTTCATGAAATGGATGGTAATGTGGTGAATGGTATGTAATGTTGTGGGATGTTTTTCTTGTTGGAAATTGCGTGAATCATTAGGTATTAACTTCCGCTAGGATGGTTCCTAAAATTTGGGATGAGAGATGATTCCTCTAGCACTTCCTAACTTCCATCGGTTTTTTTGACAGATTTGGGTTATTTTTGACATGAGTGAGGTGTTCCAAGGTTTGTTCCTAAATTTTGGGATGACAGATGATTCCTCTAGCAATACCTAACTTCCATTGGATTTTTTGATGGATTTGCGTTATTTTCGACATGAGTAAGGTGTTCCAAGGTTGGTTCCTAAATTTTGGGATGACAGATGATTCCTCTGGCACTACGTAACTTCCACCGGATCTTTTGATGGATTTGGGTTATTTTCGATATTAGTGAGGTTTTTCAAGGCTGGTTTCTAAATTTTGGGATAACAGATGATTCCTTTGGAACTTCCATCGGATTTTTCGATGGATTTGGGTTATTTTCGATATAGGTTAAGTTTTCCAAAATTGATTTCTAGATTGATTTCTCTAAAACTTCCATAAGGTTTTTTGATGTTGTCGAAAAGACTTACTTACAAAAGTGGTGATATCAGCCCAAAAACCCTTAAAGGGTAAATGTGACGCAAGTACTTGTTGAGGAACATATTAGGAAAATGGTTTTAAAATGCACTGAACGAATTTAAACGGAAGAAAACCGAATCATCTGCCACTTGTGACGCAAATTTATTTTTGTAAAATTTTCTTTCACAAATTTTTTGGGTCAATTTTTGTTGATGAAACTTTTGCGTACGGCGCACAATGCGTCACCCTCGGCGATATCAGTTATTTTATAAGTAGACACAAGGACTTGCGTCACATTTACCCTTTAAGGGTTTTTTTTTGGCTGATTTGTAACTTAAGCCGCCTTGCACGGTGTAAAAAATATAGGTTTGTGTGAAACAGCTTTCAAAAAAATGTTCGGCTCTCATGTCATGTCTGACCTGTAGCTTAAAAATATGAAAGCAAATCCCGAGTCGCCTAATCATCCCCAACTGAGAATTCTGCACGATATTTTAAAATATTCTACACTTTTATAAGTGAACAAGTTCTCGGTGCAAATTTATCGTTTCAAATGCGCATGCTTCCGGAGCGGATGAGTGTTGTATACACAGTGTATGTGTAATATTTTTATACAATTGAAAAGGCTGTCACAATTTTCTCAGACATCGTCCAGCAATAAAAGTTTATTGTTTTCAGTATTTGGAAACCGATTTATTACGTAAAACTCCTTCAATTTCAATTTCAAACCGTTTCTTCGCAGTGCAGTGCTTTGAGGTAATCGAAAATTAATTTCCTAAAAATTGAGTCGGTCAGAGTATTGACTGATTGGCAAACACCAAAGTAAGATAACAGGTATGTGCTGCATAAAATTCAATTGCTACTAACAAAATCTTTTGTTTTAAAATACGCGTAGAAAATTGTTGGTCGGTCGTCGGTTGATGTCATTCAAATTTATGTACACCATGATTATTCATCCTTAAATTCATATTTACATGACATCCAACCATTTATCGATTTTTGTTATGTTTATTTGTAACACATAAGTACGTTTTCGACGTTTAAGTTACATATTTATTACGATTGTAAATCTTTATACCGTCCCCTCAAGGTCATCATAATACAATCTAGTATGTTAAATACGCGCCCACAATTTTGCCTAATTTTAATGACTAGACATTAGACGACAAGAAAATTTCTTTACGACTTTTATGGTTTTAACATTGCTTTGCACCTGTATTATACTACACCTTCAATTCATTTGTATTTTTCGTGCACCTTCTCCTAAATTTATCAACCATCTAATCCCTGTCGCATATTCTTTTTTAGGAAATTATTCCAATGCCATACGTCTTGATTCGTGGTAATCTAGCTTCATATAGCTCAAAATATCCTTGGCGAGTGCTTGTTTCAGGACTCAGAGGTACATTTGTGTGAAGAAGAAAAAATGTTTTTTTCTGACAGGTGGTTTTCACCGTAGCGACGCGACCTGTAGGTTATGTTTATATATATATATGGTAACATATAGTTCAACATATTTGTCGATTTTGTGTTTGTAAGGTTTCATTCGATCGAAATAGGGTAGATTTCATCATTGAAAAAGTACACTGACAGTCTGTAAAGACTGTATACAGGTTTGCAAGTGGTCGTGATGGACATTCTACCTATAGTATTGAGCGACTTCGGCAAATAAAAATTCTCCATTTTATTTTTAACCATCACGACAGGTTGTATGACCTCGTCAAAATTTGATTTTTCTTGACACGACATGTTTTGCGATTTATGATGGGGGGTCGTCGTACTTTTTTGTATTTTAGTGTGTAGTAATAGGCAACATGTCAAATTCTCTTTGTTCTAATCTGCTTTACATGTTACAATAACCACACGATCAGCTAAGCCAAAGAAGGAGAATGTTCCATGCCCGACAACTTATTAAGCCCGGGAAGGCTTGCAATAATTCTTTTTTTATGTCATTTGGTAGCTTTATGAGTACTGATATGCACGTTTTAGCCGAGGGGAAGATAATCGTCTATTTTGAGTACAAAAAGATTTTCTTTAGATTTTCAAAAACTTTCCACGATTTTCTTAAAATTTCAAAGTTTTTTTGAGGATTTTCCGATAGGATCCGGGATTATCTGAATATCGTCGAATGTTCATAAGTTCGTGACTTCTTATTGACTTTCCGTGACGTCACTTTCCGTGACATCACTTTCAGTGACTTTCTGTTACTTTTCGTTACTTTCCGTGATTCCACGGAAAGTAACCGTGATTTTTCGTTACTTTCCGTGACTTTTTCGTAACTTTCCGTTTCCACTACTTTATGTGACATTACTGGATTTTTCGTGACTTTCATTGACTTTCCCGATGACTTCGTGACGTTCTGGATAAAAGTGCTCTTTTTTCGGCCCTGGGTCTTCAACCCTCGGAATTTTCAAAGAGTTTGAGGATTTGAGTGCAAAGGGATTTCTGAAGGATCGTTCAAAGTAGCCTTTTAGGTAACAATAGGCTACTTCGCCGAATGGAACGCACTCACTAGCCGTGGGGTAAACAACCATTTGACTACGTGAGTGCGAAGAAACAGCATGACATATATTTTGATATATCTCTGTTGCTTCGCACCCACTCAGTCAAATGGTTGTTTACCCCACGGCTAGTGAGTGCGTTCCATTCGGCGAAGTAGCCTATTCCCTAATTTTCCATTACGAATCGAGTTCTATTGATTTAACGTTTTAAGCTAACGGTAAAGACTTTTGTAAAATTTGCATGGCCTCGGTTCGTCTGAAGACAGACCAGTATCATTGTTTTGAGTGAATACGGTTAAACTAGCGATTAAAATGAACAATTTGTAGCCTCTGACATTGAACAGCTGGCCCGATTTCCGTCAGGTGGATATAGTGATGAGTCAACAATAGCCTACCTCCAACATCCCTGCGTTATTCTGACAGCTCTCGAGGTTTGTTTGAGCTTGATTATAAGTCGTGGCTTGATGTTTGGTTAACACAGACGCTAAAAGTTATCGCACTTTATAAACTTAGAAACCCAATTGGACGTTATATGCATGCCACACTTTATACAAAAGAATTGTTTTAATTTTTACGTTTTATGTTGCTGGTTTTACCATTTTATTTGTTGCCACACTCTCACACAACTTCCTGTAAACACCAACTGTAATCGATTTCGTATTCAAGAAACATTTCACTCTCCAATTCGACCAATTCGTAAATGCTAATTTGATCCGCCCTATATTCACACAGTTACTCGGCTATAGTGTCGTTGCATCCTCATCAACGCCAGTGAAACAGGACTACAACGAGTACATGTGGACGATGCGAAGAGATTTTCCCGGTCAGCAATTCAGCCCCGACTCAGCGTCATTAGTTGATCGTGATAACATTTCGAATGTTGGTCGAGAAGCGTTAGCCACATCGAAAAATAAGAGTGACGCGTGAACAGTGCAATAGTACGGCGCGAACATACAGACATTATTTTACCGCAACTAAATTTTATCGAAACAAAAAACCCAAAAATTAAATTAAATTTACAAACAAAGTGAAATTAAAATCGAGTCCAATGGCTGACACGGCACCACCACATCAAAATGTTGTCACAGTGGCTGTGCCTCCAGTTGAAGGAACGTATTTATATGTTGCTGTCAAGGGATCATTACATGCTACCGACTCATCAGTATTTGGATTAGATCGCGACGAAGCGGCTGCATTGGCGAAACGATTTTCTAACACATCGATTGGAATCGTGAACGGAGTATCGATCAAGGGCAGCCCAATGGCTGTTATTAATTCGTTGGGTCAGTTGGGCTATAAAGTGGTTTGTTCGACTGGTGAAACAGAAGTTATATGGACATTGGCACGCGAAGTTTAAAGTTCCGTTGTCGATAATTTGCAAATGTTAAGTGGCTTTCTGGACTAAAATTTTTTTCGTTTTCTTTTTTTATCGTAAAATTAATTTTTCCGGTTTCTAATTGCGTTGGATTTCTTAGTCATTATTATTTTTTAAACTAAAATCAGCATTTCGTATTCTTCTAACGCAATTTGTTAAAAAGCTCTTGTAAAAACTAAAATAAAATCTAAAAAAAAAATGAGTGAACATAAACATGAGAATGGTGTCTGCAAATGTAAATCAAGTGTCGCCGCCCAGTCGTTAACTGAAATGGATTTTGATCGAGGAATTTGGTCTGCTGGTGAGTTTATATCATTTTTTATATCTACCCTGTACGCGCGTACCTTAGATTTTTTAGTACTTAGCCTTAGCGTTTTAAGCTTCGAACATCTTTTTGATTTGTCTTTGTATGTTTGAAAATTCAATCCACCAATTCGCAGCAAGACACCAAATAAACATCGCGATATGTTACGCTTCTGAATCAATCGATCCCTTTTTTCAGGTTTTCTGAGATTTTTCTATAAAGACAGTCGTTCTGCGAAGGCTAGAAAAGCGGAAAATATAAACGCAGAGTTCCCACTCCTCCTAAAATTCATAAAATTCCTAAAATGGACCAAATCCTCCTAAAATCTCCTAAAATCTTCTAAAACTCCTAAAATTCCTAAAAATAGCCCACACTATCAAAGAATTGTTTTAATAAAACTGAAAAACATGTAAATTTTTTAATTACGCTGCAATGAATTTGAAAACAGTCCTTTCTTTGAGTCATGCAAACAGCGATCCTGAACGTGGATTTAGCGAAAACAAATATATTCTCGAGGATCTCAGTTTGTTAGTAGATGCGACTATCGTCGCACTTCGACCAAAATTATGGTGAATCTTGTTAACTTGAAAGAAGGGTCCAGTCGACAAGAAACAACTGATAAATACCAAGTTGCTGGTCTTAACTGGCGTCAAAAAAGTGTAAACCATAAAAGTTTCAATTATTGAACTACATAAGGAAAACGATGCTTTGATAAAAAAAAAACTTTTTGTCAATTAGGGGTGTACGATGGAGAAAGGATCGAGACTGGCGTAAATTTTAAAAATTCATTTACAACTTGAGACAAATCATAGAAGCTAAATTTTTTAGTTTTAGGTCTTCCACCTACTTCGACTTCTACCAAAAACCTTCTATGAGATCTTTGTTAGCTGCATTAGTCTTATTCTACTAATTGGAGTCCAGTGCTACAAGAAAAAATTAAATCCAGGCGAAGTTTGTCGAGAAGGTATTTTTGGTGAGTCGTCAAAGTTTGCCGACTATGAAAAATTGAGTGGATTTTAAACTTGAAAATTCGGAAATTCTATCAAGAAAATAATTCGATCTTTGCTCAAGTGAGCTTAAATTCTTGCGAATGTTGTAGGCTATCCAGAACAAAAAAGTTTTTGAAAATCATGTGAGAAATGTTTGTTTCGTGAGTGTTTGTTGGGCTAAAATTGAGGCAAAATGGTTCAATTGAGAAAATCGAGTTTTTGACATCTAGGGATGATAACAATTTTTTGTGCCTGTCTCGATCCTATATCCATCGCACACCCCTAATTGAACATATTAATTTTCTGAAACACTTTTATTATTTTACGAAGTGTATGAGAAACAGAAAGATCTTGAGGCTGCAAAAATTCCTCCGGAAATTACTTATACAACCTTTATCAAATCTCCTAAAATTCTCCTAAAATTACCGTTAAAATTTCCTAAAATTCCTAATTTTAGGAGCCTTCCTAAGTCGTGAGAACTCTGTAAACGAAACAGATAGTCGCCAGAACCAGCCTGAACCCTAGTGATTGAATTAACTTGTTACGAACGAAGACGGCTATAATCTGTTGTCGATAACGAATGTTAAAAAAATGAAGTAAAAGATTTCGCGAAAAATACTTACGTCAAACGAAGTAATAGATTCGATAGTGGAATTGTTGACATGCTTTCCGTCTGTGAAAAGTTAAAATCAGCATTTTTTCAATCCATTGGCATTTTTATCGGGTCTAGATCGTTCACATATTTAAAACTCTCTCCTCCCTATCCCTATATCTGGAAAACATGTCTGAGTTTCCACTTATTGCAACTATTGCCTTGACAATTATGCTCGCTGCCTTAATAATTAAAACGAATTCTTATGCAAAGATCGGTTTTGTTGTCTAAAATTGATTTCCTAGCAACCCTAGGACTCCCTGCTTATTTCATTCAATTATACTGAGTAGAACTGAAACCACCTTGAATTTACCAGAATCAATATTTTTCCATAGCTTTATACAACGACATTGCCCGCTTAAAAGAACTAATAAACCGAGAACATACAAACAATCAAGATGAAACTGGCTACACTGCCCTACATTATGCAGCTCGTAACAATAACATCACGGCCTGTCAACTATTAATTGAAGCAAACGCAAATGTTAATGCAGAAACAAAGGGTGGTGTAACTCCACTTCAACGAGCTGCAATGATGGGTAAGCTTTTAATTTCAATTCAATTTTTGTTCAATTTACTGATTCAAGTGGTATTTATTCTTAGGTCACTTGGACGTGGTTAAGCTTTTGCTGAGCCACCGAGCCAACGTTACGGTTCAAGATAGTGATGGAAATACGGCGGCACATCGGGCGGGTCAAAATGGACATAGTAATATTGTTGAATTATTGATTAAAAGTGATAAGAATCTTGAAAAATGTTTGAATAATAGGGGGCAGACACCATTAGATGTTAACGGAAAGTAAATTTTAATTTAGTCAGCAGACTCAGTTTGCCAGGTTTATTTCTAATTTCAATTTATAAAAATTATTATACCGTCGATGTTCATGCGTAATAATTTGGTTTTTGAAATCATTGAATAAATTATTACGTTTCCTCTTCGAGTATAACCTTTATGTTCGAGTCATAGAAAATTAAATTTTTGAAAATTTTGAGATTATATTGTAATATCATTGATGGCATCACAGAGCCGAAGTAAGCATAAGAAAAATATATTCTTGTAATCGTTAGGTGTTTATCACGAAACTCTTTACAAACTGTGCAAACTTCTCTAGTTTTATTTGGTGTTGTCATTAGATGTAAAAAATAAAAATTATGCAACGAAATATGGATTTTATTTGTGGACAACGCAACCCAAAAATCTAGAAATAAAATTCCAAAAAATTCTGGAATTTTAATTCTCACTTGAAAACCTAAACTCTCTAAAAACTCCTAAACTATCTGAAAATTACTTAAGTTCCTAAACTCTCTGAAAACTTCCACTCCATCTAAGAACTCCGAAACTCTCTAAAAACTCCTAAACGTTCCGAAAATTACCTAAGCTAAACTCTCTGTAAACTCCCACTCCATCTAAAAACTCCGAAACTCTCTAAAAACTCCTAAACGTTCTGAAAATTACCCAAGCTCCTAAACTCACTGTAAACTCCCACTCCATCTAAAAACTCTTAAACCATCTGAAAACTCGTAAACGTTATGAAAATTATCTAAGCTCCTAAACTCTCTGTAAACTCCCACTCCATCTAAAAACTCAGAAACTCTCTAAAAACTCCTAAACGTTCTGAAAATTACCTAAGCTCCTAAACTCTCTGTAAACTACCACTTCATCTAAAAACTCCGAAACTATCTGAAAATTACCAAACGTTCTGAAAATTACCTAAGTTCCGAAACTCTCTGTAAACTCCCACTTCATCTAAAAACTCTTAAACTATCTGAAAACTCGTAAACGTTCTGAAAATTACCTAGGCTCCTAAACTCTCTGTAAACTCCAACACTATCTAAAAACTTATAAACTTTCTGAAAATTACCTAAGCTCTTAAACTCTCTGTAAACCACTACTATCTCTCTAAAAACTCCCAAATTCTCTGAAAACTCCAAAACTTTCTGAAAATTATCTAAGCTCCTAAAATCTCTGTAAACTCCAACAGCTCCTAAACTCTCTGTAAACTTCAACACTTACTAAAAACTCCTAAACTCTCTGTAAACTCCAATACGCTCTAAAAACTCCTAAGCTTTCTGAAAATTACCTAAGCTCTTAAACTTTCTGTAAACCACTACTATCTCTCTAAAAACTCCTAAACTCTGTGAAGACTCCTAAACTTTCTGAAAATTATCTACGCTTCTAACCTCTATGGAAACTCCAACAGCTCCTAAACTCTCTGTAAACTTCAACACTTTCTAAAAACTCCTAAACTCTCTGTAAACTCCAACACGCTCTAAAAACTCCTAAACTTTCTGAAAATTACCTAAGCTCTTAAACTCTCTGTAAACCACTACTATCTCTCTAAAAACTCCTAAACTATGTGAAGACTCCTAAACTTTCTGAAAATTATCTACGCTCCTAACCTCTCTGGAAACTCCAACAGCTCCTAAACTCTCTGTAAACTTCAACACTTTCTAAAAACTCCTAAACTCTCTGTAAACTCCAACACGCTCTAAAAACTCCTAAACTTTCTGAAAATTACCTAAGCTCTTAAACTCTCTGTAAACCACTACTATCTCTCTAAAAACTCCTAAACTATGTGAAGACTCCTAAACTTTCTGAAAATTATCTACGCTCCTAACCTCTCTGGAAACTCCAACAGCTCCTAAACACTCTGTAAACTTCAACACTTTCTAAAAACTCCTAAACTCTTTGTAAACTCCAACACGCTCTAAAAACTCCTAAACTTTCTGAAAATTACCTAAGCTCTTAAACTTTCTGTAAACCACTACTATCTTTCTAAAAACTCCTAAACTGTGTGAAGACTCCTAAACTTTCTGAAAATTATCTACGCTCCTAACCTCTCTGGAAACTCCAACAGCTCCTAAACTCTCTGTAAACTTCAACACTTACTAAAAACTCCTAAACTCTCTGTAAACTCCAATACGCTCTAAAAACTCCTAAACTTTCTGAAAATTACCTAAGCTCTTAAACTTTCTGTAAACCACTACTATCTCTCTAAAAACTCCTAAACTATGTGAAGACTCCTAAACTTTCTGAAAATTATCTAAGCTCCTAACCTCTATGTAAACTACTAAACTCTAGCATAACTCCAAAATTTTCTGAAAACTTCCTAAACTATCTGAAAACTCCGAAACTGTATAAAAACTCTTAATAGCACATCCATAAGCTTAGACACAAAGTGGGTTCGTAGAGTTAATTAAAATTGTCAAAACAACATTCGTGTCAACTTAGTCCAATTCTACACATGCAATAAATCATCCCGAAAAAAAACCCTTTAATTAACTTGTGACTTTTTGATCCAGCGCTTGCTATTAAACAAAAAGTTACTTCAGATTCTATGTGGCCAAAACTGATATTTGTTATGAAACGATAGCGTGCACGATACCTCAATATTGTCTAGAGCATCGCTCTGACAGACTGAATCTAGATTCTCATTTGTTAAACGAAATTTTTGTGAGTACTACCCTTCTCACATAAATTTCCTTTAACAAATGTAATTCTAGATTCAGCCTGTAAGTCGAACAATCTGTCAAGTTTTTCCTTTATTTCTGAGCTATCACCACAAATTCGGAGATCGCACCTTCTAACGATTGGAGTGAAGCTGAAGCATTAGAATGAAAGATTTACTTCTTGAAGTGTGCAGAGTCGAAAGTCGGACATAAAAGAGCAGTCAATTAGTTAGTTGTCGTTGAACATTAATCGCGACTGTGCTAAGAACTTAGGTTGAAATGCCCGTTTTGTTCATAGAAATAGAAGTGATAGGGGTTAGGCCTAAGACCAGTAGATCCGCTGATCTCTATTGAATTCCAACGTTTCTCACAATGGCACATGGCTCTTTCCTCGTTTGTATTCTGCATTGGCCAGTCCTACTGGGACGCTAACAATTTCATTAAAGGAATGTACTTACCACCGTTAGCATAACGATTGCAACGACCGACATACTTTTGTGGATCAGTTCTCAACATTCTGTTGGTCGTATGGACAACAACACTGAAAACACTTTCCGAGTCCTTTTGAATGCCAGCTTTTATTCATCACATTCATCCACAAGAAACACGAACAGTTGCGTCTACAAAATTAATTTCGATTTTCCTTAGCTTTTTGAAGAGCTTGGGTAATGTACAGCTTAGCCAGCGATTGTGAGCAAAACTGCGAAATATGTTGAGAATACGTGTTGATTTGTCCGGAAACGATCATCGAATTCAATCTTGGCGGAACTGGGATCGGACGGAATGCTTTTGTGACATCCTCTTCCGGCAGTGGTTCTTCGCCTCTGTTCTTGCGCATGTCATTTTCTTGCACATGTTTGGCCAGCATTCGATGTTTCTCCTGTTGAAAATGAAAGAAGAAAAAAATCGGGTTTGAGTATCACTGGATCAGAGCTGGTGGTTCCAGCCATCAAGCTGCTTTTACCTGTTCTTGACGATTGACCATTTGTTGGTATTTATTGAATTTAGTGGCTTCTTGATTCAGTTCGTCAACGCGTTCCATCAAACATCTCAAATGATTCTCCAACACTGACGCGGTGCCCAGATCAAGAAAATGAGTGCCATCTTCTTCGGGAACCATTTCCGACAGCTCGGACATCATGATATTCGTTAGGGCTGAGTTTCTAATGACAATCGGCACCTCAACAAACAGACTCTCGTAACTGATCTTCAACTGTCTCAGTGCATCCGGTGTAAAGTCTCCCTCCTTGTACATGGCTATCGCCTGAGGCGTTAATCGATACGCTTTCAGCGTCAAAAAACCACGGGCCGACTTTTGGGTGTCATAAATGACCACCACAGACTCTTCAATGCTGGTTTGGTAATGGTATTGAGACTCCAACAGCGGCAGTGACAAGAAATTTCCAACATCAGAACTCTGGTACCAGCCGACATGGAAATGATCCACATTGACACGTCGGAGACGACGCATCATAGCCAATTGGTATTCTTCTTCGTCCATTGTTTCGTCGGGAATTTTCGGAAATGGGAAACAGTTGGTGATCTCCAAACGTTTGTCAACAACCAATCCCAAAAGTGCTCCTTGAGCTACATCCATATTACTAAGCGATTCTTCATGGCAATGTTTGACCATCTTCATAACGGCCTGTTGAACGAAAGCAATTGGCAAAATGTGTCATTAATTGACTGAAAACGTGAGGTTAAACGTCAAACACATTCTAAGGAGCGGTGTATGACATGCAGACAGTGCACATAAATTGGAAGCAATTTATCGAATTTTCGATGAATTTTCCGTGCCAATTTTTGTGGTGGAAGTTTCTACGGATTGTACGACACACTTACCAGTCCATCACATTGCACAGAAGTGATCGTAGTGTCGATATCTTGATTACGACGAGAATTACCACCGCGGTGAGCCATTTTTCACTTGATAGAAAGAATATGTATTGTGGCGATGCTGGTTATGTTGGCAACAATTGATTTAATCATGTCGAGCCGTTGCCACAAATAAGAGATGTCAGCTTTGTCGACCACTTTCATAAAGTCACCACAGCCATCTACTGGAAAAGAATGGTAATCAGTTCTTTAGAGAACGAATTTTGAATGTTTTCGCACAAAATGAATCAAGGATATCACTCTCTCGATTTTGTAGTTTGACGAAATATTTTACAAAACTCACATTGAGCTTTATATAGGTATTTGGACCTATATTGTGAATATTGTGAATTTTCGGAAACTTTGGGAATTTTAAGAACTAGGTCCCACCTTTTGGGCGGGTCAGGTCCATTGACTGACAATTTTTTCACTATATTTTTGACCAATTTCATTGTTGAACTTCCGAAGCATCATACAAATGCCTACATTTAATATATCGATTACTCTAAACATGACAACGAAATTTGACAGAAAAAGTTCTTCAAATAAACCTTCGAAGACCGAATGATCTTTGAGTTCTCATTTTTCTTATAAATTTGCAGCAAGATTTTCAATCAACCACAAATCGTAAATAAAATGCGACTCGTGTGAATTACGGCCCTCGCTTCGCTCTGGCCGCAAACTTCCCACTCGTATGAGTTATCTATTATTCTGTTTGATTGCCATTTTGTCAAATTTAATCAGAGCAGATGCGAAGTTTTACAAATGTGGAACGATGAGAGGACTCTTTCACTTTGGTTTTAAGTTACATTTCGTAGAAGGATGAATTCCCTTGGAACGAACAAAAAACTTTCTCGTTACATTTTGTAAAAGGATGAATTCCATAGGAACGGAAAAAACGCATTCTCATTACATTTCGTTGAAGGATGAATTCGCTAGGAACGACCCGCCTTTGCTTTATATTTCCAAAATCGACAAAGAGTGAAGGAAAGACAATTTTTTTTTTACTTTTTACTGATTTACTGAAGAGGTGCCAGCGACATGTACCACATTTCTATCGGTATTTTATTATTTTTTATCTGTAAAATTGAATTTTTCTATTGGTCGAATAATATCCAATAAAATTATTACGACTCGTGAGAATTACGGCCCTCGCTTCGCTCTGGCCGCAAACTTCACACTCGTATGGGAGTTGTAACATATTTTGTTTGATTGTTGGAATAATGAATTTTAAAAAAATATTCAGAAATTTGTTGAGAATGACTTATATCTTATATTGCCTACAAAGAATGATGGTTACATTTAACGTTTTTCATAAAATTTCCTACACTTTTCAATCATAGTGTGCTCATGACATTTTTCTGCTGGGAGTTGCGGGAAATGTTAAGACTCAACTAAAAACAAGAATGATATATTCGTGCGAACCCAAATAGGATAAAATTTACCTGATTCCTATTATGTACTTTTACAACGTCCACTTCAAATTTCGTGATGTTTTGCTAATTTTAATCAAATACTTGGAAGAATACTCTAAATTCTTTCTCCTGTTTACCATGACGATGACCCATGATCCGTTATGAGCAAACATGAATTTTGAAAAAATTCGATTTGAATCTGACTTTTAGACATTACGAGAAGTGATTCAATTAAAAAATGCATTTCGTAAATAATTTTCAAAAAGTAATCTGTTTCTTTCGAACGTTGCAAGAATAAATTCAAAACCAATAAATAAAAATTCCATTTAATTACTTATCTGCGCAATCATTGTTCGTTCGTCAAAAAATAATTTCAAATTCGAATAGTCTATCCTTTCAAACAAAAGTGTTGTATTTTTGTAAGATTTGTACACGAATCCTCCAAACGCTCTCACAAACACATTCACTTCACATGTGTTTCGCATGTGTTTCACATGTATTCCGCATTTGTTTCACATTCGGCATTCAAATGTGAATTAAATGTACATCACATTTCGTTTAATCGTCACATTTGCACAATTAGCGATGAATTTCATCAAACTTTTGTCACATCCTAATACCTTGGACCCAAATGCACCGATATGTGCAATAAAATTGAATACATTGTGTTATTATAAGGCCAAATGTGTGGATCACATATGGGCAAATGTGTCATATCAGGCAAATTTGGCCATTTTGCATGCTCACATTCACCTAAATTAAAAATTATTTTTGTCGAAACTCAATTGCAACCTGATTCTATGTTCCTTAAACTATTTAGATGTGGCGTAGATGTGTCAAAATATTGCGTAGATTTGCTGTACGTGCTAATCAAACATTTTTTGTCGTCACATTTGATTCACAGGAGATGTACATTTGATGTACATTTGATGTACATTTGATGTACATGTGATGTACATGTGATTTACATTGTATGCCATATTTATTAAACGAACATGTTTTGAGTGCGTTCAAAGAGGAGAGTGTTTAGTGACAAGTCGATATGAACGTCTACACTGATGTAATTGGCACAGAATTTTTGAACACTTTTATAAAAAGCTTTCTTTCTGCATTTTTAGTGAAATTTGAAATTTTATTGATCGTTTACCAACGGCGACTTATTCGTTCGAATAAAATGATTTTTTTAAGCAGCAATTATGAAAACTAAATTTTTATTCTTATTTTGTTTGTATGTCGAAAAACAAGATTCATTGTGACTATAGTTTATGTTCACTCATATTTTCATGGTTCCTGAGATCAGATTTTTGAAGAATAAAAAATCAATCAACGAGGAATTTTTTCAATGTTCTATTGTTGTTAATGCTAGATTTGTTGAATAAATGTTCTGGGTAAAATATTAAAGTAAACAAAATAAAAGTTAATTTGATCGAATTTGTTGCAAGCTACGAATACATTCTTGCCTTTAGATAGTAGTTAACATTTCCCGCAACTCCCTGTAAGACCTTGAGTAAAAAAAACATCTTTCTTTGGTAGTAGACGCATTAAATTTGTTAGTCAACTATCAAATTTGATAGTCAACTATCAGATTTGTTAGTCAACTATCAAATTATTAGTCAACTATCAAGTTGTTAGTCAACTATCAAATTTGATAGTTGACTAACAACTTGATAGTCAACTATCAAATTTGATAGTCAAGTTGATAGTTGACTATCAAATTTGATAGTTGACTAGCAACTTGATAGTTGACTAACAATTTGATAGTTGACTAACAAATCTGATAGTTGACTAGCAACTTGATACTAACTTGATGACTAACTATCGTGCCCTCAACGATTTTTTGATACCCACATTTAACGTTTTTCATACCATTTCATACATTTCAATCACAGTGAACCTTTTTGTTACCCACATATTTCGGTATTTTATGGTGTAAGACCCTGACTTTCAGTCAAGGGAATTAATTCCCCAATCTTAGGGGCCTTTTTTGCAAGCAATTTTAATGGGAAATAGTAAAGAAAGAAGTTTAAATGGAATGGTTAAAAAGGTGCAGCGTTCCAATGTATCTAGTTTAAAGATATTTTTATAGACATTGCGACCACTATTCGCAATGAAAGTAGATAAGTAGATATGGCCAGTCCATACAAGTCGGAGCACATACGGATTTGCATAGCGCCACCTCAAACGAACTCATTTCTAGTGGAAATTTGCACTAGAAATGAGTTCGTTTGAGGTGGTGCCATGCAAATCTGTATGTGCTCCGGCTAGAACAAATTTGAACGTTTGGCCATAGCTATCTATTTACTTTCATTGACTATTCGTACGTATCCCTCCTTATGTTTAATTGTGTCATTAGAATGATCTGCAGGTGTACAAAATGCTATGTAAGAAAATATTATGAAAGACGAGGATGCTTTACTCTCGGTGTGCAAATAGTCTCTTTATAATACTTCGGCACGGTACAAAAGCGACATTTCTTTTTGTAAAAGGCATCAACAGTTATATCAAGAATTTTGGACTGATTATGACATAAGGGATCCTCATTTATTTTTACATTTGCACAACGATTAATTCATTTATCTGATTTCGCGTGCGAATAGTCCTAAATAGACTAATCGCACGTTCGTGCGATTAGTTACTTCGTATGAAAAATTACCATATTTTCGAAATATTAAGTGCGAGTCAACAGAGAAAGTACTGGAAGCGTTTCATATCAATGCTAAATGATCGTTTGTCGCTTTTCAATGAAAAACTATTTCATTTTATAAACCATTGAAAAACAGTTATTTATGCAACAAGTTATGCAATGGGGTTGTTTATGCTACTAGATGTGAAGTTATCAATGGAGTGAGACGAGTTTGAAGTTTGTTAACCACAACATGTATATTTTGCACCCAATTTCAGAACGTTTTGCATACTTCGTTTTATGTGAGTTACAAACATTTTTTAGACCCGTACGAAGTACTGGGGTCTTATAGGTTTACGCATACGTTTGTAACACGTCGAATTGGACTCCCTGAGTAAGGGGAAACCTATTGTGGTTGTCTAGAGATGCCAAATCCGCGAAAAAAAAATGTCCGTCTGTCTGTCCGTCTGTCCGTCTGTCTGTCCGTCTGTCTGTCTGCACGATAACTTGAGTAAAACGCATCCGATTTTGAAAATTCTTTTTTTTCCCGTTTGGTAATGTCAAAAGACAGGCTAAGTTCGAAGATGAGTGATTTTGGATCGACCCCTCCCGAGCTGTGGCCCAATAAGTGCTTTACGGTTTTTCGAAGATATCTCCGGACATTTAAACTTGTAAGTGATACGTCAAATAAAAGGTATTTACAATACCGATCGACAAAAAAAAAGTTTATGGCAATCGGATGACCGACTCGTGAGTTAGACCCCTTGGTGTGGAACAGGCACAGGGCGGCAAGCAGTTTTTGCTTGTAGGTCGGCCACATTTGAACATATTTCGTCTGTTTTAGCTTTATTTTAGCAATCAGGGAAAATTTTTTTTATGAAATTATGTTCTCCGGAGCGTGAGCTAGGTCTCTTGGAGTGAGCTCTTATCTGGCTACTCGGAAGTACAGTGAACGTGGTGTATTTTGACAATATCTCGAGTAAATTTTGACCGAATTTCATGAATTTTTTTTTGTTTGAAAGGTATTAACGAATGTAAAGCGTCGGTACTATTTCCGGTCTCCTAACAAAATGGCTGCCGGCGGCCATATTGGATTTTAGTAAAATTGAAATATCTTGGGAAAAATGGTACTTAGAGAGTTTCTGTTAACATGGAAATAATTTGTTATGTGTGTGGGGTGTTTCAGGGATTCCATATATGGACATCTATATATACCTATATACAGCTATATTGAGCTATATACAGGCATATAGAGCTATATAATAGCATATATTCCTTTGTGAAATGTTTATTTATAGTGAAATATAGGTAAATAAAGCGGTATATAGCTGTTTAAATAGGAATTTATGAAATTTGTCTTCGTACGGGGCTGTCTATATTGCCTCCGGCAATTTATTTGTATATGATAACAAGGCAAAGAGTGGATAATGTAAGTGATTTTAAAGGCTTTTGACACGAATAGGTGTTTCGTACGGGTCGGCGTTAGCTATGTTTTTTTTTATCGATGGAGAACCTAATTATAAGACACTTTGTCTCGTATCATATTCCAAAAAAAGTTAAAACTTTTTTTATAAATCATTTTGAAAGTCACTGAAAACACGAAAATTCGAATCGAAATACAAAAATTTTTGATGACATACTGTATTTCTATTCGAATTTTCGTGTTTTTAGTGACTTTCAAAATGATTTATAAAAAAAGTTTTAACTTTTTTCGGCATATGATACGAGACAAAGTGTCTTATAATTAGGTTCTCCATTGATTAAAAAAAAAATTGTTTGTAACTCAATTTTCTTGCAAAGTTCAATTTTTCATGAATTATTGTCAAGAGCACTACTTTGATTCAACACTTCTTTACTTTATAGTAATTTATAGTGACAAAAAGTTGTATGAAAATCCTCTTTGACACTAAGTTCGTCAATATACCTTAGATATATTTTGTATGCAAAAGTGATCATTTTGCGACGAATTTGCATATCAGTAAATTCTGCAATTCGGTGATCAATGTTTTTTGGGCACTAGATGTATGGATTGTCACACATGTGACCATACACATCGAGTCCCAAAATAATCATTCATCACCAAGTTGCATCAAAACGTGTTTCACATTTCTTCACTGAATTGAGAAAAATCTCTATTCCAGCAACAACATTCCAAAGTGTATAAGAGCCAACAAGAGGAGCGTTATCGAAACAAAATTTTTCTTAAAAACAAACTCGAGACCATTCAGCACAACAGCTTGTACGAGCTTGGACAGGTGTTTTTCAAATTGGGCTTAAACGAATATTCTGATTTAGACCATAGTGAATTCGTTGCAAGAATGAACGGTGGATTTAATAGCAGCATAATGTGAGTTACAGTGAACGACATCTCAAATGTCTCACTGTCAAATTTTTCTGAGAATTTTATTGTGTCATTGCAAATTCACAATGACATTCTCTGAAAAAAATGACAGTGAGACATTTGAGATGTCGTTCACTGTAGATTTTCTTAGCCGTTAAAACAGAATTCAAATTGTTTATCCAAAAATTCTAGTAATTTCAGCCAATTTCAATCAGAAGCTGTAACTTACATAGTGCCTAACTCTAATGTTCTTGTACCATCGTCAGTTGATTGGACAACAAGTGGAGCGGTCACACCAGTAAAGAATCAGAGTTCGTTTTAGCGTAATTTTGATAAGTTTATAATCGATTCGATGAAAAATTTAAATTTAGGTCCGGGTTCACAACAATGTAACTCATGCTGGGCTTTCGCCGCTACTGGAGCTTTAGAAGGACAACATTTCCGAAAAACTCAGAGCCTTATATCGTTGTCTGAACAAAATTTGATTGATTGTAGTCTAGAATTCGGAAACCATGGCTGTCGTGGTGGAGGGGTGAGTAACGCCTATCAATACATCATCGCAAATGGTGGCATCGAAACTGAACAGTCGTACCCGTATGAAGCTCGAGATGCAGAATGCCGTTATAGAGTTGATCATAATTCCGGAGCGACTGTGAGGGCGTTTGCTGCAGTTAGACAGGGCGATGAGAATGCGTTAAAAATGGCTGTTGCAACAACCGGGCCAGGTAAAATTTTGAATCATTTGACAAACCAAAAATAATTTGAAAATAGAATATTGCAGTTGCGATCGCTTTTGATGCATCGCTCAGTTCATTTCATTCTTATAGCAGTGATGTATACTATGATCCCAAATGTAATCCTCAGCACTTAACTCATGCGGTTAGATTTATCAATGCTAAAGGAATGTTCCTTTAAAAAAATAAAATAAATTTTATTTAAAGGCTCTCGTAACTGGCTATGGCACTACCCAGAGTGGTATTGATTATTGGATCGTTAAAAATTCATGGGGTACAAGTTGGGGACAGGGCGGTTACTTTTTCCTTGCAAGAAACAGAAGCAATCACTGTGGTGTAGCATCGGCTGGAATTTATCCATTAGTTTAATCTTTTGAAATACATTTTTGAATTGTATTTAATCAGTAGTGAGGCTACAAAGTAAAAATCAATTGATCTTTTGAAAATCATCCAAAGCTTGTAAATTTTAATTGAAATAAATTGTTTTAAATTGAAGTAAATGCAAAACAAGGACCTAATTATTTATTGAGTTTCTCATTCCACTACCCAAGAATTATTATCACATACTATGTGACATAGATAAAAATACCTAAAAAGTTCTCTTCCAATTGTGCCAAAGTATAAAATTTCAAACGAAAAGGAGACATAACAAAGTTGGAAAACTATCGACCCATAAGTCTCTTATCAACACTCTACAAGTTGTTCATGAAAATAGTTACGAGGAGGAACACCAAGAAGCTCGACTTCTACCAAACTGTTGAACAAGCTGCATTTAGATCAGGATTCAGCACAAACGACCACTTACATGTGATGAGAACGCTAATTGAGAAATGCAATGAATACAAGATTGCTGTGGTCTTGATATTCATAGACTTTGAAAAAGCTTTTGATTCAGTGGAAACATGGTCGATATTGGACTCATTAGACGAGTGCAGAGTAGACTCAAGATACTCCAACACAATTCGATACGTCTATAAAAACGCTACGTCGTGTATAAAACTTCATAAAAGCACTGAAAAATTCAGTATTCACATCGATTCTGGAGAGTGTTTTTAAGAAATTAGACTGGAGTGAAATGGGTATCAACATAAATGGAGAGTACCTGAGTAATCTCCGTTTCGCAGATGACATCTCCCTGATGGCAGCTGATCTAGATCAGGCGCAAATTATGTTGCAACAGCTGAATGAGGAGTCAAACAAAGTCGGCCTCAAGATGAATTTGTCGAAAACGAAAATCATGACAAACATTGACGACGACAGAGACATTAAAATCGGTGATACTGTCATTGAACGAGTCGACAGTTATGTGTACCAAGGTCACAAATTGAAGTTGGGTCTAGACAACCAAACTGCAGAAATAAAACGTAGAATTGGTCTTGCATGGGCAGCGTTCGGAAAACTCAGGCAAATTTTCAAAAGCAAAATGAACAATAGTCTGAAACGTAAAGTGTTCGATACGTGTGTCCTTCCTGTGCTCACATATGGAGCGGAAACGTTAACGTTAACAAAAGCTTCCGAAAATAAATTAAGAGTGGCACAAAGAGCTATGGAATGGAGTATGCTTGGAATTACGCTCAGAGATAGAATGACAAATCAATGGATTCGACAACAAACAAAAGTCGTTGATGTCATGGAAAGAATAGCATCTTTAAAGTGGAGCTGGGCGGGACATATTGCAAGAAGGACGGACGAACGTTGGACCAAAAAGATCATGAACTGGAGACCACCTAAAACACGACCTAGAGCGCGTGTGGAAATTCACGCTATCCGCGGTATCCTAGATACCGGGAAATCGTTTGGCAAAAATTACGGATACCGGGAAATAAAACCACTGCCGAACAAACCCACCGGGAAATGTATGTACCGGGAAGTTCCCTTTAGCTTTTTGGCTACCGGGAAATTTTGACTCGGATACCGGGAAGAAAACATCATTTCCAAACGCGACCTAGAGGTAGACCACCAGAGAGATGGAGTAATGGTATAAAGAGAATTGCAGGCGCAAATTGGCAACAAGTGGCAACTAATCGTTCGGAATGGAAAAGAATTGGGGAGGCCTACGTCCAGCAGTGGACAGAAACAGGCTGAAAAAGAAGAGAAGAAGATAAAATTTCAAAAATAATCTTTAACTTTCAACGAAGTGCAAACAACTTTATATATTCAATCATCAGGTCCTTAACTATTTAAAAATGTGTCGCATGCGGAGTCGTAATGGTTTTGCCGATGGAGCTACTACTCCGGAAAGTCATGGTACAGGGCTCAGAAAAGTCAATATACAAATGCACGTAACGTCAAAGTCATTGGCCCTGTTTGATTTGTAGGTCCATCATCGAAAAGTGAATGGCTGTCAAATAGAATACCACTTCAGTTCAGTACTCTTCGCAAATTTTTTAGGTCAATTTTTTGTTACGGCGAACTATGAGTCACCCTCAGCGATATCAGTTATTTTTTAGGTAAGATAAAGGACTTCCGTCACATTAACCCTTTAAGGGTTTTTTGAATGATCACAACTTTTGTAAGTATGTCATTTCGACAGCATCAAAAAATCTTATGAAAATTAAAAAAATCTGAAGAAATCAGTCTGAATCCCAAAATCTAGAAACCAATCTTGGAACACCTCGAAAAATCCGATGGAAACTAACAAGTGCCAGATTAATCATCTGTCATCCCAAAATTTAGGAACCAACCATGGAAAACCTCACTTATATTGAAAATAACCCAAATCCATCGAAAAATCAGACGGAAGTTAGGAAGTGCCAGAGGAATCATCTGCCATCCCAAATAGTAACCAAAATTGGAACACCTTCATTACATCGAAAATAATCCAAATCCTTCAAAAAATAGACGAAAGTTAGGAAGTGCCAGAGGAATAATCGGTCATCCCAAAATTTAGGAACCAACCTTGGAACACCTCACTCATGTCGACAATAATCCAAATCCATCGAAAAAACAAACGGAAGTTAGGAAGTGCCAGAGGAATCATGTCATCCCAAAATTTAGGAACCAACCTTGGAACACCTCCATCATGTCGAAAATAACCCAAATCCATCGAAAAATCAGACGGAAGTTAGGAAGTGCCAGAGGAATCATCTGTCATCCCAAATAGTAACCAACCCAAAATTTAAGAACCGACCTTGGAACACCTTACTCATGTCGACAATAACCCAAATCCATCGAAAAAAACAAACGGAAGTTAGGAAGTGCCAAAGGAATCATGTCATCCCAAAATTTAGGAAATAACCTTGGACTTATATCAAAAAATCCGATGGAAAGTCAGTTGAAAATATTTAAATTTTTGGGGCACTTGTGGTGTGAATTATGAATGATTTCTCAGACATATGTGAAGAGTAACTGAATAATGTAGCATTAAAGTGGAGCTAGCATGTTGGAGATCGAGGTCAGGAGTCAAATTAAAAAGAAATTAAAAAGAACCTAACAAACCTTGGGATAACAAGTTGAGAAGTCACGTTTTCTTATGTTGACCTCGACCAAGACTGAAAACTTTGGGGAGGTCACGCAGATACTACAGTTTATGATAAATTGGCCGATTTCATCCAAGGCTGTATACTTTGGGGAGGTCACGCAAGGTCACGCAGACCGCCATTTTATTAGATACGCGGGAACACACCACTTCTGATGATTTTACATGTAAAAAATTTCACCACATCATCAAGACGACGAGAATCATCAGAGTAGGTGAATTTTTGTATGAAATCGGCCATTTTATCATCAACTGTGGTGTGTAACCCGCGTATCTGTATCTGCGTGACCTCCCCAAAGTATACAGCTTTGGATTTCATCAAGGTTCTGAAAGAACAGGTTAAGACACATCTGAGTTGATCACGAAGGCGGTGACACACAAATTTTGACAAATAGATGCTATTTATTGAACATACTCAATACAGATTGTTTGAAATGTCAACCTGATAAAAACTATTTTTTTTCTTCAAGTTGACATTTCAAACAATCTGTAATGAGTATGTTCAATAAATAATAGCATCTATTTGTCAAAATTTGTGTGTCAGCCGCCCTCGTGGGTGTCTTAACCTGTTCTTTCAGAACCTTGGATTTCATACCAAAATTGATGATTCTCGTCACCTTGATGTGTTGAATTTTTTTACATGAAAAATCATCAGAAGTGGTGTGTTCCCGCGTATCTAATAAAATGGCGTTTACAGCCTTGGACCTCGACCTCACCAAGGCTGTATACTTTGGGGAGGTCACGCAGATGCAGATACGCGGGTTACACACCACGTTTCATACAAAAAATTCACCACGCCATACAAATTCAATTTTGGTGAATTTGTTTGTATGGAAAAGGTGTGTTCCCGCGTATCTAATAAAATGGCGATCTGCGTGACCTCCCCAAAGTATACAGCCTTGGACCTCACACTCGATCCTTTCCATTTATTGCCATCTACTGTGAACTGTAAGAACCATAGTCGATGGATGACCGATGGCCGTGTATTCTCCTCTTAATCGGTGTAAGGGTGTGCGTACATTAAACGTCAATAGATAAACTTTTGCGAAACAAACAATAATTTTTTTTTGCAAACTGAATATACAATTGCGGTTGAAACAGCATTTTGATCAATTCTTAAGGAATTTATTATGGATTTGGAATCGACCGGTCTGTCCCTAGAGGAGAAGTTAATTTATTTCATCGACAAAAATGAAGTAAATAACGTGGAACGATTGCTGAAAGAAGGTAATTTAACGAGAATGATTTTTCTCACTGCCTGTCAATGAATAGGACAGTAAACATGACAATGGATCGCAATTTCTGTTCATGTTTTTTTGTGTGAATATTTTGTTAGGTGATAAGAGAAGCTATTGCTCTTTTAAGAAGTAAATATTTACGTTGTATATAGGCTCGCCCTGTTGACATCGCAGACATTTTCTTAAGAAATTTTTCGAAAGCAAAAGTTTTCGATGAGGTGCAGTGGAGTTTTTGTCTAACTCTCTGCAGGCAGGCTTCCATGAAAAATAGTTTTAAGAATTGTTTCCACTCAACAAAAAGTACTCCGTGAGAGAGAGCGCTGTCAAGTAAACAAAGCAAAAATTGAAATAATTCAATTTTGTCTCTCACACGGAGCACGTTTTTGATAATTGGAAATCAAGCATTAGTTTTCGACCAGCCAAACCATTAGTCAAAAATGACCACAATTAATTCGACGTCCATTTCTCACTGTCCATTACATACAGGAGCCAATGCAACAATAATCACATCGATTGGCCGGTCAGCAGTTGGTTACGCGACACTGAAGGGCCTGCCGAACATTTTAAGGCTTTTGCTATGGTCATGCGAGGACAATTTCAATGTTGACGACAATGAGTGCAGCGAACCGAAGAAACTGAAAGCGTCCAAAGACCGTACACCGGATGGTATGGAGGACTTGCAGTGGGAAGAAGAAATTCAAGATGATTTCAGTAAATACGATGCGAACGATGAATGGTCGAAGCTGTACGTGTAAGTCATTCATTTCACATGGAATAGGTTGATTCGATTCTGATGGCCAAGCTCACCCTTTAGATATTACGCTCGGATTTTCGAAAAGACCGGAGAACTGCTTAGCAATACGATTAAGAAGAAGGATCCGCATTGCCTTGACAGCTATAGTCATGCACCGTTACACTATGCAGCAATGATAGGAGATCTGCAATGTGCAGAATTATTACTTCAGGTATGTTGGTTGGTTAGCGATGGTCTTTAACGGATTCATTGATTGAACCGATTCAATTTGCCATCAGTACAATTCACCCGTCGACATTACGACGAAATGTGGATACACCGCCTTGCACCTGGCTGTTAAGAGTCCGGACGTTACAAGGTGTTTGCTGAAACGACGAGCCAATCCAAACAAGTATGCCGACCATAAACAGGAGACGCCTTTACATACAGGTAGTACATTGAAGTTGCCCTTTCGAGTCAGTCCCTGACCGACTAATGAATTCTGTTTTTCCATCCCAAACAGCCGTACGTATTGGCACCCCAGAAGTGGTAAGTAAATCCTTTGGTACATCTCAGTAACAAGGTCTGATCTAACAACCCTTCCAGATAACAATGCTAATAGATTCTGGTGCTGACATCAACGCTACATGTCTTATGAACCGGACGCCGCTCATTTTAGCCGTTGCAAGCAAGCAATTCGAAATTGCGAACATTCTGATCGACCGAGGAGCTAAGCTCAATACTCAGGACTCTCAAGGTACGTTTTCTGATCAGATCGATGGCAGTGTCGTCAATCAATGTCGTCATTTTACCTGCACCAAAGGTTGGACGCCACTGTACGTCGCCGTATTCGTACAAAATGTGCAATTAGTCGAACGACTCCTACAACTCGGTGCTCGGCTGTTCGTCAACCACTATCTGCTGCACTACTGTGTGCGCGAAAACCTACTGGACATTATCAAAATGCTCGTCAGATACGGCGACAACATTGACATACGCAATGGTTCCGGATGGTCACCGCTACTGATTGCAATCAGTGAACGAAACCTTCCGATATTCCAATTTTTCATGGACTACGGCGCTAAATTGAATAACAATCCGCTGCTCAGGGAATTGCACGTGGCTATCATGTACTGTACCGAAATGACGGAGTTCAAAACCATTGTCCAGACATTACTGTGCAGAAATATCGACGTTAATTCGGTCAATTACTGGGGCGAGACGCCACTACATTATACTATACTGCAGGAAAAGTACGATATGACCGAGTATTTGATCAAGGAAGGTGGTGATGTAAATGTAGGACACATAGCGCGTTCGACGGATAATCTTATTCTTGCCAGATATTCGAAAAATCTCGATTTAATCAAGCTACTAGGTGAGAGTGAATCGATCCGGTCGGTCACTGCATCGTATACTAACAACACAATGTTCCGTCTTTCAGTGTACGCTGGTCTCAAAATTCATGGCTCATTCCGACCAAAATCATTACCACCACCACCGTGGAACGATGTAAATAACAGCGAACACTTTCTAGCTAAAATATCGTCCAATCCACTGTCCCTGCAACAGTTGACACGGATGACAATCCGTCATAAAATTATTCAGAAAATGCACTACACATCGAAAGGTCCACCGACCCAACCGTTCAATTATGTGAGAAACTGCGATGGTTCCATCGTGAAATATTTGATATCCAGGTTGCATCTACCGAGACCCATACAAAGGTAACGGTCGAATATCACGATCATTTACAGTGGACCTGACCTGAGCGAATGGTTGTCTGTTGTGTTTCAGATATTTGTATGACTTCCCAGATGTGCCACACCTGAAGAGTGCCAGTAATCCTACCACGTCAGCGATTTCCAGTTACGAAATTCAAACATCCAATGCGATTACGGTAAATAATAACTTTTAAGTGGATGGCATTCACCGCACCATGTGCAGCGTCGAGGGTTTAGAGATCTTCTGTTGTGTCGAGAACATATTTTTTGATTATTTTGCAGTACGGCTACATCGACAGTCTTGCGATAAGATGTAGATGGCAGCACTATTGCGGAATAGTGCAAACTAAGGTGGTTCAAATGGCATTTTGATAGCGGTTTCTTGGCCTAAAATCTTGAGTCTTAGGCTGGATCATTGACATGTTTTCTTTGAAAGGGTGTTGGTATTGTTACCAGAATTCATTGAATTCGTCGAGAGGTCTAGAGCGGAGTGCTGGAAAACCAAAATAATTCGGGAACACTTTTCGGGTGAACTTTTCCCTAAAGAAAACGTTCTGAAGGATGAAGATGAAAAAATGTTTGAAATTTCCTCAAATAGTTGCAGGCATCTCGGGAGTACACTAAGTTTTCCAGTTCTGACAACAGGCCGCTTCTTCTTCCAGATTGCGGTACCATCTCAGAATTTCCGAAAGCCTCAACTTATTCAGGTACCAATTCCGCCCACAATGTCCACTTCTATCACTCACCAAATGCGACTCCGGTCCATGGTTAGCAAATCGTTGACCTATTTATCTTCGGGCATTGGGAAGAAGTATTGGGAAGCCTATATTCCTCCATCATACACTTTTCAGAGTTCTGCGTGTTTACGATCAACCGAAACTCCCGTTCTGACCCATTTACTTGACCCACTGAGAGTCATAAAATAGCAATCGATTCTTAAGAATTAATAAATTTTCGAGTAGCTTCTAACGAAAATTGGGGGAGGGGAAACTCTACACAGAAAATCGTTGTCTTCTTTGATAATGAATACTTCTTTCATGCACCAAGCCTTTGTCAGAGATCTCTCATCTACTCGGTTTCAATATTCGCTTTTTTAGTCGTCGCTTGTTTTTACTGATACAATTTGCATTAAGTCGCCCAACTTGAATCTGTTCGAACAAATCTGTGTTGAATCCAGAGTTGAACGGAGGTCTGATTACGATTATCCAGAGCCTAATATTTGGGAATTAATTCTCTAAATTCCCAAAATTCCCAAAAATTCTCAAAAATTCCCAAAAATTCCCTAAATTCCCAAAAATTCCCAAAATACACAACAAATATTTCAGAACATATTGAATATAATATATTCACTAAATTGAGCTTAAGCGGCATATCGCCAAAACTGGAGGAGATGGTGATAGGGGAACAAGTGGTCTCCGATTTTAAGGAGTGATAGATTCGTCTTCAATTCTAGAGAATCGTATCTTTCATTTTTTTTCGAACATTTTTTTAAATTTTCGGTTAAAGTGTTCAATATAACTCAAAAATAATTATTTTAAGAGCAGTCTACACTCTACACTCCGACCTTCTATGAAAAACATTTTCGATGATAACTTCTTATTAGAATATTTTTTGAAAAAAGTGGTTTCATCGTTTGGTGCCACAACATATAAAGTTTCGATAGCCACCAGAATAAACCGCGAGCCTTTTTTAATAAAAGTTTATTTTTGTTATAAACACTTTTTATATTTTTTTATAGAAATTAATTAAAAAAAATCACTGCCATGATGAACTCACGTACGGAAACTCTAAAGAATCGAAATGGGATATTAGGTATTTGTCAGCTGATAGGAATATTTTGTTTGTTAGTGTTTGTTTTTTGGTTATCTCGGTGATCACAATTAAAACAAACTGTCAACAAATAAAACATCCCAATTTGTTAAGTCACAAAATTGTTTTGTTTTTTTCAAGCGCGAGATTTTTTGAAAATTGGAGCGGCTTTTTAAATTGAAATTAAGAATTTCAAATTTCAAATTCCACTTTTCCAATATCAATATACATTTTCAGTGTGTTTTTGATGTGTTCATTGAAATAAAAATAATATGGACAAAGGCTCGCGGTTTATTGTCAAAATTGATGCAGTCTACGCCGAGAAAACTCAAAAGTCCAAAAAATATCACAAAAAACACAAATTTTAGGAATTTTGAGTTTTTTCTCAGTACACTACATCAATCTGGACAATTCCAGTGGCTATCGAAACCTTATATGTTCTGGCACCAAACGATGAGGCCACTTTTTTCAAAAATAATTCGAATAAAAAGTTATCATCAAAAATGTATTTCATAGGGGGTCGGAGTGTAGATTGCTCTTAAATTATTGTTGTGTTGTACTAATGTCGGCTTTGGAGAGACCTACAAGTAGAGTATACGCCCTGGCTGGTGCGAGTACATCGACAAGAATTATATTCTTCAGAGCATAATATTTGGGAACCAATTCTCAAAAGTTCACTAAAATTCCAAAAAAAATCCCTTTTTTTTGCTTGTTCATAGTTTTTAAAGGTTTTTGAACTTTTCCTGATCTTTTACGAGCATCTAATTATAAAAATGCAAAGAAAAGAAATTTTTTGGGAATTTTAGGGAATTTTTGGGAATTAATTCCCAAAATTCCCAAAAATTGCCAAAAATTCCCTAAATTCCCAAAAATTCCCAAAAATTCCCTCAATTCCCAAAAATTCTAGAAAACGATTCCCAAATATTAGGCTCTGGATTATCAGATACGGATTTTTGCCCCAACATTCAAGCTTTGCACGCACGTCGAAGACGTGCTAAAGACATTGTGATAACAGCAAGCACCGACATTTTAGTCAAATTTGAACCACCATAGTTTTAGTACACTTCGCTGGAATAATTTCATTTATGTTTAAACAAAAGAAAATTTGACTTTTTTTAGCGTATAAGGGAAAGCGGTCAAAGAATTTTAATCGAAGACTTTTTGGAAACAGTGGCTATTTCAATGACTGAATTATCATTGTGATTTCAGTCGGTTCAACCTTCTGTTGTTCCTGGTAGTTTACTTTTTAGTGTTTAATGTGCCCATTCTTCACTTAATGTCGTAAAATGTGACGAAATCGATGATGATTGAGAATTTAAAATTTAAGTATTTGTCGTTTAGTGTTTCTGTTTCGCTCTCTCCATGTCTATCTCCCAAAGTCCTTTTACCGCCTTCAAAACGGATAATGATTAGTACAAAGGTCGTGTAAGACATTGATTCATTGATTACGAATAAAACTGATGTTTATGTAGAGATCTAGTCATTTTGAAAACATTTTTCGTTCATTTGTGCACAAAAATAAATTTCCTTCCCAAAAAAACAATGTTTTTTAATTTGTCGCAAGCGTACAACAGCCGGACTTTGGTAAATGTTGGTTTTCCACTTATTCCGAAGGAAAACTCGCACGTTTAGAAAAATGATCTTTAATGGAGGAGACTTACAAACATTAATTGAATTATAACTCGTTAAAACTAGATGTAATTCATGGAATCCAACATTAAGGTGGCGGTACATTTCCACACCGTCAATATCGTCAGGAACGATATTATCGTTTTTTAGACGATAATATCGTCTAAAAACGATATTATCGTTTTTAGACGATAATATCGTTTTTAGACGATAATATCGTTTTTAGACGATAGTATCGTCCAAAAAAACGATAATAAATTTTTTGGGCGATATTATCGTTTTTTTGGACGACAGTATCTTCTAAAAAACGATAATATCGTTTTTAGACGATAGTATCGTCCAAAAAAACGATAATATCGTTTTTTGGACGATAGTATCGTCTAAAAAACGATATTATCGCCCAAAAAATTTATTATCGTTTTTAAGACGATACTATCGTCCAAAAATTTTTAAAAATCGATACTATCGTCTAAAAAACGATAATATCGTTCCTGACGATATTGACCGCGTAGTTATGTCGCCTCATCCAACATTAAATGTGCCAAGGAGAAACTGTAATATGAAAAAATCTTACATTGTCAGAAGATCAATTTCTCTTACTTGAACATCGTGGCAGGGACGAACGACCTTGGCTCGTTTTTGGCTTTCACTTCTCTTGTTTTAAGTAAATGTGCGCTAGCGTTTGAGGTCTACAATTCCATGGCCACGTTGAAACAACCCGCAAGTCATCTGCTGTCGGTATCGACGCCAAGAATGAGCAATACTCTGGCAATGGACAATATGAATGTGGGATAAAAACAATGAAGTAATAGATTGTGTATCAAACACTTGCGGACCGTTTCTCAAAGGTTAATCAATTATTTTGTCAGCTTCGACTTTGTAACGTTGTAGAGACTCTTTAGTCGTAGGCATTTGAATTATTATCGAAGAAGAAGTGAAACAGAACGTGTGGCATTATGTACCCACATTTGCTCGCAATTTTCTGGAAACAAAACCATCTACTTCACAATCGCTATCCAGTGTATTTACTCGGCTTTAAATACGATTTATCCATCATTATACAAATGTTGACAAGGATGTGTGCATTTGACAAAGCACCTGGCATAGTAGTAGAATATCCCTTATGTCAAATAGATTACTAATTACGACACGAGAATTATGAGTTCCTGTGAACTCTGGTAAAACCAACAAATTTTTATTTTTATTTAGTGAAACACAGCTGGGCTTGAACTAGCAACCTCTGGTCTATAAATCCAGCGCCTATCCAACTCGACCAACGAGGCGAGCAAAAATGAAGTCATTTCAGATGTTTATGTCTCACATTTAACGTTAACCACTAATGCCAACAATTATCACGTCTTTTACAGGCTTACATGAATATTGTTTGCCACACATCAGTGCCTGATCTATCCAATACGTTTCGTTCTCCATTCTAATTACTAATTACGACAGTGTACCATTTAGTTTTTCATTTTTACACTGTTTCAAGGTCAGTTAGTGTAAATGTTAGCCTATTTAACAAAAGCTCCGGTTGTTTTTCTCTCGTAATTTATCGAAAACAACGATGTGCGTTGGCAGAAAGTATACTTGTAAGGAATTAGTCATTCAGCAGATTCTACCACTGGCCGAAATAGTGGCAAATCAATTACTAATTCCTTCAGTTACCGGATTACTATCTAATAGGGCGTATCGAATTTTGAGAATTTTAACACATTGAAATTAATTGCGGCTTGCCAACTTTCGGCACCCTGGACTTTACTTAAATTGTCGAGGAATGTCTCCAAATAAATTTCTAAAAATCCAAAACTGAATTCTAGATTTTTAGAAATTTATTTGGAGGTATTCCACGACTATTTAAGTAAAGTCCAGGGTGTCGAAAGTTGGCAAGCCGCAATTAATTTCAATGTGTTAAGGGTCGCGATAGCCTGTGTGCGGAAAACGTAGATCATTGAAAACTAAGTCCAGGCATATGGTTGATGGATCCGAAGGTGCCCGGGAAGAAGTCCCACCGGACGACTTTAACTTTCAAATGGTCATAGCTCGGAAAGTTAAGAGTATTTTTGAAAACAATGTTCTAGCAGGATGTAGAGCGTTAAAAACTCTACAAAACTGCCAAAGAAACCGATGGTCCAAAAGGTGTGTCTGTCGAGGTTTTCTAACATCGAAAGTTCGACATTTTGGTTTTTGACTTTTATTTCCTGAGAGACAAATTATTAACTTTAGCTTTTGGCATGAGGTTGTAGAGGAGGTCGAGTACTACCAGTACACTAGGCATTGTCCCGGTCGGCGATCCATCCGAAACCACTTTTTCAACATTGTTGAATGGACTTTTTAAGTGTACCCACGTCGCCCACGAAGCCATTGCAGACAATGTAACCGGTGTTGCTGAGTCGAGGTAACCTTGGCCAGTAAGTGCACATAATATTCCATAACAGTAGCTGAACTCTTTTACAAAATATTTAAGAATTCGGTGATGCTCCGGAAATTCCTTCAATGGTGTGTACGTGTAGTCAATTACCCCGAGTCGTTTCCCCCTCGAGATTCTGACATCTAATTCGCTGAACAGATTCCTTTCAATTGTTATTTCATAAACATGTTTGTACACTGCCAAAAAATATTTTTTCACATTACCTGTGACAGATAATGTATCCGTCAAATGTTAGCTGTGACAGGTAATGTACATTATCTGTCGTGGGTAGCCTACATTGGCTGTGACTGGGTAATGTTTTAGCTTATATCCACAATAAAACTATGAAACGTTACGTACTGAATGGCTCAGTGACAACGCACTAGACTCATGATCTGAGGGTCCGCGGATCGAATCCAGCGCGTAAAACTTTTTTTTATTTGCAAATTAACTGTCGAAGTTAAGCTTTTACATTACCAGTCACAGCTAATTTTATAAAAGATTACCTGTCACAGATAATGTTATGAAAATACATTACCTGGGGACGTACATTACCTGTGACCGCTGTTTATTTTTCTGTCAGTGTAGATTTACTCAATTGAGTTATAAAGGTGCATGACAAGTACGTCGAAACAAACAACCAAATCAATTAATCAATTTGTTTCATGTCTTTTTATTACATCAAGTTATTCATCAAAATATTTTTTGGAAAAATAATTTAAAAATTAAATTATTATTTACAGTGAGTGCGCTTAAAATTAATTGCGTTTTGCAAGTACCAATTAAAATTAGAAAAACGAATATTTCCTATTATCAATTATGTGGTATGTTATGGTATGATCCGCTTTACAGTACTTAAAAATACAACAACTAAATTAATCACAATTATTGCACACAATTGGCCTAAATTTTGTCTTTAATTTTTTTAAATTTAAATTTAAATTTTGAATAAAAATCATGGGATCACTAAAATTTCTGGAATCATTTTTTTCCATCGATAAAGATAACGGGTTTTAGTAAGGTTTCAATGTGGGAAGTTGCTATAATTTCTAACTTTTAGTTAGAAATTTATTTATAAGTTATCCGAATAGGAAACACAGAAAGAAAACTTAGGACAAAAATTTTAATTTAAGTTTAAACCATCGAAACCACAGCTCCTTATCAATCCTTATCAATTTCACATTTACCAATTTAATTCAATTAAATTAAAAAAAAAAAAAAACTTCTTCCTGAGATACCCACCCAATACAATTTCGGCAACAACCGCCTTTTCCACCAAAAATTTCCCATTTTTAATTTCAATTTATTTTCCAATTAACAACAAAATTGATTTAAAACCAAAAAACTGACAACATTGACTATGTTAAAAAAAACCATTCGTCCAACGAACGAAGCTTATCGATCTAATTCTTCACTGACTTCAATATGGCACGATGAAGATACACGGACTTTTTCGTTCAGAGAATTTTTTTATGTTAAATTACTAAAATGTACAGAAATTTTGTTTAACTTAATTTATCCTAATTAATAAGCTTATCCTACGCTCAAATTAATAATTTAAAAACGAAATCTGTTTCTAAAGCCATCAATGTTTGCTTTGCAATTTAAAGACCAAACATTTTAGGGTCACTGACAGTTGCTTTTTCAAATTGGATATAATTAGGGTCATAAGTAGTTTGGTGCTTGAAGCCTTCGCTGCATGATAAGAAAAACAGCTGATTCCGTGCATTCTAAACACTAGTTCCTTTTCCTTCTTACAATTTTAAGCGCGATGAATGCAATGAAACAATGTCTCCGAGAACCTTTACGAACGGGAAAATTATGAAACTTTGTCATTGGAATGGAAAACCGATGTTTAACATAGTTTCCAATAGGTAAACAATCTTTTTTATCAACAATTGAGGTTATGTAGTTACAGTGAATGACATCTCAAATGTCTCACTGTCATTTTTTTTTCAGAGAATGTCATTGTGAATTTGCAATAGGTTTGTTCCAAGTAACTGTAAACACGAACTTTGACAACCCGAACAACGACAATTTCATCCATAGCAACGTCGCTTACGTGATATTTCATACAAATCGAGCAACGTCGCCTACGCGATTTACACTGAGATATTATTGAGGTTATGGTTATATGGATGAAATTTGACAATTCATATGGCCTTGGAACAAACCTATGACACAATAAAATTCTCAGAAAAATTTGACAGTGAGACATTTGAGATGTCGTTCACTGTAGCTAAAAATTATAATTCACCAGCTGCAGTAGAGGTCGAGTTTGACAAAACATCAACTCAATTCAGTTACGAGCTTATAGTATGGAATTTAACGTAAGAATGATCATTGTCCACTGTAGTGCTTTAACATTCATTTTGCGTGCGCAAATATGCAATCGATGAAAGTGTAAAATTGCTGCAGTGCATAAAATCACTGGCTTCGCCTCGGGTCGACAACTTTCCCATCTATTGCGCAAAATTTTCATTTAGGCACACGATGTCATAAATAACTATTTACGCACTACAAAACGGGTAATGGACCGCTTGTACCCAGAGAAATGTTAGGTTGGTACGCCTGTGGCGAGATACTCTAACGTAGCAATTTACTTCGGCGTGTGTGACCCGTGTTTGCTCTATTCCATTTAAAATCACAAATATAAAGAATCAATATGAAAGCTAGCAGACTGGCGTGGAAGAGGCGCATCGGGTGTTGTATCTAAGAGACGACTATACTTAAGTTAAGGGCACAAGTTTTAATCCAAAATGGACGCCAGTACAGGAATTTTCATTTAAAAAGAGTCTGCCATCTGGTTCGCTTTGCATAAATTACAATTTAAAAAATTAATTTGTTGTAATTCTTGATGCTTTTATGACCAAAGTACTTGAATGTACTCGTAAGAAACAGATTTTCACTACGATTAATGTCTTAAACTTACAATTTAGTGAGTTGACTAGAATTCACTCGCTTTATTTCCTCGTTAATGTACAAGTTTCCACTACGTTTCCTCTTAATTCTAAGCTAAATAATTTTCTTGTTTTTGTAATTATCTTTTAAAAAGTATTTTTTCCTTCCTCATTGTTATATTATACATTCTCGTTTTAAGTGTAGAGATCAATTTAAATGTACGTTGGCTAAATATTACCGTTAGAAATAATTAAATTTTAATGGAAATATAATTCGTTCAATGTATAAAAAAGAAATCACAAAAAATTTGTTCGGTTTAAAAGTAAAACTAAAAGCAAAATACCTGCAGATTTGAAACGGTGCCTTTGTTGTATATTTCAAAAAAAAAAGTTTCATAAAAACGGCATCATTGGTAGATCTATATTTAGTCTGTCAGTAAGTAGTTCAGGTTTTTCCATGAACAATTCAAACCCAAGCAACGAATTTCATTCGACCGATTTCGGTTTGTTCATCGGGTAATGCTTCCGATGATGACGAGGATGAAGGTGAATCCGGTTGCAGTCTAGTTTATGGATGAAAGAGGAAATTGTTCACATTTTATTCACATTCAACATTATTTTCTTCATAGATCTTGATACTCAGGCTCAATTAAACGGAACTGAATTCTTATGATTTGATTGTTCCAATCGGGAGAGTAGCACAAATTGTTTCCAAATCTGTCGATAATTTGGATCAAGGAACAAATAGCAAGAGAACTGGAACCTTCTAGGAACGGGAAGCTGTTTTGTGCTCTTGAGAATCTGGTACTTCTTTTGTTAAAAATACCTGATAGACTGTGATACCAAATCTTTAGATTTAAAAAGGGAGAGTGGATCTACAGACTTGGTTTTCAAAGTAATAGACATATCATAAGCCACTGTCTGTTGATAGCTAGTTTCATTTGGTTGCTAATAGCGTTGGCAGCTTAAGGCAAGTATACAACCAGACCTAAAGCGTCAAAAATCGAGTGTTTTGAGGGGCGCAGCCAAATCAGTAACAATACCACCGGCTCAATATAAATTAGCGTCAAGAGTCGTAATAGTTAAATGCAGAAAGGTGACATGTCCCATTAGCGAATTATAAGAAAAATGAAATTTCATTCGTTCAGCTTTGTTTCGAATGGTCTGACGATGGTTTTTTCTTTGAAACTATTAAAAACTTCGATTAACAACGCCAGACTATTCGAAATGAGACTAAACGAAGAAAATTTCATTTTTCTTATAATTCGCTAATGGGAGTTGTCCCCTTTCTGCATTTAACTATTCTATTTAACTAAAAGTAAAGACCTAGAGCACTGATTTTCAAGGCAGAAGAAACGCCTCTTTACCCATCAGGGATTTTTTTGGGAAAATATTTTCCTAGATTTTCCGTAGTTTGGAAAAATGAAGGAAAATTCGGGAAATTGTGGCAAATTTACGTAAGTATTTTCCCATAAATAGTCCCTGGTACCAAAAGCGTTGATTTGTTTTAGCGTCAGTGTCACTTTAAGATCCATAGAAGTAAATGATTCTCATACTCGTTCGATTCTTACTTTCTATTTGCTCTGTCATAAAATTTGGCGATTTTTTGGAGAGACTTATATTGAAGAGTCGTCCAAATTTTAGCTCGTATGTGTTTTAGATCGACAAATTAATCTTTGTGTCCCCATGTGATGTACCAACAAATTTGTTAAAAATATCCGGTCAAATTTATACTTACATTTTCGGATTATTTTCGGCTGATAGAACTGCCGTCTCATACATGGCTTCAGCTAAATAATTTGTTATGATGACCGGAAGATGTAAGCTAGCTAAATCGTCCAGATTTGTTATTTTCTTACTAATTTCGGCCCGACATCGATCCTGCAGATTCACAAAATCACGTCGCATATCAACCAAAGCCATATCAGTTTTCGCAGCCGTTGAGCAAACAATGGGGAACAGAGGTTCACGAATCTGTAAAAGATATCGATGTTAGGAATAACGCCTCCCATACAGAGAAATTCCTTCAATCAATTACTTCATTTAGACCCCGAAATGCAACTCCCAAACATCGATTATCCTTGTAGTAAGTTAACGTGCCATTGATACCATCAAATAACAGTCCAATTTTCGTCTCCTTATTTTCTTTGAAACGTTTTGTGTACCGAACTCCAACGGCATCGTGCCACAGAAGACCTTTGTGTGATAATCCCCAGCCATTCTTATCTTCGCCCAGTAGATTTATGAAGACATTAGCGTGGAGCCGTGCGTCCTTCGTACCGATTCCAAACATCATGCTGAAGCATCAAGAAAATTAGCCGGTGAGAAGGAAAAGCAGGAATAATCGGGTGTCGAGAGATGCGATAAAAATAATAAGCCGCGAACTCTGGCTAATTTGGTGGTAAACAAGAAAACTAGAAAATTTAACCACAAATCACTCGCTTGACTGAATATATGTTTAGATCAACAGAACTTTGTTACAGTTCTGTTAGTGCCGATTTCAGTGACTTATCTTGGCGTGCATGGAAATAATGTTTTCTTCCAGGTATCCCAAAATTTTGACAAATATTTTCCGGTGTTTCGCAATTAACTTCCCGGTGGCGCGAATATTATTTCCCAAGCCCTTTCTAGTCTTTTTGTGCAGATTTAAGTCTAGCATTAGTTTTAACAATGCTAAAACCTTTTAGTGGCTTTCTTCTGTATGAATTTTCACTCATCAATAGATCACTAAAATGACCGCTGGCGTGATGATCGACGGTTCAGTTTTGTGTGCAAACTAATGACCAATGAAAGTGTAAAACAGGTATGGTCTATTGTCCACCCGGAGGACATAAAAATTTGATTTTCGTACTTAAACGCACTCATTTTCATATTATTTTGACATAAAATGTGAGTGCGTTTAAGACGAATTCGCCGATCGACCATACCTGTTCTAGACTTTCATTGCTAATGACAACCAACTTTGCTTCTAAGGGAATTCCCCGTATTTAGTTTATTTACATTCATTTCAAAGAATTGGACGCTCTCACTTATTCATTACTATGTAAAATTGTGAAGTTGGTTTCAATTAGTTTGCACACTTTTCCTCACCTTTCCGTCATCAGTTTCACCAAACGAAGAGATCTATATGTAGAAGAGAATGTTTGTAAAGATGCTAATAGACTACGCCAAAATGATTTTTTTCTCAATTTTTTTACATAAAGCAGCTAAAAATTGACAATAAAGATACCCGTGTCTCGTCTTTTGACGAAAAAACTTGAAACCGGATAGATTTTTCACTTTATAAATTCCTGAAATATGTGATTTGCGCCATTTTCCACCCAAATTCCACATAAGGTCTTAAGTTTGCCACTTTGCAATTACAGTAGTATGAGTAGTATTGTTCACTCAGTTCATCCAGTTTTGACTGAATTTTGTTTTGATGAAATGTCAAATCGGGACAGTAAATTTTAAATCTCAAACAAGTTTGTGTCGAAAATTTGTAGTATTTCGCGTAAAACAAAGTGATTCAGTTTAAATTTCGCACAGAAAATAGTTCCGAGTGTGCTCATGCTTGTGTCTTAAACAGAATTTAGGACAAATTCTCCGAAATACTTTTAAAGACAAATTAATTTGGTCAAACTTTGTGGGTGTTGTGAAAATCTCATTTTTAAAAGCAATTTGGTGTCGATTATGCAATTCAGTGTTCAATTCCTTAATTTTCAGTCGGTAAAATGTGAAGAAAACATACAAAAATATGTTGCCATTCAGGTAAACAAAATTCTTGACATGTCTGTTGTGAAGATAGTCGTAAGTGACACCACAAAACTGAAATTTTTTTGTCCGTTAATTTAAAAAATGATTTTTTTGGCGGAAATGCTTTTATTTGAATGTGTGCATGATTCCGGTAAAATAAAATAGTGATAAAGTCACCACTATTGATGACCTTTAAAATGGCATCATTGGTTAAATATGATTGGCATAGTCTATTGCACGAGTCCATCCTTTGATAAAACAGATATAAACTCATTGGAAAATTGTCTTATGGTCTAATCTGACAGATATGTTGGGCATAACAATCTTTCCGAAATTCTGCCTTAATTTACTTAAATAAAAAAAATTAAGTCGCGAGCGGAGCGAGTGAAATTTTTTGAAGATTGACTTTTGATGATGCAAAAATGTTAACCATTCTTTGAAACTGTACAAACTCAAAATTCTAAATGAAACTTTAATTTGAGCAAAAGCGCCGCAGACGAAGTTTTTAAATTCTTAGTTTAGTTCGTTGAAGAGAATAATTCATCGGGATCGGGATAGTGACGAAAACTTCTTGATAAACTCTTCCCGCTGATAAAAATTTCCCGAGGAGTACTTCCCGCTGATAGAGACTTAACACTGTCCGACTTCCCGCTGAACACTGACAAGAAACAAATTTCTCGCTGATAGACTTCGCTAACAGAAACTTCCCAATAATTTCATCCCCGTCGGTAGAAACTTCGCAATAGGTTCTTCGAGCTGATAAAATTTCCCGGTGAGTCCTTCCCAGTGACAGCTATTTTCCGGTTAGTTCTGAATTCTTCCCGTTGATTGATATTTCCCAGTGAGTACTTCCCGTTGATAGATATCCCCTGGAGTGAGTTCTTCCCAGTGATAGCTGTTTCCGATTTCCCGGTGACCAGAGATGGGAAATTACCGGTAATTTATTTATTGTCGGTAATATTACGTAATATTACGGTAATATTACGTAACATTGGGTAATATTACCGAAATCTTAAATTACCAATATTACCGATGTTTCGGTAATATTACGTAATTTACCAATACAAAATTGTAACAATTCGATATTTTACTATCAGACTCATGCGAAAGTTGAATATTATTCAGCAATTGTCCTTTGCGAAAATTATCCTTTATACGGTGGACTATTTTCTGTTCATTTTTCGTGAATTTTACGTGAAACTCAACTTTCGCATGTGTCACACGGTAAACCAGTACCTTCGATACTGCTACATAATTGATTGCTTATGAAACAACTTTGTGATACTCGGAAACTCACTCGTGTGTTTTTGAGCAACTTGTTTGATTGACTCTACATTTGTCAAAAAGACAGTAACCGGAGCTTGTTGCTGGAAAACACCTTTATCACATAAAAGAATTACTTTCTCAGCATGGAATGTAAACTTCTATTACATGTGTCACTTTGAGCTTTCCTCAGTATAGTATGTTTTACTGAACAAGACAATAGGTAAAAATGAATGAATTACATTAGCAGCATGGAGACTACTATTACATGCTTCACTTTGAGCTTTGTTGAGTAAAGTATAGTTTGACTGAACAAGAATGTGGAATCTTACTTCTTGCGTAGATGTTTCCAAATGTTTGTTTCGACTATTCAGATAACCAAACTCGTATTCGGCTAGTTGAAGAAGGGGTACACGAGTCGAAAGATTTGGAAGCACTTGTGTTACGTTATCACGCTAGATTGTATGTCGCTACCACAATATTCAACGATGGCAGTGCCGGAAACTCGGTCCTTTATGATACGAAATTTGAAATGAAATTTCATTTGCTAACAAATTTCAGTTTTCGATTTAAGCCCGTGTTCTTATGAAGTGACAGAAGACCGAGTTGCCGACGGCGTCATTCAATGACAACTCTGAGAGAAATCGTAAAAATCCACGCTCTTTTAATTATCAATTTCGGTTGAAGCTCATTCAAATGTGTATACTACTCGACTGTTTTTGAACAAGTTGTTTAACTAGGCTGAACTAGGCCTAACTAAAACAAAATTATACGATAAAATACACTTGAATTTGCTAAAAACGAGTAATTTTTGTTGAAAATGATTAAAATTTACAATATGTTAACTGATTTTTGGTAATATTACGTAACTTACGTAATATTACCGAGGCTTTAAATTACCAATATTACCGAGCTTCGGGTAATATTACGTAATTTTACGTAATATTACCGGGTAATATTACACGGTAATATTACGGGCCCATCTCTGCCGGTGACAGCTATTTCCCAATGAGTACTTCCCGCTGATAGACATTTCCCGGTGAGGTCTAATTTTTACAGTAAAAAAAAGAAAATCGCCTTCGGCGAAGGCTAAATTTCCCGGTATCCAATTTTTCGCCCCGACGACTTCCCGGTATCTAGGATACCAGGATACCGCATTATTTCCATGCACGTTTGGGGGTATCAATTTTATAAGAGAAGCAGAGAAATGTTTAGTCCCAAGTGCAAGCAGATTAAAGAGTCCGATAAAACTTGAACGAAACATTTAAGATGAGACCATATGAAATGTCTCGTTTTTTATGTTCCGAGTAAATAAATGAGAAGAAGAAGAAATTACTACAATGTACAGTGTGACCTTGGTAATTGATAGGTAAAGGTAATAGAATATAGATTGGTAGATAGATAAGTGTAGACAGAAAGACTGTAGTAGTGAAAAAGGGCGTCGTCATTTTTCCTAATCGATCTGCTATTAGGAAGTGTTTCATTTGTTGTTTCTTCATTTCAAAATTAGAGAAGGCTGTGTTGTCTTTATCGACCAAATAAAAGTGTATAACAGAACCATCCGTTCAGCAGCAGTAATTTTTTGTAATTGAAAGTAGAGCAGAGTCGTATCACACCAAACGGAAACGTAATTCACGACCACACAACGTTATTTATGCAATCGAAAAATTCCGAAAATAAATTTCAGATGTCCAGAAATGCTCTCGTCACCGGTGCAGCGCAGGGCATTGGACGATCCATAGCTATTCGTTTAGCTAAGGATGGTTTTAATGTGGCTGTTAACGACATTGACAAATTTTCCGGTGAGCTAAGCAAGGTACAAAAGACCATACAAGAAATGGGTCAGAAGTCGATTGCTATCATTGCTGATGTTTCCATCGAAAAGGAGGTTGAGTCAATGATGAAAAGTGTTGCGGCACAATTGGGTAGTTTAGATGTACGGACGATTGCTTCACTTATTTATGATCTTATTGATATCATAGCTGTGTACTTACAATAACAGGTCGTTATTGCTAACGCTGGTATTGCTCAAGTAAAACCGTTCCTTGACATAACACTGGACGATTGGGAGAAAATGTTTGCGGTGAATGTACGTGGTGTTTTTCTCTGTTATAAGGAAGCAGCCAAAGTGATGATAGAACAAGGAACTGGTGGAAAAATTGTCGGTGCATGCAGCATCGTTGGATACCGTCCATTTCCAATGTTGAGTCACTACTCAGCGTCCAAATGGGCTGTGCGCGGTTTAACCCAGGCCGCCGCATTGGAACTGGCCAAACATAAGATCACCGTAAATGCTTACTGTCCCGGTATGCATTTGAAACGTACGATCCGATGTGGAATTTGTTCCAAACTTTCATTTGCAGGTATTGTTGGAACGCAGATGTGGGATACTATTGACGAGTCGTTGGCGACGTACGAGAACAAAGTGAAGGGAGAAGTCATAAAGGAATATTCGGATAAATTGATTGCCCTTGGTCGTACAAGCGTACCAGATGATGTGGCTAACTTTGTCTCGTTTCTTGCTAGTAAGGATTCGGATTATATGACTGGGCAGAGCGTCATTATTGATGGGGGAATTCAATTTTCCTAAGTCATCAGAACATTGTTTTCAAAATCAAGCTTGCACTTGGGACCTGGGCACCAATAATATGGTGAAGGTATGGTAATTTCACTTCAAATCGCTTCAAAATATAGTTAGAATGTCTTTACACCAGTCAATGTTGTTTATACTATCCCTACCGTCAACGTCCAATGACACTGCAATAAATCCATGACTCACCTAGTTCCGAACACACGCTGGGACAACTGTATCTCCCAATAATATCGTCCATTGTTTAAAATTTTGTTTCCACGAACGCCGGCTGTTCCTTTACTCCAATTGGGATGAAAAAATACACTTCTGTTCCCAGGTCCACCCAACACAACTTCCGGAGATCGATGTCTGAAAATTTAAAACATTTTGATAAAAAAATAGATTTCGTCTCGTCTATGCTTCTGTATCGGTGAATTGGGTAGGTAAGGTAAGTGGTATCCAGTTCGGAACATGTTATCAAGGGTCGTCCATAAATCCCGTTCTCTTCATAGAGGTAGGAAGGAATGATGAAAGTGGGACGAAAAATGTGCAAAAAATTACGAACAAACTCATACCCGAACTAGATCTGTTGCAACGTCAAATTAAGTTTTGTTTATTTCGACCATCACAGATATAAGAAACGTATTCGGCGGCTTAAGTGGAACAACGATCATATTGACAAAATACTGTTTTAAGTCATCTGTTATCGGTAAAGACGTTAATATAGGGCTATGAACACTAGGTAAAACTTGGTCTTATACAGCAAAATGCATGGTCAATTAATGAAGTAGAAGATTTTGGAAAGAAACAAAAAAGTAACAGGCTCGAACAAACGTATGAGACAGTTTAATTCTGCCGTAATTCGGACGAAATAGTAGATTACGTTAGATGCTGCGGAAGTAATTCATTACACGAGGTAACAGTATTGTGATAATAACAAGCTCCCAAGTGAGTTTTGAACAACAAGCTTCAGCAAATGTCTTTTCGACAAGTGTAGAATTTGTATATTCGAGTCGAAGGCGCACACACTTGTCGAAAAACAGATACCGAGTGCTGCCTACCACATGCGAAAGTTGAATTTGACTTAAAAATTCACAAAAAAAATAAACCGAAAATATTCCAAAGGAAATCGAGTAAATTGCTCTGTAATGTTCAACTTTCGCATGGGACAGGCAGTAAAACAACTTTCAATGAAATAACAAAGGAATAGATCATTGTCAATGTCGTTTGAGATGTCAAATGAGCTGTCATTTTCACAAAGCTAACCACAATGTTACAAACATTTATATGTAGCTGTCATTGTTTGAGGTTAGCTTTGTGAAATTGACAACTCATTTGACACTATTTTGAGAGAAGAACAGTTATTTGACACTGATCTATTACTGGAAATTCTTTTGTTATTTCCACTGGAAATTGTTTAGACCCGTACGAAGTACTGGGGTCTTATAGGTTTACGCATACGTTTGTAACACGTCGAATTGGACTCCCTGAGTAAGGGGAAACCTATTGTGGTTGTCTAGAGATGACAAATCCGCGAAAAAAAAAATGTCCGTCTGTCCGTCTGTCCGTCCGTCCGTCTGTCCGTCCGTCCGTCTGTCTGTCTGCACGATAACTTGAGTAAAACGCATCCGATTTTGAAAATTCTTTTTTTCCCCGTTTGGTAATGTCAAAAGACAGGCTAAGTTCGAAGATGAGTGATTTTGGATCGACCCCTCCCGAGCTGTGGCCCAATAAGTGCTTTACGGTTTTTCGAAGATATCTCCGGACATTTAAACGTTAAACTTGTAAGTTATACGTCAAATAAAAGGTATTTACAATACCGATCGACAAAAAAAAAGTTTATGGAAATCGGATGACCGACTCGTGAGTTAGACCCCTTGGTGTGGAACAGGCACAGGGCGGCAAGCAGTTTTTGCTTGTAGGTCGGCCACATTTGAACATATTTCGTCTGTTTTAGCTTTATTAGATAGGTATTGACCGTACCAATCAGGGAAAAAAAAGTTTTTGAAATTATGTTCTCCGGAGCGTGAGCTAGGTCTCTTGGAGTGAGCTGTTATCTGGCTACTCGGCCGTACAGTGAACGTGGTGTATTTTGACAATATCTCGAGTAAATTTTGACCGAATTTCATGCGAATTTGTTTGAAAGGTATTAACGAATGTAAAGCGTCGGTACTATTTCCGGTCTCCTAACAAAATGGCTGCCGGCGGCCATATTGGATTTTAGTAAAATAGAAATATCTTGGGAAAAATGATACTTAGAGAGTTTCTGTTAACATGGAAATAATTTGTTATGTGTGTGGGGTTTCAGGGATTCCATATACGGACATCTATATATACCTATATACAGCTATATTGAGCTATATACAGGCATATAGAGCTATATAATAGCATATATTTATCTGTGAAATGTTTATTTACAGTGAAATATAGTTAAATATAGCTGTATATAGCTGTTTAAATAGGAATTTATGAAAGTTGACTTCGTACGGGGCTGTCTATATTGCCTCCGGCAATTTAGTTGTATATGATAACAAGGCAAAGAGTGGATAATGTAAGTGATTTTAAAGGGAGAATAGTTTTTCAGCAGAGAAGAAAATGAAGTAAGAGAAATGAAGAGTTTCACAGTAAAGGCTTTTGATACGAATAGGTGTTTCGTACGGGTCGGCGTTAGCTATGTTTTTTATCCGAATTTTGGTAGAGCTGAAAACATCTCCAACATCTCTTCGAATATTAGAAACTCATGGACCCTCACTCTCTCATTCATATATGGTTTAGATCTCCGTTTACTTCATAATGATGTAAAGTGCGAGTGGTTTTCATTGTTTGATCGTACACGGGGGAGTGAGTGTGTGGAGACCTTCAGCTCGAAACTAATGGAGTAAGCGACTTTGTATCGATCTGTTTGAAACTACTCAGATGACTCTACTCGTGTTACGATGAATAACTCTACTCGTGTTAAGATGACTGTTTTTGTGAGAAGATAAGGAATGGACCGAATCATTTCCCATGTACCAAAGGATTTTCAATTTCACGAGATAATTCCAGGGCTTCCACCGTTTAAAATCTCTCGTAGAATCCCTAGGATTTTTTGAAGTTTTAGGAGTAGTGGAAGCCCTGTAATTCATACCGGCTTTATGAATCGTGCATCTATCTTGCGATCTGATTGACTCTAATTTTTATCTACCGGAAACTCGAATCAACGAATCGCTTAAAATCTAAATTCAATTAACTCACCGTTTGCTCCAACTCCACAGGTCCGCACACCCATGCCTCAACGGATTGCTATCGTTGTTATTTGTTTCCTCATCGGCAAAATTTACTGATTTACTGACACACATTTTCGCCATTTCTTGCGGTTAATCTTGTTAGCACAACGAAAGTATTTTTTGCATATTATGTTTTCAACACAACGACGGTAATATTACAACAAATGCGAAAATGCCATCACTTCGTTGCCATTCGATACTTTTGAACGTTTGATTTACTTTTAACTTTTTAAGGAGGTGAAGCAATGAATGAAAAACTGATTTTGCCAACCACCCTTGTTATTGTTGCTGTTTATTATGATGTTGAGCGCATACGAAATAAAAATGGTTTAATAAGGAAAATGTATAATGGGGTAGGGTCAGCGAACTTTCGTGTTATGTATGCGATGTATATAAATATAAATACGGATTTGATTGTTGATTTATATACCAAAAAAAAGCAATGTATCAGCGGTTTGACAAGAAAATGTTCAATAACGCCGCACCCTTGTTGTTCGTGTATTTTCCATGTTATTTTTCTTCCAATTTTTTTCTTTGTTTTGTTTTTAATAATTAGAGTGGTCTGTCGTTCGAAATTAACATTTTTCTTTGTTTTAACATGGGGATGCTTTCACAAAGGGTGGCAGATAATTAATTTCTGATTAAACGCACATATAGTGTATGCCAAGTGTTATGTCTCGTCAATTGAAACGAAAATTATATTGTTGATGACGGCAAGTGTGTATCGTATATATGATGTAGCCGACTATGTGTGTATATAGTACAATATATATCTACCAAAATTGTTGTGCCGTATGTATATATAATTCCATTCAACGTAAGTCACTCTTCATCATCTATTTGGATTTTACCCTTATCTTGGTTTTTTTCCTCGCACGTATTTGTTCGAGTAGTCGTTCTCGTTCTAACGCACGTGTTTTATTCAGTGCACTTGACGATGATAAAATGGATCGATATCCACCACGGCATTGATTTGATGTTGCCGATGACGACGCTAGAAAATATTTCTGCTTTGGATTGAGAAAACGTTCGTAGCACCCCAAAACGATCCGTTGTAAATACAAACAAATGGATTTAAAAAATATCAAAACGATTAGAATACTCATAAATGCTGGATGGATGTGGAAATGTTTCGTTTCAATTTATTAAATCGGATGCGAAGTTATCCTTAAATTTTCATCCGTATGTAGCAGTATGGGTCGCGTTGTCTGTGATCCGGCTTAACGAAATAGCAATGCAAAATCCTGCCTTTTTCGGAGAATTGTCGTTTGAGGCTCCAAAATTCAATTTTTTCCCTTGTAACGTCTCAATGGCGATCCAATGTTACAACATCGGTTTGAATGAGACTTTTCTTTTGTTTTAAATCCAAACGACGATGTGTTTATCAATGTTTCACTTTTCTCTTTTCCTTTTATCACACAACTGTGTTGGCAAAAATGACGATAGTTTTCGCGACAACTTCGAAACGAACAATCTAGACTTATTCACTGTTCACCAAGCACAAATAATTCGGGTGGAAAATCCTCGATTTTATTATATTCCTATGAATTTTCCATTATCCTTTGCAATTACTTTTTTTTTCGTATAACTGCGCTGAGATGTTCCGTTCGGCGCGACTACAGAAAATGGAGTGCGAGTTGAAAAACATAGATAGAAAAGGAAAATTCGATACAGAAATTGTTGGAGTATATCGACTACATGTTACATGACATGAAACGTACACCCGATTTTCCCCGTAGTAAAGCGTGTGTATAGCTGGAGTTGAACGTCATATAAAACGTACAGCTGAATCTTACATTTATATACCCAATTCGGATGGTATAATTTATACAGAAGAAATATCTACATATATATACGATTGTCCTCCCCCGATTCGTTGATAACAAAAACATGTCATGCAATTTCACTTCCAGAGAGGGTTATTACTTTTGCGTGTATAATAAATACAAATGTTTCGGTGTGTAAGTTATTGTTGTTCCCTATTTTGTTAGGGGAGCCTCGTTTTGAGTTTGTATGTGCGGTGTTCGCGCGCTGTACTTACTTTACAACAGCAAATATGCGATAAACAAATTACACAAATTATCCTTTCGCTTGAGTTGAGAACGTAATATTTTCATCAATAATTTATCATGTGCGGTTTTTGCACTTTTTTTACACATTTTTACTAGGCGTATTGACAGCTACCTAGTTTCGATTGTACAAATAGGGTGCTTATCATCGATATAATATACGGTAGATAAGTAATGTCAAACTAACTTTATGCGGAAAGATCACATGGATGTATGTGTAACGTAACTTATGTGTGTCATTATAGGAAAATGGAGTTTAGAAACTAAGGGTAAAATCTATTACAATTTAGTACTTTTCTTCATAAAAAAACTGCTGTCACTGAATTATTTTCTCATGAACAAACTTCACTGTTGTGAAATCCATGGGAATGAATCAATGTGAAGTTGTTACACAAAAAAATAGTTCAGTGAGATTGAAGTACTATAAAAAAATGTGGCGCCTCTACAGGCCATCCGACTAGGCGAATCTACAGTATATATTATATCGATGGTGCTCATACGAGAAATCGATTTTTTTTTCGACTAATTATTTAAAACAGTGAAGTACTTTCGGGTTTGCTCGGGATTACTATAATGATGAAATATTTAAATATTTTTCAAGCGTCGTGTGCTGAAAAAATCTCATTTCCTAACTAGTGTTGAAATATCGCGACTTAGTCGCTCATTTCTCACGTCGTCTAGGAAAAACGTTTTTTTCGCCTCCGGCTCGAGCTGGAAACCTCTCATTCGCTAAAAAAGCATTTTAGCATTCGTTAGGAAATAGTATGTTGTGTTACACGTATTGTAATGTTGATTTTTTCAGCACTAGACCCAAGTTTTCCTTAAATTGGGTCTAGTGCTGAAAAAATCAACATTACAATACGTGTAACACATCATGCTTTGTGCCAACCGAGAATTGAAATAGACAAGAGCACAAAAAATCATAACTTTGATTGTAAACAATCACTCTTCAATTTTGATCGATCACATTGCTTTGCATTTTCTCAAACGAATGCTGTAACAACTCATACAAATTCCATATCAACGCTGCTTTGAGTGTTGTAATATCACATCAAACGGGTGCTGAGATAAGTCACTTTACAACACTAAAATGAGTGCTGAAAAGAGTCGTATTTCAATTCTCGGTGGCACAAAATACTATTCCCCGTTTAAACCAAGGTAAATATATGGGCGGAGGTAATGCCATTCAGACGCGCGGCCTAGCTGACTATATTTACCTTGGTTTAAACATGACGTAATTCGATTTCCACAAAAAGTACTCAGCGTGAGAGGCAAAATTGATTTTTTTTTTTCAATTTTTACTTTGTTTACTTGACAGCTCGCTCTCTGACGACGCTAACACGGAGTACTTTTTGTTGAGTGGAAACCATACCTTAGCGGACTAAAAAAAAGTTTAGCGTGAAAGTGAGAAAAAATGCCAAAAGTCTTGGGTACTTGCGTCTGCGCTCCGATCAGAAAGTTTGACTTCTTTAATTTTTTCGACTTTAGTTGTTTTCTAGGTGTTTGAGCTAAATTGATTGCATGCGGATGGCATTTTATAAAATTTAAAAGAAACCAGAATTTATCAATTTTTGTAATAACCGGAAATTTAATACCCTAAAATAGGCCCTGGCTACTTGAGAGCGACGAACGGATCCATCATCATTGTTCTTCATAGGAGTGGTAACAAGGCCCTTAACGGACGGATATCTCATCTCTTATTGTCAAGTCAGCCGTGACGAAACTAATGATGGAAATGATATCATGGGCGCGCGTTAGCATAGCGCCCGTGACGCAAGTCCTATTACTAGAAAAAATTTCAAAACAAATTTTTTGTCGTAGACTGCAGAACCATATATACAGCAAATATTGAAGTTCTACAATTCAAAGACAAATGACTCCAAATTACCATTAAAAAAAACTAGGCGTCCGTACGAGTTCAACGAGCTATCACACGTTCTTGCAGCTTAAAATTTGGCCACGCAAAAAATCTTCCAAGCAGCCCCATTTCCATACATTTTGGTCAATTTCAGTACTTTAAACGAAATGAAAAAATCCTACGTTACTTTGTTGGTCCGTCCGTCCGTGTTTCCTATCTTCTAAAGTCTTCTTTAGATTTTGTTGAAATTTTGGGAGTAGATTCTAGTCGTCATTCTAAGACATTCCAGAAAAAAAATTAGGGGGTAACCGGCCTCGTTTCGGAGCTAGGGCTCCTCGAAGTTCCCATATAGGCCCCGGCCCCATATAAGAACACCTTTAAGTGTGTGTGGATGGGTATGGTAGAACAAATTTGTTCGCTTTTGGTATTTGGTAAGCTCTACTCGCCTCAATTTTTTTTTCCTAAATTTAGTATTTTTCCAAATTTTTTAAATTTTTCAAAATTTTTTAAATTTTTCAAAAATTTTTAAATTTTTAAAATTATTTAAATTTTTAAAATTATTTAAATTTTTAAAATTATTTAAATTTTTAAAATTATTTAAATTTTTAAAAAAATTTTAAAAATTTAAAAAAATTTGAAAAATTTATAAAATTTAAAAAATTTAAAAAATTTAAAAAATTTAAAAAATTTAAAAATTTTTAAAAATTTTAAAAATTTTAAAAAATTAAAAAATTTAAAAAAATTTAAAAATTTTAAAAAATTAAAAAATTAAAAAAAAAATTTAAAAATTTTCATTTTTCATTTGAGCGATATCAGTTGTTTTGGAAGTATGCACAGGGACTTGCGTCACTTTTACTCTTTTGAGTGCTTTTGACTGATCCAATTATCAATACGATCCGCAGGTTTGTTACATTGATAGTTTATTATAAATATCTATCGCTTCATTTGTTTAAAAAGAACAAAAACCAAACTGAATTAATTAAAGTGATGATATTCTTGCCGCATCCAGATGAATGGAATGTTGCATAATAAGTAGACTCACAATTTGTACTCGAATTCGGCTTCAATTTAAGGAAAACATTTTTAGCTAGCGAAAACATTTCAAATTTATTTTTAAATACCCTGCATTCAAATCACAATAATAACTATCATATTTAGTGCCAAGCACTTATAATGGGTCGTCCATAAAGTACGTACACCCTTTAGTGGAGGTCCGACAGAACGATACTGGTCATGGGTCTAGAGAACCCTCTTTTTTTAGTACACAGACTTTATGGATGGCCTCACCCCATTCATAACTCAATAACACCTCACTGGTCAATGGAAACTAAAATTCAGGCACCAAATTTTCCAACTCATCCTCAACTTCTGTTTTCAAGTAAATTTCCTCAATTTCTCGATTTGACATACTACTACCACCACCAACCGTATGTTCGTCATCATTGCCATCATCATTGCAAATTTTCTGGTGAAACTTCAGAATTTTCTTATTTTCAAATAGTTGCGAACACGTACTGCACTCCATCGGGCCAGAGTCAATGTCTTCATCAGCAATCAGTACAACGTCTTCGCATTGAGGCATGCATAGGCGAACGTGCGTCTCGTAAACGGGTTTGGAATGGTACTTTTTCTTACATTTCGGACAATTGTATGCGGCTAGCTTGTGAATGATCATGTGCTTCTTTAACTGTTTGTGGGTGGCGAACGTTTCGTCACAATCGTCTGCTTTGCACAGAATGTTTTGGTCGTTTGATGATCTTTTCGACGATATCGCTACGACGGTCGTTGTGGAAGAATCGTCGGCTATTTTACTTTCTAGTTGTGTGGATGTATTGGCATCCGTAAGTTCACTGGGTACGGTCGTTTGTTCGGATTCTTTTGCATGAGATTTTTTGTGTTGCTCGAAGGTGGACTTTATGGAAAATTTAATGCCACACAAGTCACACGTATAAGTTCCGGTTACGTCTGTAAATGGACAAATTTTGGTTACAGAGCAGTCAGGATACGAAAAAAGGTCAGGCCAAAATACCGATGTGGTTATGCAGATGCATGAACAATTCATGTCTCGTACAGAATTGATCGCTGCAAAGAAGACAATCGTACGGTCTCATTAGACCATGCATTTCAGCTTTGTGGTAGCCATATTTTACTAAGCTTTGAAATTCCTCATTGCACACCGAGCACTTCAAATTGTTTTCTGTAATCGAGTTGATTTTATACTCAACTTTCTACCGTTAAGGCTCGGAACGGGTCGGGTTCGGTCAGACCGGAACCCGAACTTGATTTAACCCGAACCTGAAAAATTATTTCGGGTTCAACCCGAACTTGACCCGAACTTGAATTTTCGATTTCGGGTTTAACCCGAACCCGACCTGAACCCGAAATTGTTCAACCCGAATTTGACGTGAACCTGAATTTTCAATTTCAAGTTCGTCCCGAACCTGAACTGAACCCGAAATTTTAAATTTAATCAGGTCGGGTTCGGGTAACCCGAAATTTTTGACTTTTTTTAGTGTAATAAACGCTCAAAATTTCGGGTTACCCGAACCCGACCTGATTTAATTCAAAATTTCGGGTTCAGTTCAGGTTCGGGTCGAACTCGAAATTGAAAATTCAGGTTCAGGTCAAATTCGGGTTGAACAATTTCGGGTTCAGGTCAGGTTCGGGTTAAACCCGAAATCGAAAATTCAAGTTCGAGTCAAGTTCGGGTTGAACCCGAAATAATTTTTCAGGTTCGGGTCATGAATCCGGTTCAGGTCAACCTGAACTAAAACAGGTCAACCCGAACCCGTTCCGAGCCTTGAATCCTCTCAACATCATACGTACCCAAATGGTCTTTGATGTGCTTCTGAAATTTAGCTCTCGTGGAAATACTCGCCTTGCATATCTGGCACGTATAGTTCATCCGTAGCGAGTGCCGTTTCTCGTGATTTTGCAGGTCGTGCATCGTTGGAAACACTTTATTGCACTTCACACAAGTATGCGTATCCGCTTCGTGGAACGATTTATGCTTCTCCAATGCTTCTGCAGTCATGAAACTATCCACACATTTACTGCATTGATAGGCCGCCTTGCATGTGATTCGATGATATTGCAACGTCTGGCTGCGAACGAAAATCTTCGAACACATTTCGCACTTGAACATGATGCGCTCCTGGTGAATGATGGAATGTTCTTTCAATTTGCGTTGCGAAATGAATTCTTTGCCACAGTCGTCGCAGGTATGCTTCGGTATGCTTTCGTCGTGCAGCGAGAGATGTTCGTTGTACATGTCGTAGGTGAAAAACACCTTCGAACATTTGCTGCAAGGATATTCACCATTTCCGGTATGTCGATTTCGCATGTGTCTCACTAGGTCGGCTTTTTGATTGAACTTATCGTCACACGATTCGCATTTGTTTTGTTGATGATTTAGCTCGATGGATTTCCTGACGAAGGACCGTAGTCAGTTAGTGATTTTCGGAAGGAAAGCAAGGGACTCACCGACCCATTTTTTTCGATGTCTTTGATGCAGTTTTTTTGCCGCACCGATGGTTGATACTTTCGTCCATTGTGCTCTTTAATTTTGTGGACGGTTCGTTGTTGCGTGGTCATAAATGTGGCAGTACATTCATCACAATGGAGGAGAGCTGCCACAGAGTGTTTCCTGAACGACACAGAGGGGAGTCGATTAGATTGAACGAGATTTAATTGAAGTCGGAGGACGTTGTGACTGGTTTTGTAATGAGCAATGTCAGAGACATGTACTTAACAACTCCATTTTGAATTTAACCGACAAAACCTTTGGAGCATACTTTGACTTGGTCAAAAGCAAGTTGGAACTATTCAACGTCATTTCAAGTTCAATCAAACCTACAACTGCAGTCACTACGTATATGTTAGAACTCACTTTTTAATGTGATTGTTCAGGCCGGATAGACTAGCGTAGGTCTTGTTGCAACCGACACTCTCGCAAGAAAACTGGACTGAAGACTTTTCATTCATAAGAGGCGTCTCACTTGTGTAACTGTTGTCGATCAATGGATACAATGGTGCAAGGTCAGCTGCTGGTCTATTGGATGCAAATTGCAATGTGTCGATCGGAAGTGCGTACTGTTGAATAACACTTGATGCATTTGTAGTCATGTTATCCGGAATGGAAGTCGAAGTTTGATTTTCGTAATAGTTTGGGAAGGCCAAATAGCTAGACTGATTGTCTTGATGATGATGATGATTCCACGCGTTATTATGCTACAATCATTGTGCGCAATTGTGTTTCAAATCTCTCCGCTCTGAGCAATGTACGAATTGAATTTACCTGAACAACATTAGCAGACATTCCGAGTTCGTCGTATTCAAACATTGTTCCTTGCAATGGGATTTCGTACTGGGTTTTCGACGACTGATGTTCATGGTCATTGAAATTTTCGACGAAATTTTCATTGAACTCATGACCGAATGAATTGTTTAAGTAATTTATGCTGTAGTTTTCCATGAAATGACACAGTAAATGGAAGAGCAGCAAACATTCAATGTATCCGCACAATATTTCGTATGTTGTGAAAGGTAATAACAACAACATCAACTCTCAGAACACTGACATTATATTAAGGCCACAAACAGGTCTGACACACGAATGGAATAATATTTTCATGATGTTCAATTTTAGTATGGTCAGAGTAACCAGAGGTCGTTATTGCGGTTTTGTTTTACAGATATACAGGTACGAAATACAGCAGGTAACTTTTTATTATATTTGTATAAAACTCATGCGCTACCTGGTGTTAACGTTGAGATGTTTTACATACTTACAACAAAACAAAAATAAATTTTTTTGCTTGATTTTATTAAGAGTGATATCGCCAAATCTTCAGGTGATTGGGAAACAATCGGTCTCCGATTTTAATGAGTGATAGCTCGTTGGATTCGTCTTTCAATTCTAGGCAACACGTATCTTTCAATTTTTCTTAAAAAATTTGGTTTTCTGTGAAAAGCGCTCAAAAGTGAAGACATGCCAGAGGGTACCGAAAACAGTTTTTCGGCAATAACTCAAGAAAAAATTATTTTAAATGGTTGTAATGTTGTACGATTGTCGGCCTTGAAAAGACCTACAGGTAGAGTATACGCACCGCTTGGTGCTAGTTGATCCACTAGAGTTATGACTAGAAATATAGTGAATGTTCGGAGAGTCCGCCTTCTCTGCAGCTTCGATGTACCACGGAACTGAGTATGGGGTGTTGTAGCTGGCCTCACCCACTATCGTTGCACATATAAATGAACCCAGTACTTTTGGGCTGCAAGCCTACAGATGTCTTGAAAAAACATAGCTAACGCCGACCCGTACGAAACACCTATTCGTATCAAAAGCCTTTAATGTGAAACTCTTCATTTCTCTTACTTCATTTTCTTCTCTGCTGAAAAACTATTCTCCCTTTAAAATCACTTACATTATCCACTCTTTGCCTTGTTTGCCGGAGGCAATATAGACAGCCCCGTACGAAGACAAATTTCATAAATTCCTATTTAAACAGCTATATACCGCTATATTTACCTATATTTTCCTATAAATAAACATTTCACAGATAAATATATGCTATTATATAGCTCTATATGCCTGTATATAGCTCAATATAGCTGTATATAGGTATATATAGATGTCCATATATGGAATCCCTGAAACCCCTCACACTTAACACATTATTTCCATGTTAACAGAAACTCTCTAAGCATCATTTTCCCCACTTTATATCGTTTTACTAAAATCCAATATGGCCGCCGGCAGCCATTTTGTTAGGAGACCGGAAATAGTACCGACGCTTTACATTCGTTAATACCTTTCAAACAAAAAAAAATCATGAAATTCGGTCAAAATTTACTCGAGATATTGTCAAAATACTCCACGTTCACTGTACTTCCGAGTAGCCAGATAAGAGCTCACTCCAAGAGACCTAGCTCACGCTCCGGAGAACATAATTTCAAAAACTTTTTCCCTGATTGGTACGGTCAATACCTATCTAATAAAGCTAAAACGAACGAAATCTGTTCAAATGTGGCCGACCTACAAGCAAAAACTGCTTGCCGCCCTGTGCCTGTTCCACACCAAGGGGTCTAACTCACGAGTCGGTCATCCGATTTCCATAAACGTTTCTTTTGTCGATCGGTATTGTAAATACCTTTTATTTGACGTATCACTTACAAGTTTAACGTTTAAATGTCCGGAGATATCTTCGAAAAACCGTAAAGCACTTATTGGGCCACAGCTCGGGAGGGGTCGATCCAAAATCACTCATCTTCGAACTTAGCCTGTCTTTTGACATTACCAAACGGGAAAAAAAAGAATTTTCAAAATCGGATGCGTTTTACTCAAGTTATCGTGCAGACAGACAGACGGACAGACAGACAGACAGACGGACATTTTTTTTTCGCGGATTTGGCATCTCTAGACAACCACAATAGGTTTCCCCTTACTCAGGGAGTCCAATTCGACGTGTTACAAACGTATGCGTAAACCTATAAGACCCCAGTACTTCGTACGGGTCTAAAAAGTTGGTGCCAAAATGTATATTTTTTACTTCTTTCTGAGGGCCCAACTGCCAAGCGGTGCGTATACTCCACCTGTAGGTCTTTTCAACAACAATTTAAAATAATTTTTTCTTGAGTTATTGCCGAAAAACTGTTTTCGGTACCCTCTGACATGTCTTCACTTTTGAGCGCTTTTCACAGAAAACAAATTTTTTTAAGAAAAAGTGTAAGACACGTGTTTCCTAGAATTGAAAGACGAATCCAACGAGCTATCACTCATTAAAATCGGAGACCGCTTGTTTCCAAAGTTAAAAAAATCACCTGAAGATTTGGCGATATCACTCTTAACACTTCAGTTTCCAGTAGGGTGATGCGTGAGTGGTGTTAATCGGATAATAAATGAGTCTAAGTCCAATGTTTCGAATGATACGAACGAATTCTGAGTTTGGCCTGTTGCTATCACCTATCATCGAACTTAGAAAAAATCGAAAAGCTCTGACTAATGCGGTCTTAATAAAAAGGCATGGTTAACGAAATGAAGTAAAAGATTTGAAAATCATCTATATTGAAAATTCTTTGATCAATCGAAGTAATAGATCGAATAGTAGAACTGTAAATGTGTTTGCCTTCTGGTGAATGAGAATCTCAATCTCAATTCTGAGCTATGAGTCCATTAATTAAGTCAGTTAATCCAATTCTGATTTTTTTGTATCGATGTTCTGAAATTTTAATGATCAAGAATTGGTTCTTGTGCACCTTTTACCGAACGAAACCTATTTCCCGAAACTATAATCAGTTCTGTGTCTTCTCTGCTCGATTACATATCCCACCTTTGCTGGATTGAATATCTCGAAATTTATCAGAAATATAAAGTGTCAAGAAAAAACGTCATCTTTTCAGTCTTCAAAATTAAACTTAAAATTTATTCAAATAAAATAGTTTTGTCATTGTTTACACTAATCTTAACATTAATACAGTTATCTTAATCTACTTCTTCAACAGTCGGTCCCGCCGTTCGACCACCAAAACCACCAGCCTGTTGACCACAACTTGTCGATTGGCTGCCACCATGTAATTTCGTCAGTATCGGACTGCACACTTTGGTTAGCTCCTTCAGTCTGTCCTCGAACTCTTCCTTTTCGGCCAACGAATTGCCATCCAGCCACTTGATGTGTTCGTTGCATTTGTCACGAACCGTTGCCTTGTCAGCTTCACTCAATTTATCGCCACATTCGTCAATGGCTTGCTTAATGCCAAAGATGTAACTTTCCAAATTGTTTCTGGCTGCAATTTTATCTCGCTGTCGTTCATCCTCCTCCTTGTAGCGCTCTGCCTCGGCCAACATACGGTCGATTTCGGATTGTGATAGTCTGCCTCTGTCGTTCTTGATTGTGATGTTATTGACTTTGCCGGTGCTCAATTCTTTGGCTGATACATTCAGGATCCCATTGGCGTCCATATTGAAGGTGACTTCAATTTTCGGTACACCTCTCGGCGCTGGTGGTATTCCAGTCAATTGGAAATTGCCCAACAGATTGTTGTCTTTGGTTAGAGCTCGTTCGCCTTCAAACACTTGAATGGACACTCCTGGTTGGTTGTCCGAGTACGTGGTAAATGTTTGCGTTTGTTTGCACGGAATTCGGGAGTTTCGCTCAACGATTTTCGTCATCACACCGCCGGCTGTTTCAATTCCGAGTGAAAGTGGTGCTACATCGACCAAAAGTACGTCTTGAATCTTAGAGTCTTGGTCACCGTTTATGATGGCAGCTTGAACAGCAGCACCATAGGCCACCGCTTCATCCGGATTGATCGATAAGTTCAATGTCTTGCCGCAGAAATAGTTTTGAAGCAATGCTTGCACCTTCGGAATTCTCGTCGAGCCACCGACCATCACAATGTCGTCGATCTGCCGTTTGTCCATTTTTGCATCTCGCAAAGCCTTTTCCACCGGTTCGATTGTCGATCGGAACAGGTCAGCGCACAGCTCTTCGAAACGGGCACGCGAGATTTTCGTGTAGAAGTCAATGCCGTCAATCAGAGCGTCAATTTCGATTGTAGCTTCCGTACTGGACGACAAAGTACGTTTAGCCCGTTCGGCTGCTGTTCTCAATCGTCGAAGGGCTCTTGCATTGGCAGTCAAATCCTTGTTGTTCTTTCGTTTGAATTCTTCGCAGAAATGGGACACAAGTCGATTGTCGAAGTCCTCACCACCCAAATGCGTGTCTCCGGCTGTTGATTTCACCTCAAACAATGATCCCTCGTCGATGGTCAGAATGGATACATCAAAAGTCCCACCTCCGAGATCGAAAATCAGAACATTTCGTTCGCCTTTCAGATTTTTATCCAAGCCATAAGCCAATGCGGCTGCAGTCGGTTCATTAATGATACGAAGTACGTTGAGTCCAGCAATCACACCGGCATCTTTAGTGGCTTGTCGCTGGGAATCATTGAAGTAAGCTGGCACTGTAATGACCGCATTCTGAACCGATTCACCAAGGTATGCCTCAGCCGTTTCCTTCATTTTTGTTAGAACCATTGAGCTGATTTCTTCCGGTGCAAATCGTTTCCGTTCACCTTTGAACTCTGCCACAATCTTGGGCGTTCCATTTTCGCTCACCACTGTGAATGGCCAATGTTTCATGTCCTCTTGGATTTTCTTGTCGTCGAATTTCCGTCCAATGAGTCGTTTTGCGTCGAAAATCGTATTTTTGGGATTCATAGCCACTTGATTCTTAGCTGCATCGCCAATCAAACGTTCCGAATCGGTGAAGGCAACGTAACTGGGTGTTGTACGATTTCCCTGGTCATTGGCAATAATTTCCACTTTACCGTGCTGGAATACACCAACACAGGAGTAGGTTGTGCCCAGATCAATTCCGATTGCTGGCATTTTCACTTGATTTTTTACTCGAATCACTTTTCAACGATAAACAAATTTCTCTTGAAATTACTTCACCAAATTAATTACTTATTTGTCCTGATCGAATTTACTTTCACTGTAATTCACTTGCCTTTTTATTCTATAAAATTCACAGAATTTAAATCGTTCAATTCAAGAAATTTTCTTTTGACTTTTCTCTTAGTTGTTCACTGTTTGCTTTCAGTTGAAACTATGATGAACCGTGCAAATGTTCACCGTTTATATGTTAAAACCACTCGCATATGGAAAATTCGTCAATGTTCTCTACATTCGTAGGGTTTTCTCGAACATTCGAGTAAACGATAATAACCAGACGAAGAATCAACTAGAATGTTCGAGTAAACCGTACAACATTCGAGTTCACATAGCATGAATGTTCGAGAAAACCCTACGAATGTAGAGAACATTGACGAATTTTCCATATGCGAGTGGTTTTAACATATAAACGGTGAACATTTGCACGGTTCATCATAGTTTCAACTGAAAGCAAACAGTGAACAACTAAGAGAAAAGTCAAAAGAAAATTTCTTGAATTGAAAGATTTAAATTCTGTGAATTTTATAGAATAAAAAGGCAAGTGAATTACAGTGAAAGTAAATTCGATCAAAGAGACAACCAGGACAAATCAGTAATTAATTTGGTGAAGTAATTTCAAGAGAAATTTGTTTATCGTTGAAAAGTGATTCGAGTAAAAAATCAAGTGAAAATGCCAGCAATCGGAATTGATCTGGGCACAACCTACTCCTGTGTTGGTGTATTCCAGCACGGTAAAGTGGAAATTATTGCCAATGACCAGGGAAATCGTACAACACCCAGTTACGTTGCCTTCACCGATTCGGAACGTTTGATTGGCGATGCAGCTAAGAATCAAGTGGCTATGAACCCAAAAATACGATTTTCGACGCAAAACGACTCATTGGACGGAAATTCGACGACAAGAAAATCCAAGAGGACATGAAACATTGGCCATTCACAGTGGTGAGCGAAAATGGAACGCCCAAGATTGTGGCAGAGTTCAAAGGTGAACGGAAACGATTTGCACCGGAAGAAATCAGCTCAATGGTTCTAACAAAAATGAAGGAAACGGCTGAGGCATACCTTGGTGAATCGGTTCAGAATGCGGTCATTACAGTGCCAGCTTACTTCAATGATTCCCAGCGACAAGCCACTAAAGATGCCGGTGTGATTGCTGGACTCAACGTACTTCGTATCATTAATGAACCGACTGCAGCCGCATTGGCTTATGGCTTGGATAAAAATCTGAAAGGCGAACGAAATGTTCTGATTTTCGATCTCGGAGGTGGGACTTTTGATGTATCCATTCTGACCATCGACGAGGGATCATTGTTTGAGGTGAAATCAACAGCCGGAGACACGCATTTGGGTGGTGAGGACTTCGACAATCGACTTGTGTCCCATTTCTGCGAAGAATTCAAACGAAAGAACAACAAGGATTTGACTGCCAATGCAAGAGCCCTTCGACGATTGAGAACAGCAGCCGAACGGGCTAAACGTACTTTGTCGTCCAGTACGGAAGCTACAATCGAAATTGACGCTCTGATTGACGGCATTGACTTCTACACGAAAATCTCGCGTGCCCGTTTCGAAGAGCTGTGCGCTGACCTGTTCCGATCGACAATCGAACCGGTGGAAAAGGCTTTGCGAGATGCAAAAATGGACAAACGGCAGATCGACGACATTGTGATGGTCGGTGGCTCGACGAGAATTCCGAAGGTGCAAGCATTGCTTCAAAACTATTTCTGCGGCAAGACATTGAACTTATCGATCAATCCGGATGAAGCGGTGGCCTATGGTGCTGCTGTTCAAGCTGCCATCATAAACGGTGACCAAGACTCTAAGATTCAAGACGTACTTTTGGTCGATGTAGCACCACTTTCACTCGGAATTGAAACAGCCGGCGGTGTGATGACGAAAATCGTTGAGCGAAACTCCCGAATTCCGTGCAAACAAACGCAAACATTTACCACGTACTCGGACAACCAACCAGGAGTGTCCATTCAAGTGTTTGAAGGCGAACGAGCTCTAACCAAAGACAACAATCTGTTGGGCAATTTCCAATTGACTGGAATACCACCAGCGCCGAGAGGTGTACCGAAAATTGAAGTCACCTTCAATATGGACGCCAATGGGATCCTGAATGTATCAGCCAAAGAATTGAGCACCGGCAAAGTCAATAACATCACAATCAAGAACGACAGAGGCAGACTATCACAATCCGAAATCGACCGAATGTTGGCCGAGGCAGAACGCTACAAAGAGGAGGATGAACGACAACGAGATAAAATTGCAGCCAGAAACAATTTGGAAAGTTACATCTTTGGCATTAAGCAAGCCATTGACGAATGTGGCGATAAATTGAGTGAAGCGGACAAGGCAACGGTTCGTGACAAATGCAACGAACACATCAAGTGGCTGGATGGCAATTCGTTGGCCGAAAAGGAAGAGTTCGAGGACAGACTGAAGGAGCTAACCAAAGTGTGCAGTCCGATAATGACGAAATTACATGGTGGCAGTCAATCGACAAGTTGTGGTCAACAGGCTGGTGGTTTTGGTGGTCGAACGGCGGGACCGACTGTTGAAGAAGTAGATTAAGATAACTGTATTAATGTTAAGATTAGTGTAAACAACGACAAAACTATTTTATTTGAATAAATTTTAAGTTTAATTCTGAAGACTGACAAGATGACGTTTTTTCTTGACGCTTTTGTATTTCTGGGATTCAGTCAGAACCAAATTAATAAGGCAAAAAGTATGTATACGCAGAGTGTAGGTCCTATTTGGATAGTTTTCTTGAACAGGCACTTTGAACCAACATTCTAGAAAACCACAGAAATCAAAAAATATTTTCTTTAAAATAAGATTTTCGGCCATTGAATTTGAGCTTTTGGTGTGAACTAAACAGAATAGGAAGTTGGTTTCACCAAGACTGTAAACTTTACTGATAGTAACGCACTTCTTGATTGGCAAAGACGGCGATGTTAAACTTCAATTTTGGACTCAGCCTTGATTTTATTGACCTTTTATTGACGCCTGTAAAATTGATCATTTTGAGTTGATTGAGCAAATTATGGACCGAAATGAGTTTCTCAAAAAATTTGGCGAAGATCAACCGTTGAACCCTCAATTGTTCGTTCTTTTGAATTCTTTGTGTTACATGCGATTCGATTAACCGATCATCTTTACTGTTAGATTCTAACACGATTGCAAGATTGCATTGAGTCTGTTAAGCTAGAATTAAGCTTGTGTCACCATACGCTTAAGGAAAGCATTCCGTTTTGAACACGACTCAATTTTGCCTCAGTAGGAGCCGAGAGTTCTTTCTCAAAAATGCATTTTTATTCGCCGGGTTTATGTTTAACTGTCGGTACGGACCCAGAGCCTAATATTTGGGAATCGTTTTTGAGAATTTTTGGGAATTTAGGGAATTTTAGTGAATTTTTGGGAATTTAGGGAATTTTTGGAAATTTATGGAATTTTAGTGAATTTTTGGGAATTTAGGGAATTTTTGGGAATTTTTTGGGAATTTTTTGGGAATTTTAGGGAATTAATTCCCAAAAATTCACAAAAAATTTCTTTTCTTTGGAAGGATATAATTCTTGTCGATGTACTCGCACCAGCCAGGGCGTATACTCTACTTGTAGGTCTCTCCAAAGCCGACATTAGTACAACACTGCAATAATTTAAGAGCAATCTACACTCCGACCCCCTTGAAATACATTTTTGATGATAACTTTTTATTCGAATTATTTTTTAAAAAAGTGGCCTCATTGTTTGGTACCAGAACATATAAGGTTTCGATAGCCACTGGAATTGTCCAGATTGATGTAGTGTACTGAGAAAAAACTCAAAACTCCTAAAATTTGTGTTTTTTGTGATATTTTTTGGACTTTTGAGTTTTCTCGGCGTAGACTGCATCAATTTTGACAATAAACCGCGAGCCTCATATTATTTTTATTTCAATGAACACATCAAAAACACACTGAAAATGTATATTGATATTGGAAAAGTGGAATTTGAAATTCTTAATTTCAGTTTAAAAAGCCGCTCCAAAAAAAAACAATTTCGTGACTTAACAATTTGGGATGTTTTATTTGTTGACAGTTTGTTTTAATTGTGATCGCCGAGATAACCAAAAAACCAACACTAACAAACAAAACATTTCGATTCTTTAGAGTTTCCGTACGTGTGTTCATCATGGCAGGGATTTTTTTAATTATTTAAAAAAAAAAAAAAGTTTTTTTAACAAAACTAAACTTTTACTTTATATGTTGTGGCACCAAACGATGAAACCACTTTTTTCAAAAAATATTCTAATAAGAAGTTATCATCGAAAATGTTTTTCATAGAAGGTCGGAGTGTAGACTGCTCTTAAAATAATTATTTTTGAGTTATAGCCGCAAAAAGGTTTTCGGTACCCTCTGACATGCTTTCACCTTTGAACACTTTAACCGAAAATTTAAAAAAATGTTCGAAAAAAATGAAAGATACGATTCTCTAGAGTTGAAGACAAATCTACCACTACTTAAAATCGGAGACCACTTGTTACCCTATCACCATCACCTCCAGTTTTGGCGATATGCCGCTTAAGCTCAATTTAGTGAACATATTATATTCAATATGTTCTGAAATATTTGTTGTTGTTTTTTTTTGGAATTTTTGGGAATTTTAGGGAATTTTTGGGAATTTAGGGAATTTTTGGGAATTTTTTAGAATTTTAGGGAATTTTTGGGAATTTTGGGAATTTAGAGAATTAATTCCCAAATATTGGGCTCTGCGGACCACCGTGGTAAAAAATTAGATCATTTTGATCCGAGTTACATAAACTATTGTATGTTCATTGTTCAGGCGCACCAAAGTCACATTTTAAACAAAAGTTGACGACGGAGAGGTGGGAAAAACTGTTTTCGTTTTGGCTCTCTATCGGGTGAGAGAATATGAGAGAAGCGGGGTAACGAAACTTTTCATTTTGTTTGATTCCAGTGAAACACTTGAGATGGTTTTAAGTTTTCAAATAATTTTCTTAATTTTTATTCGGACTATGAATGCTATTTACGTTTTGTTTGTTTTGTTTTCTCATTTAAAAATTTAGATAAAAATGTCCAGTACACAATATGTTTTTCATTTTAAATAAATAAGTTAAATTTATATACAAAATACAAGGAACGATTAAATATTAATGAACGAAAGTAAAAATTTCTTTTTTAAAGGAATTCATCATGTTTCATCATGTTTCATCATCATCTTATTTAAAATTGTTAATAATATAATGTAATGTCAACGGTCTTTTTGTTAAATGTTTTTATTCATTTCATCTTCTTTAAGTCAATTTAAATTTTGTAAATTTTATTTTTCTGTTTTTTTGCTTTTATTTAATTATTATTCAGCTGTTGCTTATTAATTCAAAATTTTTGTTTTGTTTGTATTAAAGTTATTATTTCTGTTGTCTTATTAGATCATAATTTAAGCTGTGCGATGTCCATTCTCCACATTTCTGCAATCGATTTTCGTCCGATAGGAATACAGTGATTGCAAAGGAACATGTAACAATTCCACGATTTGTGTGAAATTCGATTCTGTTGGGGAAGAGAGAATTGTTGTTTTTCGTTAGCCAAGAATAGAAGACAGATGTGGGTAGAAATAGCACAACATGACACTTGATTAAGTTGAAATCATAAGAAATTTGACACGAGAGGGACTCTTTTGAGAACCAGCCTACCGAAATCAGACGAATTTTCCAGAGGACTTTAATGTGCCTAGAAAGGACGTCGACCCTAGAAGCCAAAACCACTTTCAAAAAAATTCTTCGAAGCTTGTGTGGCTGATGAAAGGTGAGCAAAAACCGAAAAATTGCAATTTTCTTACCAAAATTTCTCCAGTTACATGAGCCGTACAGGGTCGTGTGGGGTGTCATTGGAAAGGTAATCACACGTGTTGAGCCGAATAGGGACTTGTTGTGTTTAAAATTTATCGACACTGAAATATGAGCAAGTCAAGTTTTCAACCGAAGACTTACACTGTTCTTACAGAAATTTCTCGAGGTGCAGAAAACGTACATGGTCGTGTAGGGTATTATTTGAAAGGTAATTTTATGTGCTTTTGGGCCGAATAGGGACTTATGGGGTTTGGATGCATATGCGGTGAAATATGGACACTTAAACCTTTCAACCTCTATTTCATCGTAGATGCATCCAGATCACATAAAACCCCATTTGGCCCAAAAGCACATTAAATTACCTGTCAAATGACACCCTACACGACCATGTACGTTTTGTGTACCTCGAGAAATTTCAGTAAGAACAGTGTAAGTCTTCGGTTGAAAACTTGACTTGCACGTATTTCAGTGTTGGATGAATTTTAAAACCAATAAGTCTCTATTCGGCTCAATAGTACGTGTGATTATCTTTCTAATGACACCCCACACGACCCTGTACGGCTCGTGTAACTGGAGAAATTTTTGTAAGAAACGTGCAAGTTTTCGGTTTTTGATCACCTTTCACCAGCCAGACAAGCTTCGAAGCACATATAAAAAAGTCCACTGGAAAATGCGTCCGATTTCGGTCGGCTGTTTTTCAAAAGAATCCCTCCGATAGTACAAGCAAATCCATCAGTGGTAATTACAGAATTGACTGTAGGTACTCAAAGCAAAGCGAAAGAGTTGTAGGTGTTGCATCATCAGAAAATCGTTCTGATGTCTCCTTGTGATATCACAACAGCATGTTCTTGTGTTTTCCTATTTTCAATCGCATAGAAAACAATCAACTCCAACAAGAGCAATATTTGCGACCCGAGTGCAGCGAGTGCAACAAGTGAGTGCTGTTTTGTTCTCTCAATGCTTGAAAGTGATAAAATGAGTTTCCTTCGCGACTTTGAAATTTCTATGCGCCTTTTCATTAGCAGTGACAAGGAATAGGCGGCTTCACTCAAAACGATCTTAAATAGATCTGTCCTTGCTTGCAGAAAATGTGTTGAGAAATCAGATGTGGGGAGAAACGCCCTCACCGCAAATGAGGGTAGTAAATACAAGCATGCCAAATTCACCGATAGAGAATTTGTGTCTACCGTTCATCTCCTTCAAATTCAAATCAACTCACCATTTTCAGCAGTTATAACGCCATGTCGTATCAAAAAATCTATAACCACCGGACAGCTGGTGGTTTTGAAGTCAGCCGAAAATACCTTCTCCAAACATTGATTAGCCGGTAACAATTCGAATGCTTGCACTTCGCCATCGGCATTCGTAGGCACAAAATCGGGCGGCAATTCTAAATCGAATACAAATTCGGTGTTCGGAAAGATGCCCCGTTCACTTTCAAACAGAAACGACACACAACCGGCCGACACCAGATTTTTCACTAAATTTTCGGGAATCGAAGCCTCTTCGGCGGCTTCTTTGACGGCCGTTTCCATAATACCGAAACCAACCGATAAACCGCCGCCCACCATATTGTCCCACTTGCCAGGCCATGTTTGCTTCGTGTCGGATCGTTGCTGCAACCAAATGCACAATCCTTTCGTTGGATGACGAACGAAACCGTTTATGTCAACTCCGTAGTTTCGAATGCCGAACAGACACGTAGCCGATCGATCCATTTTGAAGAGGCTATTGTGTCCCGCTTTGACATCGTAACACTGAAACGGATATAGAAATGAAATGGTTGGCCCCACATTTAAAAATTGATTTAATTTTTCGCGCGTATACTGACCTCTTCTCGCCACCCTTTCAACGTAACAAACGTTGCATCCTTTTTAAATTGCCTGAGAACTTTGTCGACGTTTTCCGATCGTTCGGCATAGTCCCGAAAAGCCGGATTCAATTCAACAATGTCTCTCATTTCATTTTTGTCAATCCGAAATACGTCTGGATAATTGTACAACTGTTTTAATACATCCGGTCGGATGAGTCCCACTTGTTGGCCATCGACAACGAACGGTCGACATTCACCTTTGACCAAACCTGCGAGAGAATTGTTATTCATGAAATACAAATTACAATTTTTCGCGAAACAAATTTTTTTTTTTTTAATTTTTCAATGACAAAGTTCGAACAAAAAAAAGGAGAAAGAAATTAGCATGACCGCTAATGTGTTGTGTCCTAATACGGCAGTAATTTATCTACTAAGTTATGTAAATGTAATGAGCGAGGCGAGATATACAGAGAAAAATATGAAGGTAAAATAGAGGATGTCCGTCAATGGAGTTCGGTTTCGTATGGAAATTTTTTTGACGATTTTTCGTTTAACAATTCTTTGCAAATTTGGGGTAATTTGGTAAATAAAACGTTCGGAGCATCCCAGTTAGAATGAAAAATCTCCTTTCATTTTTTAAACAAATGTTTGAACGTCGTTTTTCTGTAGTGAATTACCGGTAAATGTAACGTTTACCAGTAAATTTCATACCAATTCACGCCGTAAGTGCGGTCGAAATTCAAAATGGAAAGTGCGGAGGTCTTTCTAACGTAGGAGCTCGTTCAGAAACTCTTCGTTAAGTTTCTCTAATGAGGATTTTGACACTTCTTTCATATAAAATATGTCAAAATCTTCACTTTGGGTCACGAATTTTTAGTTCCTGAACGAGTTCTAGTGTCATTTTCATACAATGAAGCGTTGAAATGTATTTTTTGGTTCACTTTATCATCGAATCGTTCACTTAAAATTCAAATTTTAAGCACACTTACGGCGAAAATTTCTCACCGGTTGGGATACACTATCTGTGTGAAAATCTTCTTCGTATTGCAATTCCAAAAATTATTAAAAAGAAACAAGGAAAAATGGTTAATGTCCCTAGGGATTGCAAACCGAACTCGAATTCAAAAACCGCGGTTTCGGTTTGTTTCCACTAAAAAGAGCGATTAACCGGTTAACTGCGGTTTTTCAACCCTAAGAGCAAAAAAAAATTCTCCAAATTTCACAGTTTTAATACTTTTTTCGCGTTTATGACGCGGTATTTCATATTTAATTCAATGAAATGAAATGTATTTGTTTACCATCTGTTTGGAGAGGGAATTTGGGTTTATCTTTGCATCGACACATAAAATATCTTAAGTTTCTGCAGAACTTCGGCACAGGATACAACCCCCTCCTCGAAGATAAGCCAATTTTCGTATCACTTAATCTAGAACCTAATTTTGTTCATAAAAGTCCAGCATTCGAAAATGTTTTCTCAGTGTCAACACTGGCAACACTTAAGTAAATGCTGATAAACAGTCTCTAGATTCGGTCCTCAAACACAGCCATCTTGTGTTTAATAACGTTTTCGATGTTGCGACTACCATTTGACTACCACGCATGAGTACTGTCAATAACTTCTGTTTTCTGCCTTATTCGTGCCTTCGGTGCTTCTATTTATCTACTACACATTCCACATCACATGAGGAGTTTTTGTGCAAGGACCACAACGCCGGCTTCGATTTTTTGAAGTTTTTCGTGTTTATTTTGAAATCATTAAAAATGACAAAATTCCGAGACCAATGTTTTGCACCTCATATCACACATGGCTCATGTCATAATTAGGAAACAAAGACAACTCCAATAATACGACATAGGCAGAAAATACAAGCTTGCCACAGTACTTTTTGAAATAAATTTTGGACTTTCGGAGCGACATTTAAAAACCAAAAATCCCGGTTTTTATGCCAAAAAACTGCGGTTTCGATTTGGCTAAAATTGCCGGGTTAACCGGTTCGGTTTAAACCGGTTTGCAATCCCTACCTGTCCCACATCTAATCTTACACAATGAAAACGACAACTAGATAATCTTACAGGAAATGAGAATGAAGAGAACTGTCTGCTTGCATGCAAATATCGAAATGATTGTCGAAATCGGTAAATGCACCCAACATTGGGAGGCTTTTTGACGTCTGACAGATACGAGTGATAATGCAAGTTAATGCAGGTGAATGGGTAACAGAACGAAATAAACGCTCGTTGCGCTGGGATCGAAGACATGACGATGAATTTAGGGAAGGTACAGCAGAAAGATGCAATCGAAATTCATATCGGACCCGTGTAAACACAATAATGACTCAAACGACGTTTCACTCCCTTCCGACGCAATCAATAAAAAACAAAATTCATTCGACTTCATATTCGTCTCTGTGTTACGATTGTGTTACATATTATAAGACCGCGGTGTTCAGTTCTCTATATAGCTAACATTTTGGTTTTGCAACATTTTGTGCCTGTTTTTTTTTGGTGTGTTACCAGCAGCTGCTTTAATTATTCATTTTATAAAGGCAAATACCAAAAGCGTCATTCTACGAAAAATCGATATTTTATTTCTCATGCAGAAAACGTTCAAATTCGAATAGAATGTGTATGCATGGGTAGGTGTATGATATATGTGTTCATATAATATCGAATGCTTTTTACTAGCTTGACCGATTGAGATAACAATTTATTTTCTTAATAAATTTTTGTTTCTGCTGAATCGCCAACTTTTTTGTTATTTAAAACATCTTGCAACCCATTAATTAAGTTACAGTATGTGTGTGTATGTATATAGCTTGTTTGCATAGCGCAAAAAAATAAATAAATGCAAATGAGTCTCATCAAGCAAAATAGTTTATCGAATTTGAACCGCACAACTAATTATAATGACACACACAAAAAAACAGCATCGTCGAAAGGAAATTTGAATAAACATCCATAAATCGTCACAGATCTGCTCTGGGTATGATGATTCCCATCAGCAGTATTAGGCTCCATTTGAATAATCGACAATTGATTTGGTAGCGATGAAATGATGGAAATTGTGTCGGTTTAAGCATTTTTCGCTACGAACCGAATACACAAACATTCCAAAACCACAAAAAACCGATAGCAAAACAAACAGTGATTCATCTACCACGTATGAATAAAAAAACGAATGTGCAAAGATAATACTAAATGGGAAATAGTCATTTGTGTACCTGTTTTGGACGATTGATTTTAGGCAATTTCGCGGATTGTAGGCCGAACGAAGTGAGGTCTACAAGCGAAAGTGCCTTAAATCAACCGTCCCAAACAGGTGCACATGTGAGTTTTCATGCAGAGGGCCGGAAACCCGAGAAAATTCGAAAAATTGCCCTCATTTTCGGCCCCGAAGCATGAAAAGAGTTAATGAACACACATCAAAAACTTTTATATTATTTCGTCAGCCCCAACGCAATCGATAACAATGCGAGAAAAATGGTTTTTATGAAAGAAAATGCAGAACAGTTAAACGAATTGGCTGTGTTAAATTGTCCGCACTTTGTCAATTAATTGTAGCAAACACTTTGATTGCAAAATCACACTCACCTGACAGGTAAAAACAATTAAATTTTTGTGCTAGTTTCAAGAGCCTAGTCATTTTTGAATCTTCCATTTTAGATTTTGTGTTTAGACTAATAAAAAAATAAGATTTTACATTGACTCGGAGTGTACATCGAATGTCATGTCATGTCGTTGCAAAATACCCACCAAATAAAAAATTTCCGCTCTGCCCGCTCTACCGTAGTAAAGTTTGAAATTAATTTAGCGCCGGTAAACTGCGATTCTGATTGATCAACACTTGTCGTCAGTTGTTATACTTAAACGTTTCACCACTTTCGATTCGTGTGAACACTCATAGTCACTAAGACGGACTAAACTTAACGTCCAACTTTTATGAGAGCTCTATATGGTATAAGATGAACGATAATTTATCAACTTCAATGTAGCGATATATCGCCGATTTTACACACTGTATACATTACACCCAACTGACCCAACTAAATATATTTAATCGCTGAAATGTTGACGCCATAAATCCGCTAAATATTCAAATTTAAAAGTGTCAAACCCAAATCAAACGTCGTATCGTTTGTTCCAAATAACTGTAAACCCGAACGACTCGAACTTTAACAACACGAACGACGACGATTTCATCAACATAACCTGAACGGCAACAAATTTACTTGTAAATTTTTCGTTAAAATTTTCGTCAACCTGAAAGTTGAGGTTAAGTTGTCTTCTGTGGATAAAATTTGACTTTTCGAAATGACCTTGGAACAAACCTATAGGTAATTGACGATATTCTCATATTAGAGTGCGTCAAAATCAATCTTTCAAATCATTTGTTCATTTACTGATTTACACAAAATTCAAATTCTGAAACGCACTTACGTCGCCTCGCCATGAATACAGCAAAACAAATTATTGAGGTAATTCTGACAGGCAGGGCTGTATGAGAATACAACATAACAACGAAAAAGTGCTTGGATTTTTAAACAAATCCGACTGTCAGAATTATCTACCTCTTGATATTTTTGATTTTTCGGGGATAATTTTGATAGTTTCGGTTAATACCTATTGTCTCACAAAGATTCTAACACTTTTCCCATGAAAATCTTCTCTACTTATATGTATTCAGTTAAGCTAAGCTAAAGCTAATAAGGTGAAAGCACTTGAAAAATGATGACAAAAAATTGCGGCAGACAAACTATCAAAATCAATGAATTATATCCGAATTATTTGCACAAAGCACGTGCAATTTCGGCAATTTCGCGAGTTGTAGCCCAAAGGAAGGTAGGGCGACATACGAAAGTTCCTTAGAGTTACCGTCCACGACAGATACATATAAAATGTTCATGCCGAGGGACTAAATTATGAGAAAAATTCCATCCGTGCAGCGTGAATAATCTAATTTTATCCAAATTCAGTGAGACGATGGCTTTTTGTTGACGCCTGACGCTCTCCCATGAGGCAAACAAGATTTTTCTATCTTTGCATCTTTCATTTCGCTTTGATTTTGTGGATAAAAACGGCAGAGAGATGCTAATATGACGACTGGGTCGTTTCGATGGATAGAGGGAACATGTCGAATGACAGTTGTGTTTTTGAGAGAGAGTTCAATACATTTTCTCTCAACCAATTTCAACATATTTCGACATATTCCCTCTATCCGCCGAAACGACCCAGTCGTCATATTAGCATCACTCTGAAAAACGGTTATTCACATCACGTACATACGGATGAAATATTATGTGTTCACCTCGGAGAGAAATAGGAAATTCCAACTCTAGCTCTGGTTAGAGTTTCCTATTTTCTCCACTTTTGGTAAACAAAAAACCAATAAAGTTCTGCTCAAAATATTCAACGCAAAACTCATTTTTTTTACATTCTTGCCCAGAGGTGATATGATCAAGGCTGTATATTTTGAGGAGGTCACGCAGCCCGCCATTTTATTGATGGTTTTACATGTAAAAAAATTCACCACATCATCAAGACGACGAGAATCATCAGAGTAGGTGAATTTTTGTATGAAATCGGCCATTTTATCATCAACTGTGGTGTGTAACCCGCGTATCTGTATCTGCGTGACCTCCCCAAAGTATACAGCCTTGGATATGATGGCACTGATGCTAATCGGCACACAAAAAATACACGGGCACCTAGTGTAACCCTTTGTTCTTGCCACTTGCTAATTAATTAGAGGTTAGACTGCAGTGAGTACAACCCTTTTAATTTGGATACTATATTGTCTGTAAAAAAAACGCATTCACCACTTCGATCCTATATTCATCGATTCAACAATTTTTTTTTTCAAAATTCGCGGCATTTTTATCCAGAACATTCGAACTGTCAATCGAATTTATTGACTGGGAATATTTCAGTCGCCGCGTCGTATTCGACAATTTACCTACCAACCGAACCAAAATTTTCATTTCACTCTGCGACATTGAACAAATCACAAGTAAAACCGCGTCATAGAATTATATAAAAAGAAAGAAAAAAATGGTATTGGAGCAATTAATAAAAAATCATCCCACTGCCGCGTAATTTGATGGACTGGAGGAAGAGGCAAATAATTATAATCACTTTTTTATACCAATTGTGTACTTTATTAAAAGAAAAATTCAGATATTTTGTAGTATAAAATGGACGAAGAAGCCTCCATTTTTAGGGCGTGATCTGCAATTTTTTTCCATTCGCAAAAGAGAAAGAAAATTTAGTAAAACGACGTGTCCAGATTTCTACGTATTATAATCTAAGTAAAATAATAACCAAACATCTGACAAAATTACGTCCGAAACGTTTATAGCTGCCAGAAAAGATAAAGAATTTGTTAGAAAGGACAAAGACGATTTGCCAACAAAAAGACAGAACAAAAAGAATTCATCATCGAAGTTTTCTTATCTAATGTCGTAATGTGGTGTAATATCCATTGAGTTCGCGAGTTTTTCATTCAGTCATTTTATATATTCGAATAAACAAAAGACTTAAAGCAAAACGATGCATAGTAAGTGAAGTGAAATTGTGACAGATATTTTTCAGAAATTTTAAAGGAAGCCCATCGCGCAGCTGAAAGCAAAAAAATTGTACAAAAATGGTAAGTCATGTGAATATTTAATATCCATTGCCATTATAGTGGTGTAAGTATATGTATGTGCGTAGTTTCACAACCTACAAAAAAAAATTGTAATTCCGTCACTTCCGTTCTCGATAGTCATATTTTTGATGTTTCATCGAAAATCGAATGTAAGTTTTAACAGATGGCGTTCATGACGCGCGTCAACTATCCAATGGAATTTTTTGTCGCTTTGCATGTAAATTTTAGCGGCAATTTTTGAATATTTTTTTTAAAAATCAGACTGACATTGATATGACTCAGAGAGGATTGAAATGACTTTTTTCTTGTTTAGTGTACATAAATCTACTGCACAGCAAAGAAGACCTTTTTTCAAATTCTTTTGATAAAATTTGTCGTTTTGGTTTTATCTGTTCATCAACATTGTATTGATGTCAGTGAATGTCCCTTCTTTGTCAGCTTGCGATGGCCTTGAAAATTTAACATCATCTTAATCATAGTTTGCATAGATTTTTTGAATTTACGTTTGTGAATCAACGAAAGATTGTCGAAAAGAAGGTCATTAATTCCAGTTGTTCTCCGATATTATTGGATTTTATCTTTGATTGTTGGAATATAAAGATCTTATAAAGAGGACATGATCGCGAACAATTTTCTGAATATTTCAATATTACGTGAGGTGCCGCAAAATTTTTACTTTTAAGTTCAAACTGAGAATTAATCTTCGTTTTTCGGAATGCCAACAAATAATTGGGTTTAAGCTTAAGAAACTAGTGGTACAATGAATGAAACCGCAGCTCCTAAGGATCAGGAGCTATGACGATGCTGAATTCATTTTTCATTCATCGTTCTATGTCGTCTTAATTCGTGGCTAAAATCTTTTTGTTTAATTTTTTTTTTCTTGACCCAACGCACTTCAAGCATGAGTGGTACTCCAAATAGAAAAAAATTTGGAAACATTTTTCAAACAAAGTAGTACTCTATTTGGCAGCTGTCGCTCGAAGCACTTTTGCTTGAAGTGCTCTGCTTGACATCGTAGATTGTCATACTAAGTTCAGGATTACTCATGACAAGATTCTTGATATAAAAGCTCAATTTTTTTGGCTAATTTTGATCTGACCCACGAGCTACCCACAGTTTGGCACTATAATTTTACCACAATTAGCCAGAACCCAATCCCAGTCCATTAGTAATTCGTAGAACCATCAAGTTTAGTTCAGATATCTACTTCAAAGCCATAGTGCAAACTCTTCAGCGATTTTGCAATTTTATTCGTTGAGATCGCATTAAAAGTTCCATTTTGTAACAATGAGTCAATCATGAGCTGTAATGCAATTTTGATCATTCTATGAAAAAATTGCTAGATTTCGTAAGAGTATCTGACGATTGAATCCACATGAAAATCGTTGGAACCCCAACCTCAATTTAAAAATCGAAAACTGCTCAAATTGGACCATTTCTTGACACTTAAAATCATGAACGAAACACAAGAAAATTACGTGATCTGCGATCGGATATATCGTAAAAGTGGGCTGAAAGATAGCTCTTATTTTCATCGCTCCAGATGCTTCTATATTCTTCTCTTTGTACTCTTCCTATGAAACTGCGTTTTTGTTTTAAATTCCCTGATCATGTCCACGAGAATTAAAGAATTTATTTTCCCTTCCTTACAGCCTCGTATCGATCCACAACAATTGTTGAATTGCCTAAGCGTTCTGCTGGCAACAAATGGCGGCATCAAAAGCTCCAAAGAAGTAAATCGACTCGTCCAGTTGATGGGAAAATTTTCCAAAAAACTCGTTTCCAAATGCATTTACGTTCAAATATTGAAGTCCACCGAAACGGAATTGTTGGGCCAATTCATGGCGGATGGTGGCTGGGCATTGTCTCACATATGGTTGCAGGACGGAATTCTGACCAGAAACTGGCCATTGGTGCAAGAACTGTTGGAACTGATGCTACTGTGTCCGGTTGATGTTCAGCGTCTGAAGTCGAACTCGGCACCGAAATTGGTCAAAGGTCTATCGAAGGAGGGCGGCAACGAAGGTAATTCGAGCTGATTGTATGAATCGAACAATTTTGTCTAATTTTTCCCATTCGATTTTCTGTTGAACAGGTGTGCGAATACTGGCGTCGAAGCTGGTTGAGCAGTGGTTGAAAATTGTCAAAGGCGAATCATCACTCACACCGGTTACAGTTCAACAACAGGATGTCGTCGTGGCTGTTCTGAAGCCTGAAGTTCCGGAAGTGAAGGAAGAATCTACGGAAAGCGGCGACGATGAGGAGCTCGACGAAGCGGATGAGTCCGAAGATATGGTTGATCCGTTGGAAATTCCAAGCAATCATGTGCCACAAGATGACGTTGATTCGAAAGAGCGACTATCCAAGGCTAAAAGTGATGGTCTGGTGTACAAAATAACTGTTAAAGATGGCAAACAAGTGTTTGCTAAGCTGGAGGCTTCTCCAAAAAAGGAGGCGGATAGCGAAAAGGCAAAAGTAAAGAGCGAACTCAATACTAAGACGAAGAACGAAGACACAGTCAAGGGAAAATCAGAACCGATTGCCAAATTGAAAATTGCAACGGTTGATGGTAAGAAACAAATCAAAGACAAAGTTAAACAAGAGAGCGTCGAACCAAAAGAACTAGACAAAGTCGAAGCGAGTAAAAAAGTGGAAAAGGCAAAGGGTGATACAGTCAAAGAGAAATCCAAATCTGATGATAAGGAACGGCGAAATAGCAAAGAAACTGCGAAAGAATCGGGTGATGTCAAGGAGTCAAAAGAAGCGAAAGAGAAAAGAAAAGATTCGTCATCGAAATCGTCATCATCATCTTCGAAGCACAGTAGCAGTAGTAGCGGCCGAAGCTCAAGTCATAAATCTAGCCGTAGTGATAGTAAACATAAGACAAGTAGTAGCAGCAGCAGTAGCAGCAGTCGTGATAAAAGCAGAGACAGTGAACGAGATAAAGAAAGGGACAAAGACCGAGATCGAAGCTCGAAATCATCGTCCAGTAAAAGCTCAAGCAAAAGCAGCAGCTCGTCGTCTAGTAAATCCAGTCAGTCTAAAGAAAAACGCGACTCAATCGACGAAAAAGTTTCACAATCGATGAAAGACAAAGATACGTTGACCAAAGTCATCCCGCCATCAATAACCAAACTCGGAAAAATCCCGAAAAAAATTGTCACTTCCGACGGCGAAAGTGCCGCAACCACCGAAACTGGACCATCCAAAAAGTCATCGATATCAATCGAGGTCAAAAAAGACACCGAAAATCGCCCGAAAACCGTCAAAACATTCAACTCCAAATTCCGCAGTCACGGACTGGCCGAAGAAGCACCGCCACCGCCGAGCAGACGGGGCTTACAGCGTCCATCATCTCAGCCAACCGCTGGTGCATCAATACCGGGTACAACGGTAACGAAACGACCATCACCGCCGCCCGAAAAGAAGGATGCAGTGGTACCGGAAAAGAAACTGAAAATCGACACATCGTTGGCAGTGGAGAAACCGGGCATCAAACTGATACCGGCCAAGCCGAAAAGTGAGTATCTTTCGAACAATTTATCTAATCTTTGGTTCTGTCGACTGATTTCAGATGTGAAATTTGGAATTGGAGTGCGCTGGCACATATTGTGAGTTGTTGTTGCTTGGTTGGAAACCAGTCAATGGTGTTTGTGAGTATTGATCGATAAATTTACAAATCAAAAGTTCTTTCACAGCGAAATAAGGAAGAAGAAGAAGAAGAAAAATAAACGAAAAATTGTCTGCCTAAAAGCTGCGCCGCAATTAACAATTGAGTAAAGGGCAATCTTTTGTTGGATATTCAATTCGCGCGAGAATCGTATTTTCTGCCGATCATTCGAATCGAATTTATTTGTCGAACAAAAAACACAAACAATTTACTGTCATTTGTCATTGCGGGCGTTCAACCAACAGCACACAGAAGTTTGAGAAAAACCACAAAAGAAATTTGCTCATTGATGTTGCGACACATGCTCTGGGTGTGTTTTATTACACCGAAATTAACACACTTTCTCTCTATCTCAATCGGGTATGGAAAGGGGCTCAGTATAAACCACTTTCCTCCATCTACATGTTGCCAGTCGTTTTTCTGTCTCGTATGTCCAATTGTTCTCCCACATCTCGTTGCATTAAACCGTTGCGGGTCGTTCGATGAGCAACAGACAGCGGAGGCGCTGCAATAATGACACCTGAACTGACTCATAACTCCGTATTTACAAGACCTAACAGTTATCCTACTCTATTCAACCAGCGATCCAGCGTCGTTTAGATCCCTAATGTTAATTGACTTTCACTGGATCTACCAAAACCTTTAGTCAAATTTTCATTTTTGATTCGCTCGGTCCTTAAAGATCCGTTCAGCCACCGTCACAACTGATGGTAAGCTAAAATTGTCAAGTCAGAAAATTGAGAGAAGTTGACTTGTTTCGCTGGATACAAATGCAATGGCTTAAGAAGTCATCATGCGAAGCAGTGGTTGCTGTAGATGGTCATTTAATTTCTTCGTTTATTGGCTTTTAAAGGTTAAATTTTGTTAAATTCGTCCAGATCTAACGTTTTATCACCACTCGCATACATTGCTTTCATTGCATTTGATGACTGAATAGGGTCATTAAGTCAGACGGGTTGTCTCTTAACGTTCCACCAGGGATTATTTTTGCGAATTTTAATTCTAAAAAATTCTGAATTTCTTCAGAATTAAAATTTCCAGAAATAAGCCCTGTGTTCCTCTCAGTTCCTTTTCAGGGATTCTTTGGAAAAACAGTCTAACGAAATCGGATCGATTTTTTTGTGGAATCATTTTTATGTGCCCAGACACGAATTGAACCCTAGACTCCAAAACAACTTTAAAAAAATTTTTCCGGTCCCTGTGTCGTCAGTACGTGGTGACCGAAGTCTAAAAAGTGCAATTTTCTCACTGGTTTTTCTCCACAGGTGACTAGGGACATGACCGACCATGGTTTTTTATTGGATAGCTGAGGTTATGTAGTTACAGGCCAACATTGGTTAAGTGGGTCATCGATGTCATCTACAGCTCATCCATTTTATCCTAAAAGAGTCATTTTTTCAAAGTGATATTTCTCACTATAAATGACATCGACGACCCATATAACCCATGTTGGACTGTAACTACATAACCTCATCCAATGATACCATTGCCGGCCATGTCACTTGTGGGAGAAAAACCGGTAAGAAAATGACACTTTTCAGACTTCGTACTGACAGCACAGGTTCCGGAAAACATTTTTGAAATCTGGTTTTTGATTCTAAAGTTCAATTCGTGTCTTGTCACATTAAAATGATTCCATCACTAAAATATCGGTCCGAGTTTAGAAGATTGTTTTCCAAAAGGAATCCCTCTTTGCGAACCTCAATGACCCGATTCCTCCAAGGTCGTAACTCTCCGGAGGAAATGCAACACAGTACTCATAGGTCTTCCCCACCACGTTTTCTTTTTGGGCCCATTGTGACCGTTTCAGCGTTATATTTGTGTGTTTTTGTGTCCGAAATTATGTTTTTGTGCCGAATGTGAATTCATGGGGTGTGTAAATATTAAGATATCGGGACCGGTAGTTCAGTTTCCTATGCAGTTTGTCTTTCTCGTTGTTCGTATCGATTCGTTTGGTAAAGAAAAGTTTTTTTTTTAATTTTTGTTTAGAATCTCACGTTGTGATTTCTAAGTTAAATTTGAATTTTGTGTGAAATAGTCGGGAAGTTTTTGGACGAATCTAAGAAAAAGGGAAGGCAAAAAAATGTTTTGTAATATCCAATTGTCCACTGATCTCAAGCATGTTATCGTGAGTGAGTATAAGACAATTTATTGACCGACTAACCATAAATTTCTCTTCACAGATTCCAAAATTTCATCAGAAAAAATATTTTAGAAAAAAAAGCGAAAAAAAAATTGCAAAAATTTGTATGCCTTTGTACAAATTGATTTTACAAAAATAAAATTTATTTCAAAATTTAACACAGAAATATGGAAACAGAAAAAGTATGTCCACACTAGCCACCCACCAAAGAAAGAAAGAAAGAAAATTGAGTCAAGAAGGATCCATTCATTTAAACAAAACAAACGAACTAAATGAAACGATCAATCTGCCAGCTAAATTAACATCGATCCAGCCGATCTGCATCAAAATACCGACTATCCGTCGATGATTCAGCAAACTGCGTACGACGAATATTTCAAATGTTGGACACTTGGTATACGTGGATTGTATATCCGACAAACGCAACGCTTAAGTTTAAACAAAAGCATTTCTACTACGCACGGAAAAAGGGCCAGAGTAAGAGCAAGACAGTATATACATAAAAAAAGCAAAACAACGAAAGAATTTCACCACATTTCTCTTAGGACCGAATCGAGTGAGTCTTAGCAAAGCCACAAACAAAACCTATCGAAAGATTCCTCTTTATATTAAACGTAAGATCATAACAGAGATAGATAATAGGCAGACGAGTATTACATTCAAACGCCTCTTTACGAACAATGCATCGTGATGATGATATGCCACAAGTGCGCATTCTTGTGGGCATAAAGCGTTGCGACAAACAATATATTGTCGTCAAAGCGAACCGAATTTCCATTCAACTTGACTGATACATTCAGTCAAAAAAAACCATGGTGGAGAAGCGACTGCAGCGTCTGATATTCTAAAAATTAGTATATATAGGATGTGAGGGGTGGTAGGGTTGGTTCTTCAGTATAGTATCTAACGATAAAACTATTTTCGATACCTTGGAATTGGTCATTAGCTTCAAATCGTAGTCAATAAGAATTTTGCGATGATGATTTGTCGAAAGAATTTCCTCGGTTGACCCGTTGCCAAATCCAACTTGTCAAATCACACATCCGAAAGACGATTAAAAACGCATTATCCACGACGGACGAAAATTTCAAAAACGTGATAACGAAACGAATGTTCTGCAACAAAAGCGATGAATCACACTGACGACACACGTTCGTCATAATATCACATTTTTCACAAGCAACGTGACGCATTCAACAGTTTTTTGTCTCTTAAATTTTCAAGCAACATTTACCGAATCGTCGCCCGGTTTTTTTTGTTAAAGTTGATCACACAAATTATTCTAAAATGGACCGGCGTCGCATGATCACTGTTACCATTATCCCTAGTTGCATCTTTCTTACGATCAATCAGGGCTTATTTCAGAGAATTTTAATTCTGAAAATTCCGAAAATTCTGAAAAAATTCCGAAAAATTCGGAAATAATTTTTTCGGAATTTTTCAGAACTTTTTCGGAATTTTTTCAGAATTTTCAGAATTAAAATTCTCTGAAATAAGCCCTGCGATCAATTGTGCCGATTGTTCAAACGAAAAGACAATCGGTTGCCGTTTGTATCGAACCAGATGTGTGACCTGACCGTCAGCACTAATTATCATTACATTATCATTAACACTTAGTATTCGCTAAATTGGAGGTATAACGGGTACAACGAAATAATGTTGAACGGCAGTCATGAGGGTGAGGTTTTTGAATAATATTTTTGTTTGTCACTCAACCGCTCTGCATTATTTAAATGAGGGTCATGCCGATGTTGTGTAATATACACGCTGCAATGTAAAAAAAAATCTTTGCAGCAATTATAATGTTCCGTTGGATGTTTACTTTAGTTAGGGTAGTTCGTCCGATTAATCATTTTGATTGTATACTGCAACCAATCGTTAACCTTAAGCCGGATGTGATTGCTTCACATTTAAAATGGTCTGGAAGCGTCAAATGATCAGAATCAGAAATTAAATCATTCGATGCTGATTGTCCGGGCCAACCAGAAATGATGCAACATGCTAACGTTTTACACAAGAATTCGAAATAATTTACATTTGAACAGGGGTTTGGTACTGCGCCAAAAAGATTGGTGTTTTATCGTTTTAAATCTTTAACAGTTTTCTCCGAGAAATTAAACATTTATTTCAAAGCGTTTGCCGCATTATATGGGATATAATTTGAGGGACGTTTCAGAGCGACTGTCATCAATACTCAGTTTTAGGGAAATAAAGTTTTGATGAACCGTCCCCGTTCGATTAAATTTGTGGTCGCCTCTGTCATACTAAATTTTGTTGATATTTCCATTCAATCCATTGAAAATTTCATTTAAGTTTTCCGATCATTCATTCAATTGCATCCTGTTGCTTAAATTGTCATTCAAAAGGTGTCGTCCCTCGGCATTCTTTCCACGTCGATTTAAATCATATTTCGACTTGCTCTAATTCAGTTTGCAGACAATCAGAAAAACCGATTTCAATTTGAGTTCAACCGGTATATTGTAATCAACCGTATACGCTGCACATGACCAGTACAAATGTATACACAGATTGTTTGTATTACCAATCGGAAAAGTTGAAATAAGTTTTTGTATAAGAAAGTCTACAAGGTCTGCAAGCGCTCAAAGAAGGAGAAAAAAACATTTCGAATTTTTGGGTAAAATATTGTCATGTTGCATCAGTTTTTACTCGACTATTAATCCAGGACTGCTCAAAGTACTACGGACTTTAAAGACTTTTCATCTGTAAAATTCTCTTTACAGTCAGCGAATTCTCAGCTTTCAGAGCATGTGCCCCGTCCCATGAAATATGTAAAATGTTATATCGGTTCTCGGTGTGGTAGGCTGGGTAGGCTAGATACTCAACTTGGTCTCGAACCATTTACTCGATCTAAGATTTCTTTTAGAGTTCTGGTGGCATAACGAGTTGTTATACTCTCCGTAGCCATTCGATTATTGTCTATGGTGATTAGTAATGTAATTCAAATGATGAACCTCGAAAATGCTGATATTCTTGACACATTGAAATAGAATTTAAATTCTAAGTTAGATCGACAATGCATCACATTCTGTATTCGATGTATGTAAGAGGAGGATGAATATGGAAGTAAGCCATAGATTATTACTAAGCGAGACACATCATGTGGCACTGGTCATTGATTGCTGTCGTTACCAATAAATCGCAATAAATGCGAGATACGCTAATTGCACACATGCTTACGTTATGAGCAGAATTACGATTTGCTTTGAAAAGCATGGCGTAGCCACTCAAACGAAACTTTACAATTTAAAATTCACTAAAGTATTACGTGGACACGCAGGATAAATTTGCCTTATATGGCACGACGTTTGTATAGTATACTGTTCGTTAAACAATTGCAACAAACGTTTGATGGGTGATGCTTCTTTGCGGACAGTGCCAATGAAATTTAAATAATTTCTTTTTCGTCTATTTTTACTTTCTATTTCTTGCAGATTTTAATTTCATCGATCCAACGGACATCACAACAACAACAACTCACGATACTTGCCAAAGCACATTTTTTATAATCTTTGTCTTCTTGCTAGGTTCAATCAAATCGAAAAGGTTCTCTAACATTTTTCTTCTTTCTTTCATTGCAGCCCCAGTGCTCGTTGAGTCGGATATGTTCATGGACGCAATATTTGCGTCTCAAACGACCAAAAAGGACGGTGCACGGAAGCGAAAACGATTGACGAGTCAGTCAACATCCGAAACAACTAAGCCGGAAAAGGTGCAATCACCCGACGCCAAATCGGTGGCTCCGAAATTTTACCAAGACACGTTGGACAATGAAACCAAGGACGATGACAAAGCGGATGAGTCGAAGAAACAAGACGTAACGGATGTGGAGGCCACCAAAACCCCCACGGAAACGGAGGATGGTGCCGATGTGGAAATGCAAGAAGTTGATGATCCGGTTGAAACGAAAGAGATAGAGAGTGAAGTTGTTGAAAATAAAAAGCCTCCGGGACCGGGTTGTGGTCCGAACGGTCCGCCAGGCGTTTTGACAATTTTGAAACGGAAGGGTCCGAAAAAGCAATTGAGGTGGAGACCACAAGAATCTCTCGAAGAAATCCATTACTTTGAATTAGATGAAACTGAACGGACGAACGTTAGTCGAAATTCCGTTGACTCGCATCAATCGAACGAGCGTGAAGGTGACGCCTTTTTAATTGCTCGGAAAATGAATGTCGATGACCAAATGACTGAACAAATTCCATGGAAACAACCACTGCTTATAGTAGACGATGTTCCACCACATCCACAAGGAAAGGACAGCAAAGAAAAGAAAATTCAATACGATCGTGAATTGACCTGCCTGCGTGCTATTTATTTCAATCGTTCCATGATTCCGGAAAGCCCGGCAGAGCCGGATATGGAACACTATCAAATAACAGACGCTGCAGTTATTCCACTGGACGATCCCAATGGCACTCCGGAAGGAATTAAGAATTTTGTTGGATATTCTTGGCCAGAACCACGCGGATCACCCAGACACCAATCGATCGGCTTCGAGGATCCGGTACCGTTCAACAATTTCCCGCCTAATTTCGGTTTCAACAATGGGCCCGGATGGAACAATCAACCGAATCTTTTACCACCAGCGTTCAACGGTCCACCCAATCTGTTAAATATGAATACCATACCACCGGAGCCAGTGAACAACATGAATATGAACATGAATCCGATGAATCCAATGAACCTACCATTCCCGCAAAACCAGAACTTCGGTCCGCCGAACGGAATGCGAAATAATAATTTCAACGGAAATAACTTCGGTAACGATCGCATGAATCCAGGACCGCCGCAAAACAATCAAAATTGGTTTCGGCCGAATGGTCCGCAGAATAATTGGCGACCACCGATGGGTAACAACAACAACAATAATAATAATAACAATAACGGAAATCGACCGCGACACGACTGGAATCCACGAAATATTTGCCGTGCGTTCGCGAAAGGCTTCTGTCGACATGGTGATAAGTGTCAGTGGTTACATCCGGGCATCAATTGCCCTCCATTCAATTGAACGGTGAACAATGAACAGTAAACAATGCCATAAATTAGTTGGACACTTTTCTCGTGAATTTGTTACACTTCAAAATGCAAATATGGCAATGAAAACAATAAAAAACAAATTTTCTGTGATTTCTCAGCTTGGATGAAGTGAGAGTTTAGTGGATAGAGACTGCTGATATTATTGATTAAAAAACATACATTTTGTGTATTTATCTCTTAGTTACGTAGTTTCATAGTTTAATTGCATTTTTAGTACAACTAACGTATATAAGATCATCGTTTTCGCATTAGAACACGACCGACGCGCCACTGCTGCATTTCGGATCGATTTTCTTATTTTTTTTTGTTTTTGTTTTTTGTTTTCTTTGAGACATAACTTTTTCTCTGTTACATTTCCCATTTATTTGGGCTGCTTCATTACCAACTAACGAAATGTGTAAAACAAAAAGTTATTTATAAAAATCATTTTTTTCTAAGAATAAAGCCGTAGGTCGTTACGGTAAGATATTGTAAAAAAAAATGGTCTTTTATTTCGCAGTTCTGCACTGCACAATCTGAAGACTCTAAGCTGCTATGGTCTACTAAATGATTTGTGGCGAAAAGAAGCGAACTATAAACTCCAGCTTTACAGATTGAGAATGATAAGAACAAACAATATTTCAGTCCAAGCCATTCGGTGAAGGCAATAGAGTGTTATGATGAAAGTTAAAGAAATATTTTGACAAGTATCCCAAGACAACTTATAATAAACTGGTCTTCGGTCCAGAGAACCAGCACCAGCGTCAGCCAGGGCTTGTGAAACAGTGAGGACTTATGGTTTACATTGGAATTGGTAGAGGGACAAATTCTAAGATTTACAGTGTAAAAATTATGGCTCTCGATAATTTCTTCATCGAGCAACAGTAGCTAAAAGTAAAAATTTCACCATTTTAAAAGAATGATATCTCCTTTACAAAGCAACCGGGAAAGCCTTTGAATGATGATCCCAGACAAGTTTTGCGAACAGCAAAAAAATTATTTTTGAATCGAAGTTTTCTGTTACATTTTCTGAAATTGCTCTTTTAGGCTACCATCGGTGAACTTTGGACGCTTCAATACCTTACTGGTAAGAGTATTTCCCGTCAATTTGGTTGGTTATATGGTAGCCTGGGGTCTCAGCTTTACAACGATACCAAATATGCCACACTTTATGCTTTACAAGAATTATTGACGAAAACGTTTTGCATTGAGGTCGCTCTACTCGCAAATCTAGAGGAATTTCCTATTTTCAAGACGACATTACAAATAAATGTCTTTCTTATATCTATCAAACATTTAAAGTGTTTGTTTTTCTTAAAAATAGATAATTACTCTAGATAGCTCTAGATTTACGAGTAGAGCGACCTCGATGCAAAACTTTTTCATCAATAATTCTTGTAAAGCATAAAGTATTGCATATTTGGTATCATTGTAAAGCTGAGACTCTAAGCTACCATATAAGCAACCACATTGACGGAAAATACTCATACCAATAAGGTATTGAAGCGTCCAAAGTTCACCGAGGGTAGCCTAAAAGTGCAATTTCTGAAAATGTAACAGAAAACTTCGACTCGAAAATAATTTTTTTGCTGTTCGAAATGGTTCGCAAAACTTGTCTGGGATCATCATTCAAAGGCTTCCCCGGTTGCTTTGTAAAGGAGATATCAGTCTTTTAAAATGGTGAAATTTTTACTTTTAGCTACTGTTGCTCGATGAAGAAATTATCGAGAGCCATAATTTTTACACTGTAAATCTTAGAATTTGTCCCTCTACCAATTCCAATGTAAACCATAAGTCCTCACTGTTTCACAAGTCCTGGCTGACGCTGGTGCTGGTTCTCAGGAACAGCTAAGGGGATTTTGCTAAAACTTGTTTACGTGAACAGCACTTCCCTCCCCCAACTCACTTATAAAAAAACCTGGATGTTAACTTACACGTTTATTTAAAAATTTTAAGTCTCACCGTGAAACTGGTCTTCGGTCCTCTCGCTCTCAACGTAACACGTTGAAAAAGAAAGCAATATTTTGACAAGTACCACAAGACAACTTATAATAAACTGGTCTTCGGTCCTCTCGCTCTCAACGTAACACGTTGAAAAAGAAAGCATTATTTTGACAAGTACCCCAAGACAACTTATAATAAACTGGTCTTCGGTCCTCTCGCTCTCAACGTAACACGTTGAAAGAGAAAGCATTATTTTGACAAGTACCCCAAGACAACTTATAATAAACTGGTCTTCGGTCCTCTCGCTCTCAACGTAACACGTTGAAAAAGAAAGCATTATTTTGACAAGTACCTCAAAACAAATTTTAATAACTGGTCTTCGGTCCTCTCGCTCTCAACGTAACACGTTGAAAAAGAAAGCAATATTTTGACAAGTACCCCAAGACAACTTATAATAAACTGGTCTTCGGTCCTCTCGCTCTCAACGTAACACGTTGAAAAAGAAAGCAATATTTTGACAAGTACCCCAAGACAACTTTTAATAAACTGGTCTTCGGTCCTATCGCTCTCAACGTAACACGTTGAAAAAGAAAGCATTATTTTGACAAGTACCACAAGACAACTTATAATAAACTGGTCTTCGGTCCTCTCGCTCTCAACGTAACACGTTGAAAGAGAAAGCATTATTTTGACAAGTACTCCAAGACAACTTATAATAAACTGGTCTTCGGTCCTCTCGCTCTCAACGTAACACGTTGAAAGAGAAAGCATTATTTTGACAAGTACCCCAAGACAACTTATAATAAACTGGTCTTCGGTCCTCTCGCTCTCAACGTAACACGTTGAAAAATAAAGCATTATTTTGACAAGTACCACAAGACAACTTATAATAAACTGGTCTTCGGTCCTCTCGCTCTCAACATAACACGTTGAAAGATAAAGCATTATTTTGGCAAGTACCCCAAGGCAACTTATAATTAACTAGTTAACTGTTATCTCGCTCTGATCATAACAGTCTATGTGGGGTAGAAACGCACAGAGCGTGCTGTCAGCCAAAAAATGCTGGCACGTATATTCGGACAAAGAGTTCGAAAAATTAAAATTTCTTGATGTTTCTCGCTTATATCTTGTTTACATTGAATGCGAATGAACTTCATCACACCAACGAGTCCCTTTATTTATGTATTTTTTGCGTGTCCTTGATCAGCTTCTGAAGATATAGATAACTTGACAAATTGATTTGTTTATCTAGTGCTGAAATATCGCGACTTCGTCGCTCATTTCCGACCCACTATAAACAAAACGTTGCTCCTAACTTGTGCTAAAGGACTTTTTATTAATTCGATAAAAAAAGCCCTTTAACATGCGTTAGGAAATAATACTATTCTACGTGCCTCTAGTGCGTGTGCGTTTCATGGATGTAGTGTGATACTATAGTGAATTGTGAGTTTTCTGTTTATGTTCGGTTGGGACTTTGGTCAGTTGAATTACTGTAAAACCTGCGTAAGTTCTAAGTTGACCACTTGAATCTCAATGAAGTCCCAATGAAGTCATTTTCCTTAATTTACTTGACCAAAAATATAACAAGAATAGACCGGCTATAAGCCTAGTGAGGTCTTTTTTCTTTCTCTCAATTTTCTCACTTCTCGAGATACCAACTACCAAATACGTGAGTTACAAATAGGCAAGCAGGAAGAATAGTTTCTTCAGTCGATATCCAGCTGTTGAACAGTTAACATCGCCACCATCGTTCTATCAGTTTCGTAGTCAACTACCAATTTTGTATTCAACTACCAAACTCAACTATTCAACAACCATTTTGGTATTCAACTACCAGTTTGGTAGTCAACTACCAAATTATCAAATTATAAATAGGCAAGCAGCCTAAATAATTTCATCAGTCGGTGTGCAGCTCTCAAACAGTTAACATCTCTACCACCTCTCTATCAGTATGGTAATCAACTACCAGTTTGGTAGTCAACTACCAAAAATTCAAGCTTTAAATAGGCAAGCAGGCAGAATAATTTTGTCAGTTGGTGCGCAGCTCTCGAATAGTAAACGTCTCTGCCGAAAATTACGTTTGGTAGTCAACTACCAAATACCAAGTTTTCGAATTGCAATGCCAACTATCAGCTATCAATTATCAGATAACAAATAATTATTATTTGCCTGGTGTTGATTTGCTCATAGTGACATTGCATTATCAAATAATATGTTCCAAAATTTTCATAAAGTTGGAACACCCGACAGACAGACAGAGAGACAGACAGACAGACAAAGTGTCCACAATAGGGTATTTTTTTCCTATGGAAAAAAGACCTAAAAACGAGAAATGAAAAGGAAAACCTGTGCAACCCGACCGAATTTTCCGGTCCCACTAGGTGGTGAACTTACGCAAGATTTACAGCATATGAAATATATAATCAAGTGCTTTGGTTCGAATATCTCCATCGAAAACCGACCTCGTTTGTAACGGTGTTAGGGAATCTCGCGCCGCGTCATTCACAATAATTCACAAAGTGACATCTTCCTTATACAAAATGTGTCAAAATGTGAATTATTGTGAATTATTGTGAATGACGCGGCGCGAGATTCCTACCCTAGCAACCTTTGTAACACAAAATAGATTACCCGAGTGGAAATAGTCTTTCAAATGAAACGTTTCAAACTTTTCATTGAAAGGTCAAGTTTGGAAGCATACAAAAAAATCGGTGTTAGGGAATCTCGCGCCGCGTCATTCACAATATCTCACAAAGTGACATCTTCCTTATACAAAATGTGAATCATTGTGAATGACACGGCGCGAGATTCCAAGCATACAAAAAATCAACGACTGAATGTATCTATCCTTTTACAAAACAAAGAATAAATTGTCGATCGGTGTCATGACATAAGCGAATTGAAATGAGATTGAAATGTACGAACATCTTAAAAAGTCCATTCGGGTCCGACTCAGACAAAAGGCCGTTCGGGAATCCACAGAATGGATAGTCCAGCAATGACGGAACGTTATGCTATGGTTTAACATCGCCACAAAGTACACGTAAAATGTCTCCTCGGAAGCCTCAGTCGGCTCCAGTAGAGGCGTCACAATCTTTTTGAGTATTTCATTCTTTGCACTCTATTTGGAGTACTTCACTCAAAGTCAAAGGTTTGTTCCAAGGCCATACGAATTGTCAAATTACTGTTTACAGTTACTCGGAAGAAACCTACAACGTTTACTCTATTTATTCGAAATTCCAACGGCCTGGCCTGTGCGTGCAAAAAGAACCAAAATATTTTTAAATTTTACACTGTTTCAAGGTCATTCGTTAAGAGTAAAAACCACTGTGTCAAATTGGCGTAGGATATGTTCTACTACTACGATAGGTGCTCTTACCTGGGTCACCCTTTCTTACAGTGGTCTCCTTTCGTTTTTTGCTTTACCGACATGAGTTATCGTAGCTCTTGCATTTAGTCTCTATCCAGCAGAATACATCGCAAATTATAAAATAAAAACTCAGACCTAAGGAAAATCACAAAAAATGACCAGAAGTTTAAACTCAGTAAACTTTATTCAACAATCAAAACCCGGAAATTTGCAAAAAAATATTTTTCTCTCGACTCTTTCATCAAGACGCTGGAGAAATGAATTTAAAATTATTTCATCGGTGACAAAACTTTGTAGATAGTACTCAGCAACGGGTATGCGCCTCCTCCACAAACATTTTTATTATCATCATCCTCAATAGACCACACCATTACACCAGCCAGGTTCTGACTTACGGCGTACTCTGCCTTTATCTGTACTGAGCGCGCATCGTCATAACTAATCCATTCATAATCATCGTAAAAATACGGAACCTTACGCTAGCCATCGAATACACTCGTCCAGATTGATGATGATTGATATTTGTTGCAAACCTGAATAATCAACAGAGAGAAGACAGGTTAATATGTTGGGAAAAATTAGTTTTCTATCGCTTGAGATCAAACTTCAATATAAGATAATGTTGTCGCCGCAGTGCTGGGTGCTCCGACAGAATTATTTTGTGTAGTTAAATTATATTTTCGGCCAAAAAACGGAATTCCTAGCAAAAGTTTGTTGGGACTGACGCCAGCATTGATCCATGCATTCACCGATGCATTTTGATTCAATTGTTTGTTCACATCGAATGTGGCAGCGTATAACGGAGCATTTAGACCAGTGATTGCTGGCGGAAATCGACCAGTAACTGGATCATATGCACCGTTGTATTCGTAGGTATAAAGATTTATTAAGTCGTGTGAATAGTAGCAAATGGAATCGATTTTTCTGAATAAAATTGAAATTTTTTGGACTAACTCATTCATTTGAACAGCATCATATGATAGATCCAGATATTCCTGCGCTGCACCAACAGTCGCAGTTAAAAGCTTAGCTCCAGCAAATTTCTCTTTCAATTCTCTTAACAAAATCGCGAAATTTATCTAGAATGATTGGTCAACGATTGTCGATAATAAAAAGGTCAAGGTGTTTCAGAAGGATTACTTTGTCTTGCTGATATAAACCACCTCTTAAGCCAGGAGCCTGCCAATTAAAATCAAGTCCATCGAAGCCGTATAGATTCAAAAGTTCGTACACACTTGTTACAAATACAGCACGCTTAAGAGACGATGAAGCCACCTGTTTCACAAACAGTTGTAATTGTACGACTTCGTCATTGATTTTATCTTATTTAAAGTCTCCGCTTCTTCCCAAACAAGAAAAATAACTTACGTTAGAGTATGTTACACTGCCTTCGTCCCACCCACCTATCGCCAACATAAGTTTCACGTTCGGATTCTTAAAACGTAATCTCTTGAAGCTTTCGAACAATGCTATAGCAGCGGAAAAGATGGCAAAAGTTCCGTCGATATGATTTCTACTACTACCTCAGTAAGCGAAACTGACTTACTATTGTCTACTTTGACCGTTCCGTCTGCATTCAGGCCAATGAAACCAAACGCAATGTGTGTACACAAATGTGCATTAAAATCGGACAAGGAAAACGATCCAATGCCACTTCTGCTAACTGAAGAACTTTGAAAATAACAGAAAACTTTATCTGCAAACAGATTATTTGGTCACACGAGATCAGCGTAAAATTCATTTTAAAATTTTCACTAACTGGTAGCGGCAGTCGTTGAACAAATTGATACCGTTAACAAAATACTTAGACCGCAGAAGGTCCTTAGAAATTTCATTTTCGCTTGGTGACGAGTTTTTCAATAATATCCCACAAACAGTTTGACCAACCAATGCTCTGATTTTTTTTGTTCTTCTATTTATATTATCCACTACCTGATTGTTATTTTTAGCGATTTTTAGTGTAGTAGATAACAAAAGCTAATATCGTCAAAATGAGACAAACAAAAATTTACTACCTTTGAGAAAAATGTAAGCCTCTAGAGCCTAACAAAAAAATTAATTGTTGGCAATATAACATTTCAAGGTTGTAAATTAGACGTAACAGATGGTGTTTCGACGTCTACACTGAAAATTACGAGGTTAGATTTCACTTAAGAGCGAATTCGCGAAAACTTAGAACATCTAACATAAATTCGAGGTTCAAGAATCGAGTTTTGGCACAAATGAATCGACATTCCTATCTGAGAAATAATCTGAAGAAATTTCTTCTCAAAAAACTATGGATGCGGCACTATAGCGCTCAGAATAATGGTCTCCAGGAGGGGTCGCCAAAATGGTTTTTTATCAATAACTCGTCCACTTTCAAATCATGTCCGGAGCGATAGCGGAGGACTTGACGCAGTCTAACTTCCAAAAAAAGAACGAAGAAATTTTTTTGAGACGCGGCAACTATATATAGGCGAGAATTTAAGTTTCTTCCCTTTGGCTTGTATCACCACAAATTCTATTCTATCTTATTCGCGCTTCAAATACGAGCAAAACGAGCTATCACTCGACTATGTAACTTTAAAATTGCCGGAGATACATCGTTTTGAAGTTGGTCATTTTGATAGAAAATGCACCAAATTAACGTTTTCCAAACAATCAAAATCTTTCAACTTACTCTGTATGTTTCTATCTGTCTATCTGTCTATCTATCGACGGTCGATCTCGGAAACTAGTCAGCCAATCTCCATGAAATTTTGCAGGAGTCTCAGGGTGGGCATAAAAATGAAATTGTGATACGCCATTACCCCAGGAAAAACCAGAATTTTGTTTTATTGGCCTCGAAGTGGTTTCTGAGTGTGGTTTTCGAGGGTCGGGAACGCGTTTTCGGCTGTAGCTTAGCTGTATTGAAACCTACAGAGGTGTGCGACCCATCAAATGAAAGGTATTCGTAACACGATTCGAACAAAAAAATAATTAAAAAAATCGGGGCAGATTCGTTTGAGCTAGAGTGATTAGAGTGACCAAATTTTGAGCTACTCGAGCGTAGGATGAAAGGACTAATATTTTTGCGATTATGAAAGATAGAGAATTACTTTCTTCGGCAAAGTCTCAGAGTCTTACGAGTAGAACAGAGGGGCATATGTGAAAAATGTCGAAAGTTGGAAATGGGTGGGTCAATTATGGTTTTAGAGGTATTTCTTGAATGGTGGCAGATAGAGAGTTAGTTTCTTCGGCAAAGTCTCAGAGTTTTACGAGTAGAACAGAGGGGCATATGTGAAAAATGTCGAAAGTTGGAAATGGGTGGGTCAATTGGGGTTTTAGAGATATTTCTTGAATGGTGGCAGATAGAGAATTACTTTCTTCGTCAAATTTTCGATTTTCATCAAATTTTCGATTTTCGTCAAATTTTCGATTTTCGTCAAATTTTCGATTTTCGTCAAATTTTTGATTTTCGGTAAATTTTTGATTTTCGTCAAATTTTTGATTTTCGTCAAATTTTCAATTTTTGTCAAATTTTCGATTTTTGTCAAATTTTCGAATTTCGTCAAATTTTCGAATTTCGTCAAATTTTTGATTTTCGTCAAATTTTCGATTTTCGTCAAATTTTCGATTTTCGTCAAATTTTCGATTTTCGTCAAATTTCGAATTTCGTCAAATTTTCTAATTTCGCCAAATTTCCGAATTTCTGTTATAAACTGTTATAAAAAGCAGTGTTCTAAAACTTCTAAAACGACTGAAATCCCAACAAAAATCTCTTCGAGAAAAGTGTGACGCAGTCTTTGAAGTACAATTTCTAAAATGAATGATATTTTGATTGCGTCGCAAAGTGGCAAATGTTCAGGAACAGACCAGCAAGAAAATTTATCTGCCACATGCTACGCAGATTTTTTTGGTAAAATTTTGGTTGTTTCCAGTCAAATGTTTTTTTGGTAAAAATTATTTGGCAGATGATGAGAAAAACTAAGCCAGCTTGTTTGAACTAAAATTGGGTGTAAAATTTAATTTTTGCGTATCATTATTTTTAAGAAATTTCAGAACTTTATACTGAACTTTATTTCCTCGTATCTTCAGAGAAAGAGTGGTTCAAATTACAAAATCTTGTACTCGATTAGGACATTTTACATAGGTACGTTGCATGATTAATATGTCGCATTAATAAGAATGGTCTTACATAGCACATCGATCGTTTCCCGCAGCTCCATCAAATTAAGTCACATCTAGAGCCTTCAATTTTGATGAATTTTCAGCTGAACAAACTCAAAAGCTTACCTCTATCTTTGATGTAATTTGATTTAGGGTCATCCTATTACGCAAATATAGCTATCCGTCTCACACTACGGTTTTCAACATATTCACCTCTCGCTCACACCCGTCAGCCACTTTAAATTTTGTTGATTGGTAAAGAGTATTTATTTGTTTTCGTTATATGAGTTAAAACATACAAACTATCTTAAGCGGCAGCTCTTATCACTAAAGCCTTCAAATTTGACACTTATCAATTCAGTGTTCATGCTAGGAGCGCAGTGCTGTGATGTAAATCAATTGTCCAATAAACAATTTAATATCCAGTGAGTTCGGCAAATGTTGTATCCAAGTCGTCGCAAATAGCCTTGTACTTTTCCTTTTCGTGGAACAAACGATCTGTTTGGGTTAAATAGCCAAAATGTATTGGCATACACTAAGATCCAATTAACACTGATCGAAATGAAAATACCTTCTAGTCTGTCGACATCCTTTTGCAGTCTCCTCATAATTTTTTCAGCATTCTCAGCACGAGTTTCAGCAGCCTTTAAACGTTCTGTGAGCGATGTCATTTCAACTTTAAACTCCTCAACCCGATTATTCGCCTTATGCTCTGACACTTCTAATGATTTCAACGAGTTACAAACGACCTACATCACAAACGATTTTGAATCAAATTGTTAAAATTCAAATTGCATCTTATACACAACCTGCAATTCTTCGTCCAATTCTTGGACTTTGGAAGCGCCATATTTAACACGTTCTTCGGCTGCTTCCAACTCATCTTCAACAACGGCCAATTTACGTGACACTTCATCGGTTTTACTGTCAGCATCTTCTGCAAGAAAGCGAGCGTCCTTCAAATGACTCGTCAACTGTTCCATGCGCTCTTCATCAAGTTGCAAACGAGCTTCCATTACTTTACACATACTAAAGATTTGAGAAACTGGTTACTTCCACTGTGTTCACAAGAAAATTCATAAGATTTTACCGATTATTTTCATCAGATTTTTGACTCGCTTCCATTAATTTATGTTGAGCAGTAATCGTCCGTTCTTCAGATCTCTCCAAGTCTTCTTCAATTTGTTCCACTTTACGAGTCAATGTTGCAACTTCTGACTCGGTGGCCGTTAAGGTTTTCTCTTTTTCCTCCAGTTCTACGTTGGACGATTCCAATTGATTTTTCGCGTTGGTTAAATCAATCTCAACTTGAACCAATTTTCGTTCACATTCTTTCGTTTCTTCCTTCAATATTTCGGCTCGGATATTCGCCTCTTTCACCTGATTTTCACACGTATCCGCCTTGTCTTGTGCATTATCCTTTTCCACTTTCATGGATTGCATTTTCTTTTTGATCGCGTCCATGATGAAGAATCTTTTTCTTTTGTCTTTTGAATGAAAAATTGACTGGATTCAGATCAGAAGAAAAATTTGAAATACGAAAAACTCGCGCCGAAGAAGTCGATCTGGTCGATTGAAGAGAAATACAATTAAATCAAAATCGAGTACTTCACTCCCACTCTATTCATTTATTCACATACTTTTCAATCGTTTGTAACTTAACAGAACACCAATCGGATCAGAACTGAACATCGATTGTGTATTGCAGTTTGTGGACTGTGTCCGAGAACATATATTTTTAGACCAATGTACAATTGAATCACTCGCTCCCTTTTCACTTTCAACTTCCTACATTTTTAATTTGCTTTTATTCAGAACGTTATTGAGAATGGCTTGCCAACCAAGAATAACAATTAATAATGTTCGGTTGAAGGTGGCAGATTTTCCCATACGATAACATGTCTGTCGCGCTACTATAATGGAATAAATAGCTGTAATACAAAAAAATTTGGCAAAGCTGGACCCCTGTCATCATAAACAACGTATGTTCGAACTAATGAAGTAATAGATTTTGAATCAAAATATGAAAACGCAGTGTTTCGGAAGTAATTGTTTGAAGATTGTTTTTTTGCCACGAAGGATTATAGCGCTCGCCTTCGGCTCTTGCTCCGTCTCGGCAAAATAAAAATCTCCAAACGAGGATGTAATGTACGAATAACTCTGTGTGTAAATCTGATTCATTTAGACTGTCCAGAGTTATTCCGGATGAACGAAGAAAAATCAAAAAATTCAAAAATAGTTTTTTACTACGCCACCGAGAGTAGCGGTAGCGAATTTAAAAGCTGTATCGTTGTAGTATACTGCAACGGCAGTATACACATAGAGGTAGACTCGACCTTGCAAAACAATAACAAAAAGTGATTGAACCATCAGAAAAACCTTTTTATTTTCGACACGGTGCCAAACCAAAATAGATTGAAATTATTCGAATGCAAACATTTCGTTCACATTCCTGTGACGATTTCGATTGATTGCGCGTAAGTTCTCTCGGACCAAAACATTTCAAAAAAAACTTTGTTTATCTTTTCGTTTATTTTGGTCAACGGCTGTCTGGGTTTCACCGGCACAGGCTAGTCGGAAAAGAGGCCAAACATACACAAATCTGGTGATCCCTCGTTTCTTTCCGGGTCATCATATAAATCACTCGAAACTTTCTGTTTTAGCTAAGAACATGTCTTGTGTTACAGATCCAATACAAACTCTAACAGATCGGAGGGCGTAACGTACTCTCTCAATGCGATTTCGGTTCAAACTGATCCGTGCCTGGGTCAGTCTCTCCATCGTTCTGCTCGCTTAACACGATACCTCTTAGCGAAAAACAGAAATTGCTCTGACCCGGTTGTATTATTGGGATAACAACGACACGAATTCAAACTCAAAAAAAAGAAATTCTCGCACCGAAATCGCTCCAAACGATAAAGACGAATATCCTCTACCAACAACAAAATAGGAATTTCCCGATTACTTATTGTATGAAGCGGCAAAAATATAAATCCTTTTTTTGTGTCTTATTAAATAACGAAAGAACTGAGGTCTGAGGCAGAAGCTTAATGTTTTCTTTAGCGATAGAATGAGAATTGATTCCATCATCAAGTAACAAACTGCGTTCATTTGAAGGATTGTATCGCACAACTTGGTGAAACTTTAGATTCGGTTTTATTTTAAAAACTTAAATATTCGAAGGTTTTAATTACTTCTTCTTCGTTTTTACAATAAGGCAATTCCCGACCCGAGTTTAAGTTTTTATACTCGAGTAGTATAAAACTTTGACAGAACTGGTATATCAATGAATGATTCAGTAATTTGATAAGAATTACCACCAGTGTGGTAGGTTGTAGATTTAACTGATGAAATCCGTCAAGCTGGGGTTCTTAAGCTAGAGGCATTGAGCTGGAAAAAATCATTCGTGTTTGTAAATATTTACTTATTTACAATTTAAAATGACCTCTTGTAATTGAAGTTGTCAGTGTCTGACGTTCCTAGTACATTACCTACATGCATGTTTCCAAATTTTTATTTTGGCCAGTGAAAAGTTTATAGCCCGAGCCTAAGGTAAGGGCTATTATCCCATGTGCTAGCACTAGCAGATAATAGTATATTACTCTCATATGAGGTGGGGATAAAGATTTCACGAGAGAGATATAAGAGAAAAGAGAAAACCGATTTAGCTGAATCACAAATTAATATTGTCGGATATATCGCTCGTATGCAATAATAAACATAGCTAACGCCGACCCGTACGAAACACCTATTCGTATCAAAAGCCTTTAATGTGAAACTCTTCATTTCTCTTACTTCATTTTCTTCTCTTCTGAAAAACTATTCTTCCTTTTAAATCACTTACATTATCCACTCTTTGCCTTGTTATCATATACAATTAAATTGCCGGAGGCAATATAGACAGCCCCGTACGAAGTCAAATTTCATAAATTCCTATTTAAACAGCTATGTACCGCTATATTTAACTATATTTCACTATAAATAAACATTTCACAGATAAATATATGCAATTATATAGCTCTATATGCCTGTATATAGCTCAATATAGCTGTATATAGGTATATATAGATGTCCGTATATGGAATCCCTGAAACCACTCACACTTAATACATTATTTCCATGTTAACAGAAACTCTCTAAGCATCATTTTTCCCACTTTATATCACTTTTAATAAAATCCAATATGGCCGCCGGCAGCCATTTTGTTAGGAGACCGGAAATAGTACCGATGCTTTACATTCGTTAATACCTTTCAAACAAAAAAAAATTCATGAAATTCGGTCAAAATTTACTGGAGATATTGTCAAAATACACCACGTTCACTGTACTTCCGAGTAGCCAGATAAGAGCTCACTTCAAGAGACCTAGCTCACGCTCCGGAGAACATAATTTCATGAACTTTTTTTTCCCTGATTGGTACGGTCAATACCTATCTAATAAAGCTAAAACAGACGAAATATGTTCAAATGTGGTCGACCTACAAGCAAAAACTGCTTGCCGCCCTGTGCCTGTTTCACACCAAGGGATCTAACTCACGAGTCGGTCATCCGATTTCCATAAACTTTTTTTTTGTCGATCCGTATTGTAAATACCTTTCATTCGATGTATCATTTACGAGTATAGCGTTTAAATGTCCGGAGATATCTTCGAAAAACCGTAAAGCACTTATTGGGCCACAGCTCGGGAGGGGTCGATCCAAAATCACTCATCTTCGAACTTAGCCTGTCTTTTTACATTACCAAACTGAAAAAAAAAGAATTTTCAAAATCGGATGCGTTTTACTCAAGTTATCGTGCAGACAGACAGACGGACAGACAGACGGACATTTTTTTTTCGCGGATTTGGCATCTCTAGACAACCACAATAGGTTTCCCCTTACTCAGGGAGTCCAATTCGACGTGTTACAAACGTATGCGTAAACTTATAAGACCCCAGTACTTCGTACGGGTCTAAAAATTACTTGACGTTTGCACCATAACACTATCGCGTGTTACGATATTATACTCGGGTAAGCCCTCGTGTACGTACATCTCTCGTTATATACTTCATGTGGCTGTAACACACTATTAGTTGCGATTCAATAGCGCTACATATTGGTGAAGAATTTTTTCCAGCTCACTGCCTCTACCTTCAGATCTTCAGCTCTACCGATAAATTAAGATTGGCTCACCTAGTTTGTGTAGATTACGTAGGTGGAAGCACGGGGTTTCAGGGGGTTTCGAACATTTAGTTTTTTCATGTTGCAGATATTGCAGTGTCAAATTCTGTCCAAGATGTGACATATTTGCTAGGTATTGGCCTTTTTCACAAAGTATAATCAAATGTTCAAAACCCCCTGCTGAACCGTGGCGATCCTCTTGTCAAACGGACAGTACATAAATAAATTCCATCATTTATTTCACCAGTAAAATCAAGATCCAGCCACACTTTGGTGGTAATTCTTATCAAATTACTGAATCATTAATCGATATGACAGTTCTGTCAAAATTTGTAACTTTATACTCGAGTATAAAAGCATAAACTCGGGTCGGGAATTGCCTTAATGTTTATAGATAAAACACCTCCTTCAAATCTTTCCATTTACCTTTAAATTTTCTTTAACAAAATTTAAAACCATCTTTGGTGCATCTCAGGTCATTGTTGAGTGGTTATTAACATTAGACGGCCAGCATGTATCAACAATTTAAACGTCGAGTCTATCGCATTCACTGACCCAAGTCAATATTTACATCAAAATCTTACTATCTCGACTATTTTTGAGTCCTCAGACGGAAAACTACACAAACTAGCTACTTACCTAACAACAACATTTTTGCTGAAATGTTGCTAATGTTGAAGGTATAGACATATAACCATTCCCTGTTTCAACAAACCATCGTAAATCATCGTAAATCAACTTTGCATTGTCATACATCAGGTCCTCAAAACCATCGTTGCACTCAATATCGAAAAAAACGGTCTGCAATTGGTGTTTTCAGCGTTGGTTTTCATACATATACGAATTTGTGAACAGGAGTTCATAAAAATGTGCCGAGAAACGAACCAAACGAATTGTGTGTATAATAGAAAGCAGTCTTTAATGTTATGGAACTACGGTCGGTATATGAAAAGGTAGTTTTGAGGACTGGAGTACAAAATGATTCGCTCTCATTTTTATTGCGTTGTTTATGTACTCCTGTTCACATTTTCGTAAATATACGAGAAATCGGCATTGAAATGGCTTTTTGAGGACCGATTTATTCATTACACGAAACGATGGTTTTGAGGACGTGATTGTTGTGTAGTTTATGTCTGGCAAACAGCAATCAGCTCTTCACATACTGAAAAATCACAGCTGAAATGTTCTTTTGAGTCCGTTTTATATGTAAAACCTGATGTATAGATAATTGGCAGGCAAACTATTTACCTTCTTCTAAGCGTTTTCAGAAAGTGTAAGCAGTACACACACTGGTCCATTTCTAGAGCTCGTCGGCTATGTTCTTTTTATTCCTCCTCAACACTACAAAAACATTAAACATTTGCCTTAAGACTTATCTAACGACCACTTGTCACAATATGCAATGCCATTATTATTCTACTGACACTAATTCTGTTCGACAGTGATTCCATGTAGGGAATAAGCTCATGTTTTCACATTAGGGAATCTGTTTTGGTTGGAAAATTGGAAAAGTATAATGAGATACGTCGTAGCAGCGCCAGCAATCTGTTGGAACATTAAAACTCTTATAAGTAATCGGATCACACTGAATGTAAGCCTCTCACTTACCGTGAATATCAGAGTCCGATCCAAGGGAAACAGATTCAAGGCGGTAAACTTTACTTTCCGATGAATTAGCTGCAACGAAAATTGCAACAATTTCTCCTTGGCAATGTCGTCGGTGGTGGTGTTCATTAGTTTGTGCACATAAATGGAACAATTTCGGTTCTAAACGAAAATTTCAAATTCAAATTTTTGTTCTCAAAAATCCCGACCGTCTTACCTCATTCGAAATGGCACAGCTCGACTGAATGATGCACAAAATGCCCAAGATATTCATGGCAACTTGAAATACTAGAAATATCAGAAATTTGTACGATTCTTCCTGGAATTCATCCGGTATTTGGCCGAATGCTATTTCCATCACATAATACAAATTGAAGACGATGATCAGGAAGCCAATGCCGACGATGGTTAACATTTTCAGTGCGAAATATTCTTCGGCTAAAAGGCATGTGTCACTCAGGTCGTCATGGATGCCGCATACATCCTTTACCACTTCCACCAGTTTCCGTTCGGCTAGTAAATTCGACGACGAGTCCTGGGACTGTTTGAATGATTTTAGTGGACTTATGGTAACGTTGAAACTTTTGGTTGATTCAGATCCGCATAGATTTCGGAGGATCTGAAATACAAAAAGGGTATCATTGACCAAAAAGAGGCTGTGCTGCTGTTTTTGAACAGAGGTTGTTGGGGCATCTTTGGTTTGAAAGAAAAATTCGAAAATTTGACGAAATTCAAAAATTTGACGAAATTTGACGAAATTCGAAAATTTGACGAAATTCGAAAATTTGACGAAATTGAGTAAGAAATTGATGAAGTTTAATGATGACCCAACCAATTTTTAACATTATCAAAAGCTTCTACCGAGAAAGCTACCGATGGTCTGCCTGGCAGAGTAAGTTCGGTAATGTTATGGATTTTACAAAAATTTATAGAAGAAACAGTTAAACTCACTTGGTTGACTGCTTTAAAGCGTGTACAAATCAACCTTGTAAAGCTCAAAAACGTCAGAATCAAATTCGTTAGAACGAAATATGGCCAAAAATGTGTCACGACAACAGAATAACTTCTCTGATTGCCGGATTTTCTTTGCAGCAAAAATGCAATAGTAGTCGCGGTATATATCCCACAAGCGACGGTCGCAACAAAACACGATTTTAAATTGAACCACAGTGCATTTCTATGGCTAATGTCTATCCCTAACTCAACGAATTTTCCATCAATGCAGCTCAGAGTCTCCAACATTCTCTTCAGTTTCTTCCGTAACACCAAACTGCACACATACACCGACGTTATCGACAGAAATGATGTGATCAAATTCAAATTTCCGCCAAAATTTGATATTGGACTTTGAAGGAAGAATTCCATCAGATTCATCTGGTTGAGGATGGTTGCCATAAAAGAAATTCCAAAAGTTATCATAGACAGTATCGCTGCAATGAATCCGAGTACGCTGGTTTGCAGACTTGACACACCGTCTTTGACCACTAGTCGATACGGTATCAATCCATAGATCAAGGATCCTCTCAAAAGTAGACGTTGCGAAGCGTACACATCCGTTGGATTGAATACTTGTTTCACGCGGTTGAATATTTTCGAAAAGAAAGGCATTTTCAAACAAAAATTTTGTCTCAATTTGTGCACCCACACACTTCTCAACTCAACAAATTAACGGTTTGAATAAATCTGCAAGGACTTTGAAATATATTTCCGATCCGAAGTAAATTGTCGATGATAAGCTTATCTCATTAATCGTTATCAGTGTAGGAACTAATGGTCTGACTAATTATAATTGATTCCATTAAACTCTAATTCATCAAATTATGTCTCCCATATACTAAGCCAATTAATGGTTTGAGTCTGCACAAAATTTTCTCAGAAAGACACGCACCATTGTTACAGTCATTTCAATTAAATTGTGGATTCCATTGAACAAAACTTGACATTTTCAGCATATTCATCCGAACTTTTCATGTTCTATACACCTCTTTCGTCGCCTCGGATCAAATTCACACAAAACCTAGACTTTTCAACTTTTTATCGCTTATATAAGAAGTAACGAAAAGTTGAACAGTTCAATTTTATGCAGCGCAATGTAACGAACGTTACACGCCTGGCGCGACTTTAGACTATTTAGTCTAGGTTAGGCACATGAAAATCAAAAAATTTAAATTTCGAGGAACCACCAGGGAAAATAGCATTTCCGGAAGGCTTTATTTAACCTGTCACAGACGGCAAGCAAATTGACAGTTTTACTATCTGATCTATTACTTCATTTGATCGAAGATTTTCAAAAATTATTTTCAGAAATCTTTTACTTCATTTGTTTTGAACATGCTTTTTGCTATATAAGACTTCATTAGTCAAAGCTTGTCGTTTATTATTGCTATCGTTGTCGATAACAGATGACAGTCGTCTGTAACAGATTAATGAAACATTTAAGCGCTGTCACCACGAAAAGCCTTCCATAATAGGAGTCACTACTTAACGAACTGTAAGGCCAACACACACTAGCATCTAGTGTCAGTTGGAAATATGATATGTCTATTGTTAAAACCGGTTTTTTGCTGATCTAAACAATATAAATATCGTTTTCTTCCTGTAGTACCAAAACCGTCACATTCACTCACCAAATTTAGTACCGAAAGAGCAACATTCTCCCCTACTATTTTCTCTCAATTTTCATTCCCGCTTATGTCATTTTCGATCCTATCTTTATTCTTTCCCAAATGTGTCAAGTTGTTGTATGTACGCGAATGTAATGTTTTTAGTGTTTTGTGACAATGCATTCATAAGGATTGCTTTCAGCATTCATACGGACTGCTTTCGGCATTCATTCGGATGTCTTTCGGCATTCCTACACAAGGGCCCTCTCAATAGAACAAACTGACAAATTAAAATGAAAAATCATATATTTGAATGTATGTGTGACAGCTCCGTGTACAGACAGTACACGGGACTCTTAATGTCAAAAATAAAGGGACTCATAATGTCAAAAGCAAAGCAAAGTTGACGTTTTCGTGTTAGTGGTGTGTGTGATATAATTTTTCAATGAATTTCGGTCATAATTCCTCTAGGTAGTCTACCTCTATGTTCCTACAGATTGCTTATTTTTCGACATTTGTGAGAATACATGCACACGGAACGGACTTCTTTAGGCATTCATACGGATTACTTTCGGCATTAATATGGAATGCTTTTGCACCGGTATGTTGTTATGTTTTGTTCGGAATGTGACTTTGGTACTCCAGGAAGAAAAATAGTATACAAACCACGGATCAAAAAGGTGTATTTTAGACCACGGTGGTGAAAACGTCCTTAGTCTCCGCTCCGCTTCGCGTCGCTCCATCCCTGGACGTTTTCACCACCTGGGTCTAAAACACACCTTTTTGATCCTTGGTATGTAACATACTATTTCCCGATGACACTAGTTGCTAGTGTGTGTTGGCCTTAAAGAACAACCAACAACGTTTTTTGCTTAATTTATCAAAGCGATCCAAGTCACTCACCCCATTAGCATACGATAATCTTTGTTTGATTTGAAATGCAATGCAAACGAAATGTATAATCACAATTGAAATAATGAACGGCGGCACAAAATACGATGTCCACACAGCAAAGCCTGGTACTGTATCTTTTTCCGCCGTGGCCAATAATATGAAGCTCAGAAATGTGAAGGCGAAATTGACAATCAGAAAACTGATGACACAACCCACATTCAACTTGAAACCGATCATATAATCCACTTTCACCGCGAGCAGTCGGAATTTCTCATCAATTCTCACTATGTTGTCCATTGTCATTTGAATCTTTTTCGCCGAGTACAAGCACGAACCGAAAATTGCAGCCATAGCCACAATTGAAGTTATAAATTGCAGATATCCACCCACCCGTGTAAGATCAGTGGGAAAGAAAAATACAACGAATGATTCTTGGCGGTAAATGGTCAATATAAAGCACGTTGTAAAGAAGACGATATGAAATGCAGCTACTACGTATCCAATTTTCGAAAATCGTAAAGCTCGCTTACTCTCACTATCAACAATCTTAAATGGAAATAGACCCTCGAGAATCAAAGTCATTGCCAATGGTCTTTGTGATGAGTAAATGTCCGTTGGATAAGCCCATTTTTTCAATTGCTTACACTTGGCCTTTAGCTTTTCCATTCCGAAGGAAGCACTCGCTGTATTTGTATTTTGAAAAGTCAAAGCCAACTAACGTTTTTCCGAATTTACCAGGAAAAATACTTTCGCTGATAAAATTTTATCGGTTCAGAAAATCTAGCTAATCATTTAAATCGAATCATTATTTACTTAATGGCAAGTGGCATTAATTCATGCAAACTTTTATATGACTAAGTTGAGTAGACTGATTATTGTCCAACGTTGATTGTGATTAATTAGTTATGTTAGTAAACCTTTCACAAACATAGCATAAAACCGGTCACCGGTGTCATTATCGAGTTCATTACTTTTATTGATCTGAAAGTGTCAAATCTTTTACTTCACTAGTTCAACAAAAGATTTTGCTACATGAGAACAAGAAGTTTTAACGAACGAATTTTTTTAAGTTGCAGTTATGTTTGCTTCTGTGGATGACGGTCGCTTGTTTTCGGCCTGTCAAAATTCGTTTTTACCGTACGATGGAAGAAACCTATTGTTCATAGTAGATTACATTGGATGCTGCGGAGGTAATTCATTACATGAGGGATCAATTTTGTGATACAAGCTGAACTCACAAAAGTGGTTTTTAGTAACAAGCTTTGGAAACTTGTATTTTGACATGTGTAGTTTTTGAAAAATTTGAGAAAATTTGGAAAATTCACGCCGTAAGTGTGCCAAAAATTTGAATTTTAAGTGAACGATTCGATGAAAAAGTGAACCGAAAAATACATTTCAACGCTTCATTGTATGAAAATGACGCTACGTTAGAAAGACCTCCGCACTTTCCATTTTGAATTTCGACCGCACTTACTGCGTGAATTGCAGGAAAATATTAGAAAATTTGGGACAATATTGGAAAACATTTCCCAAAAAATTGTCCTTCTGACATATATGTGTGAGAGGGCGGCATATTTAAAGAGTTATCAATGAAGAGAGGTATCATCATTTCAGGAGCGATAGCGGAGGACTTGACGCAGTCTAACTTCCAAAAAAAGAACGAAGAAAATTTTTTGAGACGCGGCAACTATCATGTGAGGAGCGATAGCGGAGGACTTGACGCAGTCTAACTTCCAAAAAAGAACGAAGAAATTTTTTTTGAGACGCGGCAACTATATATATAGCCGAACATTTCAGTTTCTACCCTTTGGACTATATCACCCCAAAACCTATTCTATCATATTTTCGCTTCAAATACGAGCAAGACTAGCTATCACTCGAAGTAGGTTAAAAATTGCCGTAGATACATCGTTTTGAAATCAGTCATTTTTCGTACTAAATACACCAAATTGACTTTTTCCAAACAATCAACTTTTTCCTACTCGAACGTAGGATGAAAGAACTAGTATTTTTTTGGGTTATGAGAGATAGAGAGGTAAAGTCCTCGGAAAATTTTCAAATTTAGTCAAATTTTCGATTTTAGTCAAATTTTCGATTTTCGTCAAATTTTCGCCAAATTTTCGATTTTCGTCAAATTTTCGATTTTAGTCGTCAAATTGTCGTTTTTCATCAAATTTTAGATTTTCGTCGTCAAATTGTCGATTTTCATCAAATTTTCGAATTTCGTCAAATTGTCGATTTTCGTCAAATTTTCGAATTTCGTCAAATTTTCAATTTTTGTCAAAAAAAAATTTGGTAAAAATTATTTGGCAGATAATGAGGAAAGCTAAGCCAGCTTTTTCGAACTAATTGGGTCTACAATTTAATTTTTGCGTAACGAAGCTGAAAGCGTCAACTCTAGCGATATCATTCATTTTAGAAATTGTACTTTTCTCGAAGAGATTTTTGTTGGGATAAATATTATAAGTGGTTTAGTAAAACAGAATCTTGAGAAACAGATTCGGGCGGGAAAGCTTGAAGAATGAATGGCTTCCAGTAGAACACTTTTCCGCCTAAATTTAGAGACAATTTCTAAGGTGATTTGTTATGTTTGTGTAGTAGTTAGTTTAACTTTAATTTGTCTACTTACCCCGGTCACTGCTCGAAATCTTTGCAAAAGCTGACCCACAACAGTTATAAACTTAACAACCACCAATGTCAAAATGAGATATGGAAAGAAAAACGACCACCACACCAAAAAATTGGGATACTCATTCCTTGTACTAAGCAGCATTAAGCTCAGCAAAACAAATATTAAATTCACCGAGTACAGCATCGTACATCCAATCAGAATTAAACGAAACACCGTTTTGTGATTGATTCCCTGGTGCAATTCGGCGAACCGTTTATCCACTTCGTACAAATTTTCAAAAACTAATCGAATCTTGTGCCGCCGTACAATTGAAATTGTGTACAATGTCACCATTGAAGCACACGATACGGCAAACTGTAAATAGCCACCGAAAGTCGAAATTTCGGTCTGGAAAAAGTACACTACGAACGACTGATCGTTGAAAATAGTGTGGAAAAATGATGTAAAGTACAGAGACAGTTGAATGAGAGTGAAAGACATTCCTATCTTCGAAGTCTTCAGGTGAGCTTCGTCATTGTTAAATTGAAATGGGAATAGACCTTCAAAACGGTACGTCACCCACATTGGCCGATGGGTTGAAAAAACGTCAGTCGGATTGAAAGTTTTTCTCAGCAGATTTTTTAACTTTTCCATTTTTATTTTCGCGCAAAATGCTCTTGCTATGTCTGTAACTGGTATACTAACCGAATTTTTGGAGTCGTCTCGAATTTCAGTAATCTTGATATCAACCATTTGGTTTTATAACGATAACAACTATCACGTTAACCACTTACTATTTTATGGCCAAATGTTTCTTTAATACTTTCGCTAATCTGGATCTAAAAGAAATTATTTTTGCATATCACTTCACTGATAAGCAATCCTTTACAATGATGGATCGAAGAAATGATTTGGTTAGGCTGAATGAATAGCAATCAAATACGCGTGCCAAATATGATACGCATTGCTTACCAATGTTCCTCCTTGTGTGAAATTTACCGATTGGAGTCGAAGTCGAAGCCGAAGTCGGTAAACAATACACATGAAGCCATTTCCATGATTTGTCCTATTGTCAAGTAAGGTGAGGTTCCTATACACTTGGAGAGTGTATTGGTGTGTATACCCATCACTAGTGATGGAAAAGTCACTTTATCTGTATGTGCACCAACACACTCTGGCTAATTACATTAAAATATGTTTCAACACAGACCAATCCACACGTATGGTGTGTACTTTCCTCGTGCTACGCACTATACTTATTTACGCTTCTTTACAACGTCATTTAGGAAAGCGTTGTTCCTAACTTATGCTAAAAGGCTTTTTAGCAAATTAGATTCAAGAAATCGCCTCCGGCTCGAGCTGGAAACATCTCATTCGCTAAAAAGGCATTTTGACATACGTTGGGAAAATAACTATTGCACCACTTCCAGTAATTTCTGTCGTGTCTTTATTCTCTACGTAATTCTCATTTTTTTACTCACCTCGTTCATTCGATCATATCTCGTTTTAATCTGATTCAGCACGCACGTGAACATGAAAATCACTAGGTTCACCATTAGATTCGGCAGGAAATACGATACCCAGGAATATATCTTAAATTTCTTATTCGAGTGTAATACCATCAGTATGCCTCCAAACGTAAACGACACATACAGAGTCCATAAAATTGTAATGGCAACACAACCGAATCGAAAGCCTCGGCTATGGTTCGGCTCGAGTAAGAAAACTTTCAATTTTGAATCTAACGCGTATTGACGATCCAGAACGGTTTTGATTTTGTTCCGTTGACAGAAGCATGACGCATAAACGATGATCATCGATATGAATGATACGGCGAAATGAAGGGTGTTACCAACTTTTGATATTTCGGTTTGGAAAAAGCATTCGATGAAACTTGTATTTTGGATCAATGTCTGTGCAAACGCGTACGCGAACACTATATGGTTCATAACAGCGACACAGTAGCACCACTTTGACCGTTTCAAACTTTGTTCGGCCACTTTAAACGGAAGTAGTCCACCACAACACAACGAAAATATCAACGGCCAGTGACTTTCGTACACATTCTTTGGCTGGAGAATGGACCGTATTTTTGTCGGAATGCTCTTAAGTTTGTTCATGTCTCTTTTCAGTCCTTCGCGGTTTACAGCACAACGCTCAATAAAATTTAATTTTATTGATTCAGTGTCTGTCCGCAAATAATGTTCAAATCAAAAGGGAATTTATCCGATTGCATGCGTAGATAAGATATGAGAGTCATATGGCAATTGATAATTACGATTTTGTCTATAAATTAGATTCATGTTCGATAAATAATTGGGATATGTTCATTAGGGCGTATCGAATTTTGAGAATTTTAAGGGTCGCGATAGCCTGTGTGCGGAAAACGTAGATCATTGAAAACTAAGTCCAGGCATATGGTTGATGGATCCGAAGGTGCCCGGGAAGAAGTCCCCCCGGACGACTTTAACTTTCAAATGGTCATAACTCGGAAAGTTAAGAGTATTTTTGAAAACAATGTTCTAGCAGGATGCAGAGCGGTAAAAACTCTACAAAACTGCCAAAGAAACCGATGGTCCAAAAGGTGTGTCTGTCGAGGTTTTCTAACATCGAAAGTTCGACATTTTGGTTTTTGACTTTTATTTCCTGAGAGACAAATTATTAACTTTAGCTTTTGGCATGAGGTTGTAGAGGAGGTCGAGTACTACCAGTACACTAGGCATTGTCCCGGTCGGCGATCCATCCGAAACCGTTAACATTTTTGAATGGACTTTTTAAGTGTACCCACGTCGCCCACGAAGCCATTGCAGACAATGTAACCGGTGTTGCTGAGTCGAGGTAACCTTGGCCAGTAAGGGCACATAATATTCCATAACAGTAGCTGAACTCTTTTACAAAATATTTAAGAATTCGGTGTAGCACATTTTGTACTACAAAATCTGAGAAAGTGAAATTTGTGAGAAAAACAACAAATAATCGTTTTAATTAGTTATTTGACCCACGAACAGTAGTAAGAAGTCGATTTCGTTGCAAATACACATTTTTCGATATTTTTACAAAAGGTTGAACTTCGTGGTATACCGTGTCAATATAATGTGCTACATCGAGATCCCAAATATTTTGTAAAAGAGTTCAGCTACTGTTATGGAATATTATGTGCACTTACTGGCCAAGGTTACCTCGACTCAGCAACACCGGTTACAGTGTCTGCACTGGCTTCGTGGGCGACGTGGGTACACTTAAAAAGTTCATTCATTAATGTTGAAAAAGTGGTTTCGGATGGATCGCCGACCGGGACAATGCCTAGTGTACTGGTAGTACTCGACCTCCTCTACAACCTCATGCCAAAAGCTAAACTTAATAATTTGTCTCTCAGGAAATAAAAGTCAAAAACGAAAATGTCGAACTTTCGATGTTAGAAAACCTCGACAGACACACCTTTTGAACCATCGGTTTCTTTAACAGTTTTGTAGAGTTTTTAACGCTCTACATCCTGCTAGAACATTGTTTTCAGAAATACTCTCAACTTTCCGAGTTATGACCATTTGAAAGTTAAAGTCGTCCGGGGGGACTTCTTCCCGGGCACCTTCGGATCCATCAACCATATGCCTGGAATTAGTTTTCAATGATCTACGTTTTCCGCACACAGGCTATCGCCGCCCTTAAAATTCTAAAAATTCGATACGCCCTAATGTTCATTGTTCAAGGCCGTCGTTTTAACCAGCTCGTGTCGCTAGTATTCTTGGTATTGTTAGCATTAGAATCATTTCGAGATTTAATCGAAAATCAATATTACTGCCTTGGTAAGTATGAGGCAACCAAAATGTCTATGAGCTCTGTCCTGAAATTCTTATTTACTTGGAGAGTAGCCTTACAATATTACTTAATAACACAATGATTTGCAGTTAGAGGCAGCATGAATTTGCTTCACCTGTTTTTTACCTGATCCACACAAACAAACAAAACTGTTTATATGGTTTTACCACTACCACGCCCGTGCGTATAGTAGCTTCAACCGTATAAACAGCTTTGATTGTGTGCGTGGATCAGCTGAAAAACAGCTGAATCAAATTCATGCTGAAATTTCATTGCCTCTGACTGTAGGACCCAAATAAGACTTTATAGATAGAGTTCTTGTTTAGACACAAAAATGGCCTCAACTACCCTATCGAAAATACACGGACGGCAATTGCCATTAAGCTTATCAACAGTTCAATTATCGAGCCTATTACGCCTTCTAAACTGAGAATTTTCAAAACATTGGTACCCAAAGCTCATGATTCATAGCCGTTAGTAAATGGTAAAATTCTACTAAAATGTGTGAACTCTTTTACTGTGGAACTGTATATGAGTTCAACATTAGCATAACCATTTAAAATTGAGTCAGCCACCACAAAAAAAGTCCGTGATCTGCGATGGAAAAAGTATCTAATTTTGTGCTGTGTCATACGATAAAATCGTCATGGAATGTTATTCTATAAGTTCTATTAGACAAGAAGGAATGTGATCTTCATGGATGTAAACAAAGCTAAGATTTTTTGTCATTTGGTCGAGTGGTCTCTCAGAAGTAGATTTAGCATTTATTAAATATTGTCATGGTCAGTTACGCGTACACTATACAACATTGTTGATGTTTATCTGATGATGATTTAAGCATATTATAAACATACACGAAAGAAATTACTTAATTTGTGAAGAGAAATTTTTTTCAATACCAAAATCGTTTTTCTATGACCATCACTTGCCATGCATTCAATGCCTAGGTCTAGTGAATAAAATTACAATAAATTATTGAAGTATCAAATCGTTTAATACGCCGTGTCTACATACCCATACGAGTCTTATACACAAGAGCGTATGTTGTTTTTATATCCGCACATTATCCAGCACATTTATGTTATACGTATACGCTCACGGACCAAAAAATGTTTTTTTTTTCTCGAAAAAATTTCACTGTCTGGTTAAGCTGCTGGTAAACCAATATTCGTTATTTAAATGAGCTTGCAGAGAGTTTTATTTGAAAAAGAAAGAAATGACGAATATTTTCAAAATTACTCATCGAGTGCTTTCTTAGTGTAGTCTATTTTAGAGAAAAGAAACAATTGTTAGATGGAAAAATGACAAACTCTGACTGATGCACTCTAGCAAATAAAATGTTCAAAATAATGAAGTAAAAGATTTGAAATCAATCTGTTAAGAATATTTGGACCAAATGAAGTAATAGATCGGCTAAATTGCAGTTTAGTGGAACAACCCCGATTTGGATGAAAGTGTATGGTATCGACAGTGGGAGGTCTCCTGATGACGAAACAACAAGATTTGGGGCGCGGAAGCCCCTTCCATGGCCGCCAGGGCAATACAAAGTTTTCACACTTTTTCGAATTTTCGTGTGTTTTTTTGACGGAATCGACAGTAGAAGATTCACTGATAACAAAACAACAAGAATTAGGGATCAATAGCCTCTTCCTGGCCGCCAGGGTACTCCAAAGTTTTCACACTTTTTCGAATTTTTGCGTTTTTTTTAAGGAATCGACAGTAAAGGTCCACTGATTACAAAACAACAAGAATTGACGCGCAAGAGCTCCTTTCAAAGGTGCCTCGCCTCTCAGAAGAAATTATCCTTGTACGAAATGCCGAGGACTTCATTGTGCCCTACAAAATAACTTCATTTTCCTTGTACGAAATACCGAAGACTAAAGTTTACGACGCAAAAAGACAACAACGAAAGACGAAGAACCCTCTACTGCCACCGACTCAGAGACGGAAGAAGAATATAATGACTGCAATTAAATACATACGTAATTTCATTGCAACAAAGGCATCAGTACGTAAAAAACACAAAAAATGACGCTTCCCTAAAAAAACGCAAAAATTCTCCCTGGCGGCCAGGGAGAGGCTATTGCTTCCTAATTCTTGTTGTTTTGTCATCATTGGACCTTCTACTGTCGATTCCATCAAAAAAACACGCGAAAATTCGAAAAAGTGAAAACTTTGTATTGCCCTGGCGGCCATGGAAGGGGCTTCCGCGCCCCAAATCTTGTTGTTTCGTCATCAGGGGACCTTCCCCTGTCGATCTCACCCACTTTCGTCCAAATCGGGGTTGTTCCACTAAACTGCAATTTTGCCAATAGATCTGACAGGAAAACTGCTGATATGCATGGTGTCTATGAAAGGTTCAAAAGTAGACATCACAGATTTTAACGTTTTTCATGGTTTGGGGCAAATTTATAGAATTTTTCTCGTAATTTGGTCCCTTTGCATGTAGAGTAGTAAACGTATCTGTTTACCTTCATATTGATTACTCACTCCAGGAATAAAATTTTGACTCGTTTTGCGGGGATGGTACATGTTTTGAAACCATACTTTTCATATATCATGCACTTTTCTCAACGTAATAGTATTTTACATGCTACATGCGTCGAAAACCGAACTTTTCATGTTTGAAGCACGTCTTTCGACGCCCTCAGCATGTAAAATCCATTACATAACTCGGTATAAAAGTGAAAAATCTCGGTTTTTATGTGTTTATTGACCTCGGCCTCGCCTCGGATCAACAAAGTTCACACTAAAACTCCACTTTTCATCTTTTTATCCCTAGTCATGTAAAATCAATTACATAACCAGAATAACAGTGAAAAGTCACTTGTACCTTGACCTCGGGTTCGCCTCAGATAAAAGAAGAATTTTACAACATGCCATTCCCTGATACCATTCTCTGACTTTGTGGCGCATTATTTCATTAGCATTAGTGCTGAGTCAATCTGAATGCAAATTTTAAAAGTTAAAAACTTATTTTATCTCACATCAACGACTCCACTAAATGAATGCACGCAGCACATTCATCTACATGAAAATGTATTGTAGCTACGTGTGGTCAAACAAACGAAAGAAATTGTTGAAGGTGTAATGTTGATTTATGAGATTTATTTTGTTTTGCTTGTAGTAAATAAAATCGAAATTTTGATTAAAATAATGTAATGAATGAGATCGACCATTTGATTGCTAAAATATGTAAACCATTTTGAGTTAGTTCGAGAGAAAAAAAACTCTTCGGAACGATTAATGTTCGGGTCAATCAGAGTCAATCAGTCGCAATCTGTGTTTGGTATATCTGTTACACTTTCTTTCGTCTAATAATGACCGGGAGGGATTGTTAAGGTACTTCTTTAACGTGCATCGAATTTGAATCCATAAATTCAAATTATTACCGTGCAGAGTACACAGAGAAAAATTGTTGGAATAATTTTTGAACTGGTGTGCTCTCGTTGTTCACATCTATGGCCAATGCGCAATGCTTTTCACCTTGTTTTTCTTACAATTAAACATAGAGAGGGAACCATTCTTTTTTTGACTGGACAAATATTCTTCTTCTTATTTGGAATTGGAACATTACGTGTGGAAAATAGCGCAAATCGAGCCTCAAGCTAATTTCCCTCTCGTCAATTAAGCTTCCTAACTCACCCCTCGCTCAGTTGGCTCATGTTGGATCATGTTATTACATTTATCAGATTAAAATTAATAGTTGGTCAGGAATGACAAGTTTTAATACAAATTGCAATAAAAAAATCATTTCAAAATCACTTGAGAAATTTATTCTGACAATTCACGCCGTAAGTGTGACTAAAATTTGAATTTCAAGTGAACAAGTCGATGAAAAAGAGAACCATTCCAACGCTTGTTTGTATAAAAATGACGTTAGAAAGACTTACGTGAGAAAGATTTTGAATATCAACCGCACTAACGGTGTGAATTTTTCCCAAAATCAACCGGCCAGCGGTGCACATTATCCACTTTACATGTAAATTCTCTTCGGATTAAAATGAAAACGAGAGTAGACCGGCTCTAAGCCGAGTGAAGTCTTTTTCTTTTTCTCAATTCTGGAGCTAAAAACTACGAAATATGTGAGCTATAAATAGGCAAGCAGGAAGAATAGTTTCATCATTCGATATCCAGCTGTTAAACAGTGAACATCTACACCAACTTTCTGTCAGTTTCGTAGTCAACTACCCATTTAGTATTCAACTACCAACTTGGAATTCAACTATCAGTTTGGTAGTCAACTACCCAATAATGGAATTATAAATAGGCAAGAAGCCTAAATAATTTCGTCAGTAGGTGTGCAGCTCTTAAACAGTTAACATCTCTACCACCTCTCTATCAGCATGGTAGTCAATTTCCAGTTTAGTAGTCAACTACCAAAAATTCAAGCTTTCAATAGGCAAGCAGGCAGTGCCGGACTGGCTCAAAAAAGCCCTTCGGGCGGTGTATGAAGAAATTTTTCAAAAGACCATTCGTTGCCATTTCTTGAGATACAAAAATCAAAAGGCCCTTCGGGAATCGCCCGAACGCCCATAGGGCCAGTCCGGCACTGCAAGCAGGCAGTTGGTGCGCAGTTTTCGAATAGTAAAAATCTATGCCGAAAATTACGTTTGGTAGTAATACAAAATTGTCGAATTGCAATGTTTGTGGCACAGACACGTATGGACAGGCAGATGAAGTGTCCACTACAGAGTATATTTGATAGAAGAAAAAATTCATAAAAAAAACAATCAAGAACGTCCGTCTTTATGTTATCATCCGTTATCGAAGAAGGCGAAAAAAATGAGCGATGAGTTAGAGGTAACATTCTATATTGCAAAATGTATGTTTAAACAAAGGAAGTACAAGATTAAAAATTGAGTTAAAGTTGTTGCAACAATCGAAGTAACAGATTTCCATGATCTCATTATTTGTTCGACGCTGAAAGGTTTGTCATAATTAAAGACCCTTCTATGTAAAGAATTCACAATTTTCTTCTGTGCAGCATTAAATCAATTAAATATTATTTGAAGCTAAAACATAAAGCTAATAACGCATTAGATTACATCAAGTTGAGAGACGTAAAAACAAATTCATTGATTTTTAGGTAACTAGAAAACATTAATTTGAAGTACTCTCAACATTCACCTTCGAGAATTCTTATAAAAATTGTTCGATTTGGTAGTGACCCAAATATGATTGCGTTTTTTTCCATTAACCCAGCTAAAAAGTATAAAATGAGTCGGCTTGTTATTAGAAAATTGGTTTTTGTGTAACGTAAAATCTCATAAAAACAAATTCGATCCTCAATCTTACATCTGTGTTTTGTTGCTTGGACCCATAGATTTATTTAAATGGCTTCATAAATCTAGTTAGATACTCTACAAATAAAGTGGAAAAGAAGCAAAAAAAAAACGTGATGACGAGCTGTGAATGTTTATATGCAGATTTCCTACATCTTCATAAATATTTGAATGGAAGGTTGTTGTGTAGAGCTACTCACCAATTTGTCTTATTTGATTAGGTAATGAGCAATGACAAAAGAGAAAAAAACTAAAATAAAACGATGCAAGTTTTGTGTAATATTGTTCAGACAAGGATACATTAGTTTTTATGGGCATACGCTGCGAACATCGATCTCAACAACAATAATATAAATGGCTTGTTGTTTGCATAACATCATGATGCTGGGAAGGTGTCAGAGGTATTTTAACAAGTCAATAAAAATGTATATCGGTAGATCTCGTAGTCTATCTTGTTATCGAGAAATCGTGAATTCTTTTCCAATATTTTCCCCAATTTAATTTTGTGAATGCTTAAAATGTTTTTGAAACCAAAATTTCACTTTGAGCACGAGAACACGACTTTTTTGTCACAAGCAATTGGATTTCTGCGAAATATTTACACTTAAAACGAATGTCGGAAACTTAAAGAAAATGAGGATCATTTATCGATAATAATTTGAGCGTTTGATCCGATGATAAAATGGATCGTTGATCTGATGACACACTCGGAACTTCGGATACTTTGAGAAACTCAGCCTGTAAAAAGTGTACAAAAAAACTACGGAAAAAATCATTAGTTCGAACGGGAGTGCTGGAGGTCCCAGGTTCAATGAAACACATCTGAAATTTTTTTTGTATTCTGAACTAAGGTCCCTTAGATAAAATGTAATCCCTCTAAGACGTAATGATTTAAATTAAATTAAAGTAAATTAAATGAAAACCAATAATTTGGGGTTAAATGAAATTAATTTCCGAGAGAATTGAACTTTAATTCCAAAGAAAATTTAGTCGCACACTGTAAATCCCTAAATGATATAGATCCAGGTCCATTGTCCATTATTCTCTGTGTAAAAGTGAAAAAAAAACTGTTGACGCCAGAATTCATTGTATGGATCAATTTTATTAAATCCTTCTAAAATTCAGAATTAGGAGAAAATCCTCAGAGGATTCACCTCTGACTTGAGGCTCGGAACAGGTCAGGTCGACCTGAAACCTAAATCTGATGAAACGGAACCTAAATAGAAATTTTTTTCCTGGCATGAATTTACCTGAAATCTGAAGATCAATAAAAGTTCATATACATCAGGTCAGATTTAATGTGGGGTTTTTTCAGGTATTCAGGTAGACCTGATTTACCAGAATTTTTACTGATTTTCAGATTTCAAGTAAATTCAGATCAGGTCATCTCGGATTAAAATATTCTTAGGTTGACCTGAAGATCAAGAGACCTGTTCCGAGGGTGGCGGGACATTTCCACACCATCAATATCGTCAGGAACGATATTATCGTTTTTTTGGACGATACTACCGTCTAAAAAACGATATTATCGTCTAAAAAATGATAATATCGTTTTTAGACGATAGTATCGTCCAAAAAAACGATAATATCGTTTTTTGGACGATAGTATCGTCTCAAAATCGATATTATCGTTTTTTAGACGATAATATCGTCCAAAAAAACGATAATATCGTCTAAATTGAAAAATTCTAAAATATTGTCTGGGCGATAGTATCGTTTCCTTGTCGATATTATCGTTCAAAAAACGATATTATCGTTTTCTGGACGATATTACCGTTCTAGAAAATCTAATGGATATTTTCGTTTTCTGTACGATAATATCGTCCAAAACGATAATATCGTCCTGGGCGATATTATCGTTTAGTTTTGGGTGGTAATATTGTCCAGGACTCAATTTTACTCAGAGGTGCAGCAAGAACCGAATTCTCTTCCAAAATATCTAAAAACAATTGTCAGAGGAAATCACCTACACATCAGTGTTTAAAAGGCGTTTAGTTCGTCCCTAAATAATTCATCTTTTTACGAAATGAATACCAACTTTGATTGTACATAAAAAGCGTTTTAACACGCCGAGCGATCCGGCCCACTGCCCCGGAGCGAAGCGGAGGGCCGCAATGCGAGCCGGGCGCCGGAACGGTGTCGGAACTTAGGAGTTAATTTTTTTTTTTAAATTTACGGAACCAAATGAACCAATTTTTAATATATATTTGCCGTCTATAAAAAGGTGTTTATCTACAAGATTTTGTGTTTCGTCTTCAACAACCATCCAGAACGATAATATCGCGCAGGACGATATTATCGTCTAGAATTTTTATTTTAAATAAATTAAAAACGATATTATCATCCTGGACGATATTATCGTCTCAAATTTAAAAAAATAAATTAATTAAAAACGATATTATCGTTCTGAACGATACTATCGTCCAGAACGATATTATCGTCCCAAAAATTATCGCCCAGGACGATAATATCGTCCAAAATAACGATAAATTTGTTCAGAAAAAGAAAATAACGATAATATCGTCCAGCGGATATTTTCATACAGGACGATATTATCGTTTAAAAACGATATTATCGTTTTTTTAAACGATAATATCGTCAAGAAAACGATAATATAGTCCTGAAAATATTTTAAAATTTTTAATTTTAGACGATATTATCGTCCTGGATGAAATTTTTTTGGACGATAATATCGTTTTTTAGACGATATTGACCGTGTAGTTATGTCGCCTCATCGTTCCGAGACTTATATAACTAAACGTCCCCGAACGGAAACGATTTGGGCGAGGACTTTCGACATAAGAATTCTGTATATATCTTTCTTCTTTATCGGAATAATGAAAATAGGCCGAGAAACTTTAACATCAAGGCTCAGAACAGGTCAGATCAACCAAAAACCTGACATGATCTAGATATATATTGACCTGAACCTGAAAACCTGACATGTCCTGAATTCTACCTGACTTGACCAGTTTTGCAGTTTTTGACTTGACCAAGGAACGAAAAACACGATTTTAGAACTCCGCCGCAACGAAAACTGCCAAGAAATATACAAATGAATCAGGTCAATTCAGGTTAAAGCTGAAACAGGTCAGGTTGCATTTCCAACGCATCAGGTCAGATCAGGTCAGGTCACATGAAAATAAGTTTCTAGTTTTGGGTTTGAAACACAACCAATTTTTAATTGTACCAAACATTTATTTATTCAACCTACGGTTTCGATCACAATGTGACCATCTTCAAGAGTCGTTTCAAACTAAATATAATTCAGCATACAATATGCATCGTCTAAAATTTAAGACAAAGGGAGAACAATTCTATTGACAAGAATACTTTCAAACAAAACAAGTATCTGTGTGACTCAACTTACTCAAAAATTGTAACATCAATGTCAAAAACAGAACGTTCCTTCTGGATCTCTTTAAAGAGAGTCAAGAGTGGCCGTCACATGAAAAAAGTGATATAGAAATTGTCGTAATTACCTTTCATCAATTTTCGAAAACCTTCGGGAATTCGGACGATTTATATACCAAACCAATATAACACTCTATTCCAGATCTGTACAATGACCGAAGCACAAAAATTAAAATTTTTTTCTTCTATTAAATTACAAGTTTTATTCACTAAATATTTGCTTTAAGCGAATTACTCAATGTAAATTGCACCAAGATAATGAGGTAGGTGGTAGTGGCTCCGACGATCTGTAAAGAAATTGAATCAAAATCATCTTTTCCTCTTCAAAATCAGCTAAATCCGAACCGTAAAAATCAATGTTCGATCCAATGGAAACAATCCGAAGGCTGTAAATTTTACCCTTCGATGAAGTAATTGAATCGAAAACTGCAGCAACTTCTCCTTCACTTCAATTTCCGAGAAAATGTTCAACAATTTGTGCACGAAAATGGAACATTTTTCATTCTGAAACCATTCTCGAAACAGAACCGATTAGACCATCCGACGAAAATATTTATAATAAAATGTGCTCTCACCTCAGCCGTTGCTGAATGACTACTTTGAACGATAGCCAACACGGCCAGAACGTACATGCCCATTTGATAGACGAAAAACACAACGAATTCCTTGTCACCAATATTCTTATTGTACTGACCGTTGCCCAAAGCCACTTCAAGAACATAGTAACTGTTAAAGACTATGACAAGGAAAGCTATGCATACAATGGTTAGCATTTGGATGCCGAAATATTGTTCTGTTAATAAAAACAAAAAATTCTCCATTGTCTCAACAGTTCACGTAAACTGTTTCTTATACAATATACCCGTAATGAAGCAAGTATCACACAAATCTTCATGGAGCCGACACGTCTCCTCCAGTACATACAGTATGTCTTTGTTGGTGGACGAAAAGTTAGAATTTATTCCAACTAGGCGCTTTGACTTGATGTAGTTAATCGATCCTTTGGAAGCGATCCCATTGACGTAGCTCTGGCAAAGGTTCATTAAAATCTGGAAATTTTAGTTCAGTTGAGCGTTAAAGTCTTCGTTGATAAGGAGGAAGGGAAATAGAAGGAAAAATATTTAATGGAAGATCTGTTATTGATAACGACGACAAAAACAATGACAAGCTCTGGTTAATATGGTCCTTTATATAGAAAGGTGCATGGTAAAATAATTGAAGTACTAGATTTGAAATCAATCGATTCAAAATACTTTCATCGATGGAAGTAATAGACTCGAGGGGTCTTCATTGGGTTGTATTGAGATTTATAGGAATTTATCATGCCCGCACGTTAGTTAGCGGGCGTGACGCAAGTCCACTACCAAAAATGTTTTAACAAAAATTTTTTTGAGGACGGCGGAGCATATTTACAGCAACTTTTTTAGTTCTCCCTCTTAACTCCAATGACCCCCAAACTTAGATATTTGGAATCTGGGCATCAATACGAGTTCAACGAGCTATCACACGTTACTACAGCTTCAAAATTGGCCGAGATATTGAACTTCGAAATATTGATGTTTGTATGAAAATAAGCAAAATCTCGAATTTTCATGTAATGAAAATCGCCTACGTTAGTTAGTTAGTTTCTTACGATTTTCCTGAAATTTTGGTTATAGGTCAATCTCGGGCCCTAGATCAAAATAAGATTTTAAAAAATGGGGGAATGCAAGCTAGGACTCCTGGAAGTTTCCATACAATGCCATATAACAGCGTGTGTTGTGTGTGTGTGTGTGAAAAGAAATAATTTTTTTTCAGCTAATAATTATGAATGTTGGAAAAAGTGTTTTGATGGATTTGGGTTATTTTCGTCATAAATCATGTGTTCCAAGGTTGGTTCCTAAATTTTGGGATGAGAGATGATTCCTCTGGTACTTCCTAACTTCCATTGGATTTTTCAATGGATTTGAGTTATTTTCGATATAAATGAGGTGTTCCAAGGTTGGTTCCTAAATTTTGGAATGAGAGATAATCTGGCACTTCCTAACTTCCATCGGATTTTTCGATGGATTTGGGATATTTTCGATAAAAGTGAAGTGTTCCGAGGCTGGTTCCTAAATTTTGGGATGACAGATGATTTCTCTGGCATTTCCTAACTTCCATCAGATTTTTCGATGGATTCGTGTTATTGGTTCCTAAATTTTGGGATGAAAGATTATTCCTCTGGCACTTCCAAACTTCCATCGGATTTTTTGTTGGATTTCAGCTGTTGTCGACATGAGTTGCTTACAAAACTAGGTACCCTTACACCTAAACTTCCAAAAGAACTGATATCCGCCAAAAAACCCTAAAGGGTAAAAGTGTGACGCAAGTCCTTGTTTCTACTTACAAAATAACTGATATCGCTGAGGGTGACGCATTTTTCGCATCAACGCAAAAGTGTTATCAACAAAAAATTGAACCAAAAAATTTAAGATAGAAAATTTTAGAAAAAAATTGCGTCACAAGTGGCAGATGTTGAGGAAACTACTGTTAGGAAAATAGTTCAAATAGAGAAAAATATGTCCTGAATCATCTGCCACTTGTGACGCAATTTTTTTCTAAAATTTTCTATCTTAAATTTTTTGGTTCAATTTTTTGTTGATAACACTTTTGCGTTGATGCGAAAAATGCGTCACCCTCAGCGATATCAGTTATTTTGTAAGTAGAAACAAGGACTTGCGTCACACTTTTACCCTTTAGGGTTTTTTGGCGGATTTTGGGATTACTCGGATATGAAAGATTTTTTGATTCCCTCGGTAACAGTGGCCGCCATTTTAGGTTTCGACTAAGCTTCGCCTAAACCATAAATCCCAAAAAATCGCATCCCGGCAAAAACTCTTTCAGAGCAAAGTTGGACGCAGTCTACAGTCTATATGTGTGATAACTTCTAAAACAAGTGATATCGCTAGAGGTGACGCTGTCAGCGTCGTTACGCAAAATTGAATTTCACAGCCAATTAATTGAAATTAGCTGATCTAGTTTTCCAAACCATTCGCCAATTTTTTTTTTCAGAAAAAATTTTAACCAACAGAATTTTGACTGAAAAATTTTCAACAAAAAATTCTGCGTCGCATGTGGCAGATTAAATGTTCTCGTAGGTTTGTCCGTGAGCATCTGCCACTTTGCGACGCAGAATTTTTTGTTGAAAATTTTTCAGTCAAAATTCTGTTGGTTAAAATTTTTTCTGAAAAAAAAATATTGGCGAATGGTTTGGAAAACTAGATCAGCTAATTTCAATTAATTGGCTGTGAAATTCAATTTTGCGTAACGACGCTGACAGCGTCACCTCTAGCGATATCACTTGTTTTAGAAGTTATCACACATATAGACTGTAGACTGCGTCCAACTTTGCTCTGAAAGAGTTTTTGCCGGGATATCAGTCGTTTTAGAAGTTAAGTCGGAAGTTGACGAAAATTAGAGGTGTGTGCCGGTTTTAAAATAGTCGGCGGCGGTGCGCCGACTGGTAAGGGATCGGCGGCGGCTAAATTATTTCAGAACGGCACATTGACTTAGTGTCAAACTTCGAAAGAACTCAGCTGATAACATTGTGATGCTGAGTTGCATAAAGTTGTTTTAGTAACACGCTAATACGTACCAATGATGAAATGGTCCATAATTGTGAACAAAAATAGTGTTGATAATCAAGGCTCCACATTTTGTCTCTTTTTATGCAAAAATTTCAAAAGTCTTTTTGTTACGCTAATTTTGCACATCTTTGATTTGAAATGTTTCAAGTATGTGCATGTTGTCAAAATTCGCAATAGTAAAGTCTACCTCTACACAGTAATCTTTGCATAAAATGCGTAATGTGCAGTGCCGCATCTAGTATACTCATACTCAGTGCTCCGGACCATTCTAACCTAGCGCACTTACGATCTATATCCATAGGATACCAATATTAGTTGTAAGACGCCGCTCAATGAAACCATATTTTACTTTGAAGTAAAAAAGTTGGTGCAATATTACGTCTTCTTGTGAAGATGTGACACTGTTAATTTTTTAAGTTATGGACTATGTATGCAAATGATTTTATTCTGCCGCTATTTTGAGCATAAAAATGTTTATACTAATTATGCAAAAATAAAAGATATCAATAAATATCGTTTCATCTATAAATTTATTCATTACTTCATATGAAACCTTGAAATATGTTTATGAACATTGTAAGAGTAACATTTGAAGTCGTATTCCAAATTTTTATTAAAATCGTTGTAAATGTTGCACACATTACAAATGCAAATAATATGAAAACCTATATTCTATATAACTTAACGTGTAGAAACGCTTTCATAGAAGAGAACATATACATTTTTAGCCAAACGTGGCCAACGTTTTGTCGTTAAGTTTGTATCATTGAGAAGGTGTCATTGATTCCGAATTGTAATGTAAGCTGTGTAGTGACCGCTATGTTGACTATTCCCTGAAAATTTGACGAAATTCGAAAATTTGACGAAATTTTAAAATTTAACGAAAATCGAAAATTTGAAGAAAATCGAAAATTTGACGAAAATCGAAAATTTGACGAAAATCGAAAATTTGACGAAAATCGAAAATTTGATGAAAATCGAAAATTTGATGAAAACCGAAAATTTGACGTAAATCGAAAATTTGACAAAAATTGAAAATTTGACAAAAATTGAAAATTTGACGAAATTTGAAAATTTGACGAAATTTGAAAATTTGACGAAATTTGAAAATTTGACGAAATTTGAAAATTTGACGAAATTTGAAAATTTGACGAAATTTGAAAATTTAACGAAAACCGAAAATTTGACGAAAATCGAAAATTTGACGAAAATCGAAAATTTGACGAAATTTGACGCAATTCGAAAATTTGACGAAATTTGACTAAATTCGAAAATTTGACGAAAATTCAAAATTTGACGAAATTTGACGAAATTCGAAAATTTGACGAAATTCGAAAATTTGACGAAATTTGAAAATTTGACGAAATTTGAAAATTTGACGAAATTTAACGAAAATCGAAAATTTGACGAAATTCGAAAATTTGACGAAGAAAGTAATTCTCTATCTGCCACCATTCGAAATTCGAAAATTTGACGAAATTCGAAAATTTGACGAAATTCGAAAATTTGACGAAAATCGAAAATTTGACGAAAATCGAAAATTTGACGAAATTTGAAAATTTGACGAAATTTGAAAATTTGACGAAATTTGAAAATTTGACGAAATTTAACGAAAATCGAAAATTTGACGAAATTCGAAAATTTGACGAAGAAAGTAATTCTCTATCTGCCACCATTCAAGAAATATCTCCAAAACCCCAATTGACCCACCCATTTCCAACTTTCGACATTTTTCACATATGCCCCTCTGTTCTACTCGTAAAACTCTGAGACTTTGCCGAAGAAAGTAACTCTCTATCTGTCACCATTCAAGAAATACCTCTAAAAACATAATTGACCCACCCATTTCCAACTTTCGACATTTTTCACATATGCCAATGTGTTCTACTCGTAAAACTCTGAGACTTTGCCGAAGAAAGTAAATCTCTATCTCTCATAAGCCAAAAAATATTAGTCCTTTCATCCTACGCTCGAGTAGCTCAAAATTTGGTCACTCTGACCACTCTAGCTCAACCAAATCTGCACCAATTTTTCTAATTATTTTTTTGTTCGATTCGTGTGGCGAATACCTTTCATTTGATGGGTCACACGCCCCTGCAGGTTTCAATAGAGCTGAGCTACAGCTGAAAACGCGTTCCCGACCCTCGAAAACCACACTCAGAAACCACTTCGAGACCAATAAAACAAAATTCTGGTTTTTCCTGGGGTAGTGGCGTAGCACATTTTCATTTTTATGCCCACCCTGAGGTTCATGCAAAATTTCATGGAGATTGGCTGACTAGTTTCCGAGATCGACCGTCGATAGATAGACAGATAGACAGATAGACAGATAGGCAGATAGACAGATAGACAGATAGACAGATAGAAACATACAGAGTAAGTTGAAAGATTTTGATTGTTTGGAAAACGTTAATTTGGTGCATTTTCTATCAAAATGACCAACTTCAAAACGATGTATCTCCGGCAATTTTAAAGTTACATAGTCGAGTGATAGCTCGTTTTGCTCGTATTTGAAGCGCGAATAAGATAGAATAGGATTTGTGGTGATACAGGCCAAAGGAAAGAAACTTAAATTCTCGCCTATATATAGTTGCCGCGTCTCAAAAAATTTTCTTCGTTCTTTTTTTGGAAGTTAGACTGCGTCAAGTCCTCCGCTATCGCTCCGGACATGATTAATTCGATACTTCACCGACTAACCCGATAATAATACTGGTCATATGCTTGCCGTCTGTAACAAGTTATTCTTGCTTACCACATTTAAACATCGAATCCTGTGCCGAATCTGCTTAACAATGCACATGAACATAATTGCGACCATTGATGTCATCGCATGCGGTAGGAAAAAGGTCATCCAAACCGTAAAATTCGGAAAAACGTTGGATGATATTAACAGCCAAAAGCTTCCACCCAAATAAAAGCCGTAAATCAGGACAAACGTTAGAACAGATACGCCAATGAATATCAACGTACTTTTGTAGTCAATTTCCATGCCCAGATCCTTCAATTTTCCATCGATTTTCGCCAACATATTGTACACGGCAATCAACTTGAAACGACGAATGATGCACGACAAGAACGTCACGGTCAGAGTCATAAAAGCCGTACACAGTGTTAATGTGTTGCCAATGTTAGCAATGTCCGATTGGAAGAAATATCCCGTCAAACTGTTGTGTCGAATCAGTGTGATAATGTAACAAACGGCAAAGACCAGGCCATACATTCCGGTGATTATAAATCCGAACACGGTCACTTCAAGGCGTCGCTTACCTTCCCGGCCAGTCAGATTCAATGGCAATATGCCAACCAAAAAGCTCATCAGAAACAATGGTCGTTGGGCGACAAATACATCCGTTGGATTGGTGAAATCATGGACCGTTCGGAGGAACTTTTTGAGTTTTTCCATTTTTCGTCTTTTTTCACTTTCTTTCGGAGCGATTAATTGATTTTCACAGTATTTATCAAGAGACCCGAGCTTTTCAGATCATTTTGTCAACAGACGGAAGCCGAATGATATCTGAATATATTTTCCGCGTAAACGAATGCGTTTACTGGTAACAGGTACACAGGTAAAATGTTCCGAATCGCTAGATTTTCACCAATTAATTTGACTGATAAGGGAAAATGATAAATTCGTTTTTCCGCTGATATTTTTTCGGTTTATTACAGTCGAAGATTTACGCAGAACAACAAAAAATTATAATTAAGTTGTCAGACCGTATTTGCCACGGTAATTATTAATTAATTGAGGAATGATAAATGGTTCGGAGATTTAGTATGACTACGAAGTGCGGCATGGTATGTTAAAACGGTGTAATTTATCATATTAGTGATGCTTTTGTTTGTCAGTGTTTTGTGCATGCACAAAATTGTGGCTTTCAGAGTTAATTGCTTGCACAATAGCAACAATCAAATTTTGATCAAATTAATATCCAAAAAATTGCAATGCCAAACTTTACATATAAAATGTTCACGGCCTTACACGAATTGTGGTTTTCCTTTTTTTTATCAACTTTTTCTTTCATTCGACACACCAGTAGCAAAAAGATACGAAACCTGGTAATTATTATTTTTTGGCAGACTTGGCATTCATCCATAATGGTTTTTCGTGATGTTCAATTAAGTAAAGCTGTTTTTGAATACTTTCCATGGTCAAGTGCATCCATTCGACCAGTTTTTTTTTTGGTCTTATTTCTTGATGTGATTTTGATCAACCAAAGAACCAATACCGTAATTAAATTCAATAATCGAATTAGACGAAATGGTGTGCTACTTTTGTGGCTTCTTTCTCTTGTGCTACAGCATTCTCGTTCGATTTTAATTTCGAAGGCAGTCGTTGTTCTGCTATTGTGTTGGGGTTGTTATGCCAGTCCTGAGCACTCAATTTATTATTAGAAAAAAAAAACTCAGTTCACTACATCCTAGTTGTACTCATGTAAAATAAAGATTGGGAAGATTTATTTCGGATATGTTAAAGGCCAAACCAATGCAATGATCTTACTATTTTTGGGAAACATTTTCCCAATTTTTTCCATATTTTCCCAAAAATATTTCACGGTGGAGTTGAACAAAACTTAAATAGAGTCGCGATACCACCTCTGATTTTTTTTCATGTTATTATTGAGGGACTCGAATACTATGAGTATCCATATTCAGTTCGCGGATCCATCCAGCCCTCTTGGAGAACCAGCACTCATGGCCGTGCGGGACCGAAGAGTCAATTTGAATACAGATTGTTATCGCAACGGATGGAGGGACTAATTCTAAGCTAATTCGTGTTGAAATGGCTTCCCTCGACAACTTAACCACATAGCTACAGCCAGCTTAAGTCGAAAATTCGACATCTTTGAATGGTGATATGTCCAAGACGAAGAAAGTTTGAAACTCTTTGAATGGTGATATTGGTAGAGGATTCCATGCTCTATTAAACGCCGAGAATGGATTTTACAAAATTTGTCTGAATTGTACAATATTTGAAAAATTTTATTTTCACCATACTCGATACTTGGCTTCATCTGTAATACACAGGTTGACCCTGTCTGCAACAAAACAATATTGCCTGATCAGCCTGCAGTCTAAGCTTTACAACGATACTACACTTGCCATACCAGCCGCACAACAAGTATCTGTTACGACATTTTGTTTGTACCAAGGTTTTCAATTTATCATCTATCTTCAAGTGCCCGTTCGTTTCGGATGAATGGAATTGTTCTACATTCTTCACTAATAAGTGGTTTAAGTTATTTGAAGCATTTTTTACGATAATTACGTGCATCTGGAGTCGCTTAAAGCTCCGTTCCGAAAGGAACGGGCACTCGAAGATAGATGATAAATTGAAAACCTTGCTACAAACAAAATGTCGTAACAGATACTTGTTGTGAGGCTGGTATGGCATGGCAAGTGTGGTATCGTTGTAAAGCTTAAACTACAGACTGATCAGGCACTTAGAGTAATTATACCTAGAGAGGAAATTCGCACTACGAAAAGCGGTCCCGACATCAATGTGTATAAGATACATTTACGTAATGATTTACGTAGAGCTTCTACCAATACACTTACCAATACATTTGAGATTTCTGTCAAAATATTTATTGACGTTGTTCATCTAAACAGTCTTATGCGTTGAAAGTTATTTATTTTTAAATTTCACCAGTGAAACTAACAAAAAATAAATAAAATTGTGATGGTCCATTCCTGTTCTATTAAAGGGTGTATGTCCCGTACTGCGAAGCAGAAAACATAGTTTTTTTTAGTAATTGATGTGCACATAATCTCATTCTTGCATGTTGTCTCCCCAGCTTTTTTTGACATAGTTTTCCGTCTGATCAAACCGATTGCAAGAAATGGAAAGAAATAATTCTTCAATTAAACAATCAGCAATGTTATGTGTACAAACGCACCAGAGTATGCGAAAACCACTTCATCGAAAGTGTTGTAACTCCTTAGAATTGTAACGTATATTGGAGCTACGCTGTGTGTTTAATTTAAGAAGTTTTTTTTTGGAAATAAATGAAAATTGAGAAAAATTGAAAAATTGACATCAATAGAAATAATCACAGATCAACGTGTTGGATGTGGTTGCGTTTTGTCTCAATGTCTTGTCTTTACTAGCAATAGGTCGGATCTTCAGAATAAATAAATTAATTCAACTATCCGTCAACAACTTTATTCGAGGGACAGTGCAAAAATGACTTTCCTTAAAAAATAATGAAAAAATTCCGACAGAATCTGTTTACTTGTCTTGTATACCAAATTTCCAAGCGAATTTGAGATATTGGGGGATCGTAATTTAAATTAAACGCCATTGTTCTTAATCACAGAAAATGACAGTCCAGCTCACAATTTTCACAAGAAAAAAGTAAAAAAAAAAATGATTGGTAACTTAATTCAAATTTTATGCGCCGAAATTTGCCCTCTTAATTAAGAGGGCAAACACATACTTCCAAACATTTCGTATTTGATGTTGGGACCACATATTTTACGTAATTTTGTTCGAAATTTCCTCTCTAGTTATAATTACTCTAAGATCAGGCATTATTGTTTTGTTGCAGAACTGAAAATCTTCTTCATATAATGATAAATTTGACGTTGGGTACACTAATGGTCAACTTTTGCATAGGGCACACAAACGCATATAGAGACCAGCAAGATAAATTCGAAGTAAACAATCGCTACAATGTTCACCAGCTGATACAAAACCAGCTGAGTTGCTAGATCGGCACACCGAAATCATTAATTCATTGTATTTCGACTACAAACTTTCAACTCAAACTTCGTTGTTCGTACGAATTTTTCGTTGGTATAAAACGTTTGAGCTGAGCCAACTACATTGGGATGGGCTAAAATAGATATTGTTTTGTATCAACCCGTTAACAGTGTTAACAACAAAAGAAGTAACAGATTCAGTAACTGCAGATTGTATGCTTGCTTTTTTTAGTTAAATATTAGTCAATAGATTTGTACAAATCCAACAAATTAATTCAAAAAATAATTACAGTCAATCCATCAATGCAACCCACACACAATATTTTTTGGTATAAATACCTGACTCATTGAACTAGATTGTTGGAAGAAGAGTTTTGCTCTCTGAACCTCTTTTCGTAAACTAAATTAATTTGACTACACTTCCGTATCAAGGAAATTTATCTATTTTCGCAATATTTACATAATGAAATTGATTCTGCCATGTCTACCACCTTCAAATATCCACATGAATTTGCGTAAATATGTATTCTTCTCGTCACAAACATTTTTTTTTTCATTAACTAAAATTTGTTAATTTCACGCATCTAATCATTAAACTGTGTTTGTTCCTTTTCTTCGTTTTTGCATTTTTTTCTTTTATTTTATTAAAAATTGCGGAACTCAGTCTAATTTCTATGCAGTGGAAAAAAAACTAATTTTCAAAAATTCACGAACCTCGGATTTGTTAGACTTTCTTTAAATTTTTATTGTTATTTTACATATTGATGGGACATTATTAAATGTATCCCATCGTGCCATGTTATGCATAATATGTATTTACGTCCATCATATCCATGACATGAGTGACGACCGTAGACGGAATATAATTATCTAAAAAAAAAGTCGAAATAAAACTGCAACTCTTAGCCAACAGAAGACGTATGAGTTTGGCTCACTATATTAGTGGTAAATATCCATGAACGAAATTTCGATTAATTTTAATTTTATTAGCGACACTCCGACACTTTTTCGGTGTGCGATAAAAATGTCATAATTGTTATTTCGCAACACACTAATCCATTACCGGAGAGATTAGAGATGATTTTCATGCATGATAAAATAGGAATTGCAAAAAAGTTATTTGTTACGTGTCTGATGAGTTGCTGATGAGGTGGATATCATGGGCGCGCGTTAGCATAGCGCCCGTGACGCAAGTCCTATTACTAGAAAAAATTTCAAAAAAATTTTTTTGTCGTAGACTGCAGAACCATACAGCAAATATTGAAGTTCTACAATTCAAAGACAAACGACTCCAAATTACCATTAAAAAAAATAGGCGTCCGTACGAGTTCAACGAGCTATCACACGTTCTTGCAGCTTAAAATTTGGCCACGCAAAAAATCTTCCAAGAAGCCCCATTTCCATACATTTTGGTCAATTTCAGTACTTTAAACGAAATGAAAAAATCCTACGTTACTTTGTTAGTCCGTCCGTCCGTCCGTCCGTCCGTCCGTGTTTCCTATCTTCTAAAGCCTTCTTTAGATTTTGTTGAAATTTTGGGAGAAGATTCTAGTCGTCATTCTAAGACATTCCAGAAAAAAAAATTTGGGGGGAACCGGCCTCGTTTCGGAGCTAGGGCTCCTCGAAGTTCCCATATAGGCCCCATATAAGAACACCTTTAAGTGTATGTGTGTGGATGGGTATGGTAGAACAAATTTGTTCGCTTTTGGTATTTGGTAAGCTCTGCTCGCCTCAAATTTTTTTCCCTAAATTTAGTATTTTTTAAATTTTTAAATTTTTCAAAATTTTTTAAATTTTTGAAAATTTTCCAAATTTTTTAAAATTTTTCAAATTTTTTATATTTTTCAAATTTTTTTAAATTTTTTAATTTTTTTTAATTTTTCAAATTTTTTCAAAATTTTTCAAAATTTTTTAAATTTTTTAAATTTTTCAAAATTTTTTAAATTTTTCAAATTTTTCAAATTTTTCAAATTTTTCAAATTTTTCAAATTTTTCAAATTTTTTAAATTTTTCAAATTTTTCAAATTTTTCAAATTTTTTCAATCTACCAATTCTTCCAAAAGAACTGATATCAGTCAAAAACACTCAAAAGAAATTCTAGAAACAAAATTTTACCAAAAAAATTTTGCGTCACAAGTGGCAGATGTTGAGGAAAGTACTTTAAAGAAATTTTTTAAAATAGGCAAGAATATGTCCTAATACGTCCGAACCATCTGCCACTTTGTGACGCAAAATTTTTTTGGTAAAATTTTGTTTCTTGAATTTCTTTGGTCAAATTTTTGCTGTTACAGTTTTTGCGTACAAGCGCAGAATGCGTCACCTCCAGCGATATCAGTTGTTTTGGAAGTATGCACAGGGACTTGCGTCACTTTTACTCTTTTGAGTGTTTTTGACTGATACTTTCCATCAAAGTGATACTACCGTAAGATTGTAGATTACATGAGAAGACAGCAGAATGAACGAATGCATCTTCTCCGCGATTTTCTTTATGGAAATTTTTTTTTTATTAATTGTTCGTCATAATCACTTCTTTTTTCTAACAATATTTCACTACAGTTTTACCTGTTCGTGCTAAATAATGCGCTCGGTTATGCAATATTCCATTCATCTCATTGTTTTCAATTGTTTTTTTTTGTAAATAAATTTCGATTCGATTGCATATTTCACTGTAACTTCACCGTGTAATGCATGAATGTTGTTCTGATTGAAATTGCATTTTGTTGCGTCGAACGATGCGAAAATGGAAAAGATTTAATGAAGGAGAAAGAAAGAAAAAAAGTAGTTCGCTAAGATATACATCTAATTACGTGTCTTAAGTACCATGAAATGATATATGTGTTATATGCTGCACCTGTGTGAAGTCGTAATAAAGAGTATGCAGACAAATGGATATAATAACTTATAGTATCGGTAATCTCGGTAATGGATAAAGCAACAACGGTTAGCTAGGGTAGGTCTCGCTGATGGAAAAACTGCGGGAAACCGGGAACCAACTTCACTCATGGAAGTCTTTGCAGTCTTTGTACAAATCTAATGTATTTAGACAAAATTCATACAAAATGGGAAAATTAATTTCTTCCGGGGAGAAAAAAAGCACAATTTCCATCTGCAGTGGCCAAGTCTCATGCAGAAAAGTAAATGATGAATGATGATGTGTCGAGTGTATTGTGTTTTATATGATGATTTTGTACAGTTTCATTCGACCATACTATGGGCCCCAAGAAAATGAATACGGTTAATTCCTGCACAGCTGCTGGAACGTAATTACTTCTGGGAATTTTATAAAATTCACAAGAATTTCATCGGAATTCCTTTGTTGTTCAGTAGAATTCCATTGAATTTAGTAAAATTCTTAGAAGTAACGTGGATAGCTGCTGGAATTAGCCACATATGCTAAGTGGGTGGTGGAAGAGATACCATCATCAAGTTCGTGAAATAAAAGTTTTGGCATAGTAACAAAAGGACACTTACAACGTTGATCGTGATTCGATTCTATCAAAAATCAATACCAACTCTAAGGAAAGTAACAGTCAGAGCCGGATTATAAGGCGGGCCAAGCGGGCCGGGCCCGGGCGCTGGGAAAATTAGGGGCGCTGAGAAAGTAAGACTAAAGTACACAAGCAAAATGTACACCAATCAAAGTGAGGTTTAGATCTCGATTTTGATACAGTGTTCTTGCTCAGTTACTATCGATTAACGTCATTTTTTTCTGTATAAATGGAATTCGTTTGAAAACGGTCCTATTGAAATCGGACGCATTTATATGTGCCTAGATAGGTAATAATCCATAGAAACCTCAACTATTTTTTTTAAAAGTACTCAACTCTTATCCAGTGGTATAACTGATCGAATACTGAAAACTTTCCTTTTTTTGTGGAGGTATCTCCATATACATGAAACGTACAAGGTCGTGTGAAGTGGCATTACAAAGGTAATTGCATGCACTTTCGGGGCAAATGAGGTCTTGTTTGGTTTAAACTTTATTTGAACTGAGATATGAACGGCTGGAAAAATGCTTAAAATTTGACTACACCGGTGAACATCTGATGGTTACTATGCATACAAAAAATCACAAAAACATCAAGGGCTGTTGCTACTGGTCTTAGCTTTCCAATGACACCAAACATGCATGGGTTGTGACATGATGAATGCCCTTTGAACTTCAAAGTTTGAAGTATAAATCGGAGACTCAGTTAATCTACTCGAATATTTCCTGGCATTGTCAAAATTTTATCAAAAAATATTTTTTCTGTGGCAGTAACAGCTGCTGACTTACGTTTGCGATATCAGCGAACATCAACAAATTTAAAACTGTTTTAAGTAACAAATTTCTGTTCACATTTTCCTTTCCAATGACATGTATCTGGGGATACCTCTATAAGACAAGTGCATGTTTCCTGTTTTCGATCAGCTTCCGCTGTTGAGGATTGAGGATTTTTAATAAAAATAGTTTTGCCTTCTGTGGGCACGTCTGGTAGGACTGTTTTCAAAAGAATTCGGGTATTAAATGAGTTACAAGCGATAAACCTCGCAGGAGACAAATTACAAAGAAAAACGTTTGATAACCGGAAAATCGGGTAATATGTTGAGATCATTTTTCACTAAGTCGAGCTGGTGAACCAAAAAAAAAAATTCGCTCGCTCCGCTCGCAACTTTATGTTCATTTCTATCACAAAAAATCCAAGTAGGAATTTATTGGTCGCTTAAAATTAAAATTCACAAGCAAACATAATTTAGACAACTTTTCTTAAAATTCAATTTCATTTTGTTTCTAAAAAAAATTGATAAAACATTTTCACATTTTTGAGCGGCGCTGTAATCTTACGGCCCAGGGCGCTGGAAACTATAATCCGGCTCTGGCTAACAGTGCGACTATTCTGGGCACTTTTACAAATTTAATTTTAATAAAATTATTTTGACAAAAAATGCCTTCGAGCACATTCATTCATCATGAACAATTTCGTTAGTATCTGCCGATTGATTCGGTGAATTTCATTCATAAAATTGGAACGTCTAAAAGCCGCACCAAAAACTTTTATGAATTAAATTTCACTTGCTCTATCCATTTGTATGTTAAGCTCTTCACGTGTGGTACTTTTATTTTATCATTTTCAAAGTGATTTCTATGCTAATTGTCATTCAAAAGAAATATGTGACCAGCAAAGAAAAAGTAGAGTGACCCTTACCAACTCAAGTATTCATTGCAAGTTAACTTCAATCATCCATTACTGTTTACTGTAAGTCTAGCAAAAAGTGGCTTCATATCTGAGAGAAATTGAAGTAACTGCATAAGAGCCGCACGAGCCTCAATATATTACATTGAATGGAAGAGGAGTGTTTCTATTCTGCACAAAAATGTTAATTCTTGTAGCATATAAGTCGAAGACAATGAAACCATTCATTTTTTACACTAAACTGTTGTATAAGCACAACCTGCATAAATTTTAAGGTAATGTGTGCTGCATGCGTTACATCATAACTAAATCTACAAGTTGACTGTATGCAAAGCAAATAATGCAAAAGAGAGTGAAACAAAAACGGACCATACTTCAGTGGGTTGTGTGATGAGACGTTTCTCTCCCTTCGGTTTCTGTTGCGCAATAGTTCTTCTATTGCAATTGAGACGATACTCTTGGTCTGGAACTGGATTCGCAATATTATGTAGAACATATGCAGTCTTGTTCGGACCTTCTTGAAATGATAAGTCATCTGTTTTTGACAACGACGAAAAAAATTAAAAGTGAGCTGCGATTAGTGTTCTCTTTTATAATAAAGGGTATGTCAAGACAAATGATGTACACGATTTTATGTCAAACAAAAATAGTTAAAGCAACAGAAGTAGCAGATTTAAATAATTCATTGCGACACTCATTGCCTTCTGAAAATTAAAGAAATAATTTCTAAAGCTTCTCAGGAGTGTCCCTCAAATTAAAACAAAAGTCTTTAAAATTTTCGAGTTTACTGTTTTTTACGGACTTTTCTTGGAATTAACTATCAATTTTCAGATGTTTTTGGCCAGCTTTTCAATTTTTGGTACTACCAGATTTACTCTCCCCAGACTTGGTTTAATGTACAAAATGCGTTGGATATTTATAAGCTTTTGAAAGCATATTAAGCCTGAACATTTTACTTCGTACACGAATATACTTTATGGGAGTGTTCGCCATTTATTTATCTGATAAATTGTTTGCAATAAAATAAACTTTAACGACGCTAAATTGTTGGTGATTAATAACAAATAAAACAACGAAACCGTCACATACTTGAAGAAAAAGTCTCACTGGTGCGGTGCACAGATACAATAAAAAGTAATATTCTCAACAAAGATCAATCATAACGAGTATATCAAGTGCGCAAAGTGAGTCAAATGAACAGAATGTTTACGGTTGGAGTTGATGGCAAATGCGATTATAAGAAGAAGGTAAAGAAATTGTTACATCTATGCAGAGCAAAAATATGATGTCTCTCAATAATAATTTTCTGTAAAAATATTTCTCCACCAATCCGATGGATTAAAAATATTCCATGCTGAAGCCAAGATGTTTACTCTGACGGTACAAATTGGTTTCGTAAGCACAGAGATAAATGTGGAAATATTTTAGATTTTCCGAAGATTGTAGTCTTGTGGCTCGTTTGACAATTATTGGATTTTATAAAGTTTATGAACTTCAATGAAAGTAAATAGATAGGTATGGCCAAACGTTCAAATTTGTTCTAGCCGGAGCACATACGGATTTGCATGGCGCCACCTCAAACGAACTCATTTCTAGTGCAAATTTCCACTAGAAATGAGTTCGTTTGAGGTGGCGCCATGCAAATCCGTATATGTGTCCGACTTGTATGGACTGGCCATACCTAATTATCTACTTTCATTGATGAACTTTCCCCAAAAATTTTTGCCAGAGATCTTTAATTTTCAAGCTGACTTAACAGGACGATATGAAGAGGCATCCTAAGATGATTCTGCTAGGTCTACTGTTATTCCTAAATAGAGGTGGATTGACGGAATCTGGAATATTTACGTAACTGGGACGGAAAAGTCGGAAGGTCGAGATTTGCGTGAAGTTTGCTGACCTATTTTTGGTCCAAGTTAGGTAGAGTAAAGGGCGCCGGTTTTTGGAGTAGATGCACCACTGATCTATAATTCTGTTGCTTCTATTGCTTTCAGCAAAGTGTTTGATATTACAAGTGCAACTTGACACGTTTTCTAATTTGGGAGTTGTTTTGGTTTGTAATCGATTCCACAAGAGTTTCGTTGTACGAATAAAAGTCTAGATTTCTAATTTCAAAATTTTGGTTAGGAACACGCTCGAAATAAGAATGAAAGACTAAATAAAAAATCTAGATTTTCATTTGTTAAACAAATGTGTCACAAGCGTTGACAAACCACAAAAAATCCCAAAAAAGAAAACATGGCGAATTTGGCTTTTCTTTACATGTCAATCTTTTACTTCTTTTGTTGAACGGTACGTTTTGCTATAATAAGGGAACACTAGCCTGGGCTCATCGCATGCTTGTATTGTCATTTATCGATAACAGATGATTGTCAGCTTCTTAAGCTCCGACGTTAAATCAATCCTGGCTCCCAGGTCCTTGCTGACAAAATGTAATTTTTGTATTGAAAGATTTCATTCATTTTTGCGTGATAATTGGGGACACGTTTTACCATTCTACTTATTTCCTTACGATGCTTCTTCATTTAACTACCTGATCGTTCACAAAGAGTGGGTCTAGATTCTACTCTCGAAAAGAATACACAAAAATGAACTCACGATTTTCCTCTGTGCATGTACGGTGAATGCAGACCAAAAATTCAAGCATAAACTGATGAGTATAGTATACGGCAAAATGTAATGGAAAATTGGTGGGGCGGGAAGTAGGTTAACCTCCGGTCGTTCAATTCAAAAACTGATCATCATATGTATGAGTGCTTTTAGATGGGGCATTTAGGCCAGCTATAAACTGACACCAGAACGTTTTTACCAGCAGTCATCTCTAATTCTGTCAAAGTGTACTGATCAATTCCTCCGGAGCTGTGTCTTGTGTTGCATCTCTCGGTTATTTTTGTTTGTAAATTAAAAAAGACAAAAAAAAAATTGTTGTACAGTTTCACGTTGGTTGTGTTGTTGTTATTTTTCGTGTAATTTATTTGTTTTGTGTTTTTCTTTTTTAAATTTTAAATATTTTTATTTATAGCATAACAGGTATGTTGTTTTTGCTTACCAAAACGAAAATAAATAAATTTAAAAAAAAAAAAGTTAAAGAAGAAAGAAATGAAATGCTTAAGAGAACCGTTATTGGTGTGTTATTGATAGTGCGAGAAGGATTTTTTTCATCTTTGCTTTCAACTTCCATCATTTTATTATTAAATTCTTTTTTCCGATATATGTTTGAATGAGATTTAAAAAGTGAACATAAAAATAAGCAGAAAAAAAATAATAATTAAACCATGGCAGCACCTACTTGTCGGACTAAAAATGGATTAACTTGTTGCGGATATTGTGAATTGAATTCTTTTCTTCGGATTTTTATTTTGTTTTTGTTCTTCTTTATGACGAGAAAAAAAAAATTGTTATGAAGCACGACGTGTCTCTTCGTCGGAATTATTTTATGATCTCGGAATTGATTTTTAACAAGCGAGTTGAAAGGAATCTATTTTAGGTTCGATTTTGATCGAAGATTGTGTAAGAAATAGTTTTCTTAACAGGTTATGGTCCGATATATCGCACATATGTCAGGACGCATAACCTGGCCTTAAAATGCTACCTGTTCTAGTGAAGCTACCAGTTCTGTGATGGGTACTTGTAAAATATTTGCGCTTATCAGTCAATCAAACATAACTTACAGAACTCGCAGGTGTATTTAGTCTTTTAGGATGAACGTCAGTTATCGATTAAATGGTTCTCAGTTGATGATTCTCAACTGAGTCGGCACAAAAGTGTAAGAAAAACAAAAAAAGTTAAACGACTGCAGTCGACCGTCGTTGTATTTTTGAAGGTAAAATTTCAACTGAATTTTTCCTCGTCCACTTAGTACCTCTGAACTCTGCTTATTAAGCATAAGTCTTCGGTAATTTATTTTAGTTTCTTTGTTCAATGCACTGTAAATCCATGTGGAGTATAGTTCTCGAAGTCCATTTGCAGCCGTTCCATCTCTCAAGTCTCGGGAATCCCTGGTGAAAATAAGAATGTCCAAAGTTCGAAAAACGTACACTCACAGTCACAAATCTATTGTCTTTTTAGACGTGAATATTTACGGTTTTCGAACTGGTAAGTCTTTTAATTTCACATGGGATTGTGAATAATAAAAAGTAAAAGATTAGCATTTTGTTAGCAAAAGTAATTTCTTTGTCGATCTCAATTTTTTACATATTAGAAATTGTTGTCGTTCCTAAGTATCTAAACAGCAACACATTTTCCATTTTTACACACACCTTCCACGCCGTCCGATTTTTTTATTGTGCACTTAGAGTTATTTACGAGATTTTGGAAAGAGTTGTTACTACCTGGTACAGAGCATAGTACCTTGCATGGTTCTAATTTCAAAATAGTTTAGTTCGGTCTTACAATTTGTGTTACTTTGGGTTTTTTGATCACTTACTCAATTTTGTTGGAATGCCTGGTAGCAATGATCCATTTATCCCTTCACAGGCTTGTTGAGCTTGATAAAAATTAAAATATTTTTGGAACAATGATCTTGTAAGGTTGTCTACACTCATATACCGTCCGCTTTCCAGTCAGCGTTTATCATCGAAATGTTCACTACCAAAAGCACAACGAAAATTGTAATCTTAATCATGTTGTTTGTTCACTTGCTGTACGATAACTTGCCAGTAAAATACTGATTATTTTAGACGTATCGTCAACAATTTTATTGATATCGAAAGATGAAGAATTAAACATTCTGGAAAAATTTATTCACGGTTTGATGTCTGTTTGATGAAGGAAAACAAAGAAATTTTAATTTCAAATTTTACGGAGTTCAGCGATGACGTTGTTAGGTAATGTGATGCGATTCAAAGAAAAATGAAAATTTGATTCCATTTTATCGAATTTAATTAGAATAATCTGAATTGTTTTGCTGACGCATCAGGGTTGTACGCAAAGATGATAGAAAGATTGCTTACAACTCATAAGCTTATCGCAGTAACCTGCGAACATTTTCCTATATATTCCCGCCTTTTTCCTAATTTTCTTATTTCCTTGACTGTAGGTCATAGGTTTTGCACCTACAAATCACTCGAAAATGTTTGTCATAGAATGATTGAAAATGCATGACCACAAAACCCACAAACCTTAAATGTTTGTCACACTTTGTCAGTTCCTTGTAAGTACGATAAACATTGCGATAAACATTAACGTGACCTTAATGGAAAATATCGGAGTAAATCTAGGGATTCCTATTATGAAGTAGAAAATTTCAACGAGTGTGATCTTTATGGTCAGAGCGAAGCGAGAGCCGTAATCCACACGACTCGATTTTTGTTCAAGACATAAGCAAGAATCTTTTCAACGCCTTTTATAGCAGACAATAGGACCTAAGCATCGCTTGTTTGAAAATGTAAGACATAGTTCGCTTTGTTTATTCTAAAAATTTCCTTTGAATCAAACAGAAAGAATGCGTAATTTATGAGAAAGCAAGATATTGAGAAAATCAGTCAGTCAAGGGACCTGACCCACCTAAAAGGTGGGGTCTAGTTTTTTTTTTCATTAAAAGACAAAAAACATAGTCGAGACCTAAACGGATTTACTGCTTCCGTCCTCTATTTATAGAAAAAATTATGAAAATGTTCGCAAAAGAATTTTCGTGAAAATACTTCAGTTCTAAGCGAAATCTAAAATCTTCAATCAGGCTTACCATAACAACAGTAAGAGCTCAACTAGGCTGATAATAATTTGCAATAAATGACTTTAATTTGTTCCAAGGCTTGTAATGCATTTGCATATGGAAGACACAGTTGTTGGCACATCTGATGTCACAACTACCGTTCTAAGTTCATCTTTTACACAATTTATACCGAACATGAACGTAGACCATAATCGTTACAATAATCTTGATTTAAATCAGATTCTTTGTGCAGTGATTCTCGGCAAGAGAAAATGGTAATTCAGAGATTATCGACCTCTGATACTACGACGAAGAAAAAAGTTTAAATTTATTCAATATTTCACAAAACTGTGCCTACAGTTTCGGCATTGAAAACAGTTTTTTTTAATGAAATTTAATTATTAAGTTTTTTGTAAGTTTACAAATTTTCCATGAAAACATGACGAGCGTTGAGTAAAGTATAATACGCTGCAATAGTGTGTTTCCTTTCACTATTTTCTAAATGCAATTTAATTATTTCCAGAAATTAATTTTCAAAGACATTTTACGTGATATTTACGCGAAGCTTACAGCAATCGGTAATTTCTTACACATTTCCTTCCATAGATGTTCTTCGTCTATAATAACGCGTATTAATACAGTATAATTGACGAGCATTTCGGATCCACGAAAAAGCAATATAATTTCTTCGAAATTAGTCGTACAACAATCACGCAAAAATGTAATGGTAATTTCAAGTGCTGTCTGTTACCGAAAAAAAACCACTGGATGACTATTAGAGAAGTGAAAGTATTTAAACCACAAAATATGATCATCGTTCGCATTTCTTTTATTTACAATCAGATTTGATCGTGTTTCGCACTTCGAAACAATCGGTAGAATGGATTTTAAATTCGAAAATTAACCTTTGGCGATAAATTAGAAACAAAAATCGAATTAAAATTAAAATTTCAAATCAAATCAAAATGATATGCACGTGACATTGAAATCGAATCATCGGAATTTCTTTTGTCGCATTGTTTGAATGAATGAAACAAGTTCTTTTTTTTTGTTAAAAGGAATGGTAATAGCTGGCGCCCGGTTATTTTTATTTTCGTCAATATAATTTATGCAAAATATTTTTTATCATTTAAGTAACGACCCAGAAAAATTAATTTTTTTTAGGATTTTTTTCCCTGATAATTTACGTAATTATTGGGGTCAAACAAATAAACATTTTATAATCCCATTTTTTCACCGACCGGTCGATGATGCAATCAACGTTTCAGACCATCAACGTTTAACTTTAATCTTTCTTCATTCAACCTATTAAATCTGCTAATTCTTTTGTTTCATCTTGTAATGTTTGTTTAAACCAAATCTTGTACTTCTTTAGTATTACTATACGTTTTGCTATGTAAAAGAACCCTACCCAGAGATCGCCATTCAATGTTGACATCATTGGCAATAAGAAATGATTACCCATAAACATCTACCTGTTTTAGTTCTATGACTCATAGACTATGAGTACAATGAAGAAGACTACCTTTGTTCCACTAATTTTTATTGAGACAGAATAAGACAGCGTACCTATGAGAAATCTAGTTGGCTTCAACACCTTTATAAGTATTGAGTTGCATGTGATGTGGTCACAAGTCACGGTGTGCCTGAACCAAATTTAAACAAAAATTTTTGCACCTCTGATTTTTCTTCTTATTTCTCTTTTTTGGGTCATACCAAAAAAATTTTTGTTCGAGGGGTAGGTTGGCGCAGCGGGCGCTTTTCGAAAAAATTGCGAAAACGTCATCTGATGTCCATTATTTGGCCGTTTCCAGCACTTTTAATAACTGTTGTGGGCTAAATGACTTATTATATAAATTTTGGTAAGTCATCTGATCATTGAAAGTGATCAAGAATACTGTCAACTAGTTACAAGAACTTAATGTGCCACTAAATCTTCGATATATGTGAGTAGCGCTCCAAAATTTCGGAGTAGCCGTACGTAACAGCATTGTAGGACCAATCAGAGTTTAATATGACTACAGTTTCCTAATGTTAGTATCGTTTCGATGTCTTCGAGGTATATAAAAACGATTCTCTATATATAATTTTATCAAAAAAATATATTTAAACAACTAAAAATGTAATAATTTTTATTTTTTGTCATTTCATTTTTCTTTCTTTCTTAGTCTTTCGACTATGAAAATATAAAATTAGTATAAAACTGGATTAATATGACTTATAACCTACGTTATTCCACTGTTAATAGAAAATTAGTTATATTCGATTACGTTTTTTCACTATTAGTAAGCCGGTACCGTCTTTATTTTTTGAAGATTTGATTGACATTTTTTTGCCATACATGCTTCTAGCCATACCGAATATATTAAAATATTTTGTGATGTTATCTAGTCGTCTTTTTGTCCAATATTGCAACACTACAGAAAAAATGTAGCTAAGTTAAGGGACCTCCGTGAAACCGAAACCACCAAAACCGACACTTTCGTAACGAAAAATATAAAATTTAATTAGAGAATCGCTTTTATATACTTCGAAGACATCGAAAAGATACTAGCATTAGGAAACTGTAGTCATATTAAACTCTGATTGGTCCTACAATGCTGTTTCGTACGGCTACTCCGAAATTTTGGAGCGCTGCTCACATGTATTGATGAATCCCATCCTAATTATCATATTTATTGGCACATTAAGTTCTTGTAACTAGTTGACAGTATTCTTGATCACTTTCAATGATCAGATGACTTACCAAAATTTATATAATAAGTCATTTAGCCCACAACAGTTATTAAAAGTGCTGGAAACGGCCAAATAATGGACATCAGATGACGTTTTCGCAATTTTTTCGAAAGTAAAAAAATTCAAACGTGTGGCAACAGGCAAGGGCGGCAATCACACGATTTGATTTTTTTTTACTTTTGCCCCGAGTGATGCATACTATTCTTTATGCCAAATACTGAGGAAGATTTGTATTTTCGGTCCGAAACAAAACATAATTTTAATTAAACTGGTGAGTTATCAACAAAATTTGCTGTAGAAACACCAAAATGCCGAAAAGCGCGGGGGTTCAGGGGGCGGCAGCCCCCTGGTATAAAAATAAAAACAATTTAACAAATGAAATTACTCTAAACATACATTCACTTGCTCACAAAACATTTGGCTATCGTCAACATAACACTACACTCAATGCGTACTTTCAATCAAGTGAACATGTGTTTTCGAGACATATGAGGACCGAAAGTAAAATGATGACAGTGACATTTACTTTCGGCCCGCAAATACGCAAGCCCACGGGGCGAAAGTAAAATGATGACAGTGACATTTACTTTCGGCCCAAGGCCTGAATTTTTTTACTTTCGGTCACCATTTGAGGACCGAAAATACAAACTTTCGCAGTATTTGGCATAAAAAAGTTGTTTTCATGTGTCGGGGCCGAAAATGAGGGAGTTTCGATATTTTTCTCAGGTTTTCGACCCCATACATCAAATATTTTTTGAGTATCTGTTTTGGACGATTGATTTTAGGCACTTTCGCATGTAGCCCTCATTTCGTTCGGGCTACAACAAGCAAAATTGCCTAAAAACAATCGTCCAAAACAGATACACAAATAACTATTGTTATGACCCAAAAAAGTAAAATAAGAAGAAAAATCAGAGGTGCAAAAAATTTTGTTTAAATTTGGTTCAGGCACACCGTGAAGTATACTGATCGTTTGACGTAAATACAAAAAAGAAAACTTTCAAAGTTCCTAATAGGACCTGGAGGCAAATAAACACTTATACTTTGGAGACACGGTCCAAATCTCTCTCCATTTTATTCGAAAGCTTAAACCCTTTGAAGCTCATTAGGCTTTTAAACTTGTGAATTCAAGGCTGTAAACTTTGGGAAGGTCACGCATGACCTCCCTTGAAGTTTACCGCCTTGAATGAATCACCATCAGCACCAAATAATCGTTGAAAACTGTTCAACACAATTTAATTGTTTTATTTTTAGCATTTTTCGTCGACCAGACTGATTCATTGATGAATTCAAATAAAAAATTCTCACGACCTGCTACTACAATGTAACCAGCAGCTGCACATTTGAGCATGTGTACATTTTATTGTATACCCTAGATCAAATTATAAACTTACCGACATACACACAGTATGCATTCATCACAATATAATCACATCAATCAAATCCGCCATAATAGACTGAAGACTCTTTTTTTTGCCATACTTTCCAAGTTCACATCTTAAAAGAAATTAAGACATTGACGAGTGACACAAGAAGATAAATTTCTTCAATTCGTATCACATATACCTCTGGTCGATTAAAAGTTACATGTTCATTTAATGAATTTAATGAATTGCTTTTTTTTCCAAAGATCAACCTACAATTGTGTATAGTACGCATACGTTTCATAGTGCACGCAATATCATTGTATCGCAGAAAGTTGGCATAGAATGAAAAAGAGTGTAAAAAATGACCGCCATTCTATATGCTTATAACATAGATCTTTTCTTTGCCCGATGCGTGAGAACTAGATAACGTGTTAAGCGTAAGAGCATTCAGACTGTAATTAGGCGACAGACTTTTTCTCTTTTAACGAGAACTGATGATTTTGATCATTAGTGTAATTAATTGTGTCGACATTTTGAAAATAATAATTTTGAATGATGATTCAATTCGGACTGTATAGACGAGACCATTGGCAGAAGAAAAACAAATGAAAAAATAAATCGAGAACAATTACCAAAATACCTTCACTGGACTCAGTTGCAGTGAAAGTATTGAACGGAGCTCTACATACATAGCAAAATGTGTATTAAATCAAAGTGAAAGATTTCATTTCAAACAAATGAAGTAGCAGATTCGTTATACATCCTAATGTCAACCTAGTGAAAGAACAAGTCAGTGTCTTCTCTCCGAACGTACAGACTATTTTCAAATAGATGACATGGTAGCTGAGGATTTCAGAACGCCCTCAAAACCCACTCGCAGCCATTATCATTATAGTAGTTCGATAATTTATAATTCGAACGGCAATCGACCAATGACCCACGACCTCTTCCAAACTTTAGTTATTTTATTAAACTCAACATACTATCACGCAGCCAAATACAACTAGGTTTGCCTTTATTCCCAGTACTCCGTTATGTGCATCATTCTCATTAAGATTTTGATGATTGGAAGAAACAAAGAAGAACTTTTTAAGTAAAATAAGCACTGCCGCTTGTGTCTGCCATTTCTGAGTCAAAGTTTACTTCAGACTATCATGCCCTTGAGTGTCTAAAGTCTTAGAACGTACAAGCCAATGCTCTGAGGTGTTCTCTTATACAACAAAATCTATGAAGTAAAGGATTCTGTGGCAAATATCAGAAATATGTTAGGCAACAGAGGTAACAGATATAGATCTTATGCCGTGAGCCACGTCTGACAACCGTGCAACCAGTAAAATTTGGTGAAATTTCAAATTAAATGCTAAGGTTAGCTGGAAAGACCAAAGACCATTCAAACGACATCATCGTTTGCAAACAAATTGCAAATTAAATCCAAGTAAAAAATGTGAAAAACAAATTAAAATTTGCACGAACCATCTTGCATGCAAATGATGTGTTTTATTACTTGCGCTATTTTCGCAATTTTTTGTTTGTTTGTTAAATAGTGTTATGGAACCATTGTGATGGCAGAGGATACCTATTAATAAGTGAATCATTCAGAGATTTAATGTTTATGCAAAAATGATGTTGCTGATCTTTGTGATCAACACGAAACTCATTAAAACTAAACTTTTTCTTTCAAGAAACATTTTGGATTCATCATTCGAATAGCTGACAAAACATTTTCACTTTTTCCACTTTAATCTAAGTTGAAATGAAGAACAAGCTTTTCTATTCAATAATCTTACCGTAAACTGACTTTTTGGCTAATTTTCCGTGATGTTTCTATTTGTGTTAATTTTATCCCAATTTTTCTGATTGCTGGAAGTTTTCGGGAAACTATCGTGGACGGAATGCCATTCCTCAATCGCATCGTTGTAGTAGTAAATATCAATTTTATCTGAGTCATACAATGATGACGAAATAGCAGGACTATTTTTGGGATTTTTTTTCCCTTATTTTCGTAAATTTTCCCGACATTTCCAGCATTTTTCCAAATTTTCGCAAAAACTAAGGAAAATGCAGGAAAATTTAAGAAAACATTTTCCCAAAAATATTTGCTGCGGAAGTTGAATTGGTCAATCTGATCATTTATGATAAGAAAGCAAGGTAATCCAACATTTCCTATCCTCATTTAAGAAAACATGACCTCTTTTTTCGACTTGCTCTGATTATTTGTAAAAATTCCAAGAACATCACTTTTTTCGTAAAATGTCCTCTTTTTACAAAACAAACTTCTTTTTTAAATAAATTGGACGCAGCTCACACCCACACAGCGAAAATTTTTCACATTACAGCTTTGACTAATGACTGTCAATAAAAAAGAGTTATTAATACAAATAATTCTTTAGCCCGAAAAAATTCCGCTCGCTCCGCTCGTTATGTATGAAGTACACTACCTAAATATTACGTCCTTTAATATAAAAGTTAGAAATTTTACAATACAAAAAAATGTCTGACGTTTTTAAGACACACCCAAATTCTCGCCGGAGAATTAGGGAGAAATGGTGGACAGTGGTACTCGATACAATGCTCTAAGAACACTATACCGATTTGCACACGAACAAGTCTAGTGAATCATAGTTGAAATGAAGCCCAAATGTGGGGGCTTTTGGTAAAGAAACCACTGACTGGCCATTAGTTAACAAATTTGGTGATGAGTAGAAACTTCATTTCAACTATGATTCACTAGACTTGTTCGTGTGCAAATCGGTATAGTGTTCTTAGAGCATAGTATTGAGTACCACCGTCGCCATGGCCTGATGAGAAATGGTATTTTTGAACTACATATTAATGCAAAACGTCGAAAGACGTATTTAAATTTTCTCTCAGATCGAAACAGTGGTCGAATGTCTTATGTTGGATTCGACATTGTGCTTGTCTAATGGCACGGATTCGTTGTTGATGTGCTGAATGCTTAGCATTCGACTGAAACACATATAATTGATGACTTAGACGTCTGGTGGTTGAAAATTCAACAAATGTAGATACATTGCACCTCGTATCTATAGAAGAATCAACCATAGTCGCATGTGTGTGGCTAATGAAGGTTTGAAAAAACTTTACTTTCATTTGTTCACGTTCAGACATGTGTGCAAACTTTGCTTTGAGAAATGGTTCTTATCTTCTTTTCGTCCTAATTTTGCCTAATGCCAAAATGTCCTCTATTTTAAAATTAAAAAATTAATCAATCTGGTAGACTACTTCGAATTAACAATATTCACGTTGATTCTAAGGATTTCTTTAAACAGTAAACAGTGGCAATGCGATTCGAAGAAGGTCCACATGAAAGTGATGTTCATAAAATAGAGTTCTCAATGTAAAGATCCCTAGGGGCAGGCAGTTCATTAATAAAAAGTGTGCAACACGACTTTTCTATTTTTGCAATCGTAAAATCGATAAAGTCAATCGATCTATTGACAAGCGATTTTTTCGTTTTAATATTTTTGTTTTGCAAAAATGTTGGACTTTACTTTTTAATCTATTTGAAAGAGAAACAAAAATGTATCTAAACTTGAAATGTAAACAGTAAATAATAAAATAGAAAGTTATTAAAAATATAAAACGATAAATGAATTCATAAACATTATATGAACATCACTAATAGGCGAATATAGCAACAAGTTCTTTTCCATTTTAATATTTTATATGCATAAACATACACCGCTGTTTGATGACTATTTACGCACACCTGACCCGTATAACAAAAAAAAATTGTTAGAAAGATTACTCGACGACGACGACACTCAATTTAACATTTTTTTTGTCATCGAGATTCGAACAAAAAAACATTAATGGAAAAAACCGCATCCATCGATAGGAAAAGTTGCATTTTGTTTCGAAATTGGTTACGAAACATATTTGGCCTTGGTTTACCTGTATGCTCTGCTCATCCAGTCTAATAAATTGACATTTTTTTCGATTTGACTTGTTTTTTATTTAACAACGATAACTCATTTTCTGTATAAATTAATCGCGCTGCAGATGGATCAATTCACTTTCATTTTTAAATTAATTAAATGTTTTTTTTTTCATTCATTCATTCATTCACCTAATAAACAACGTTAAAAATGCATTCATGGTCTTTAAATGGCTGTGGTGCGTGTTGAATTTTTGTAATTAATTTATTCATGCAATAATAATCAGTCATTGGCATTGGGTGTTTATGATGAGCTAAATGTTCGGTTTTTTAATAAAATTTATGGCGCGAGAAATGGTAAAATGTTATTTTAGTACCCCAAAAATGGGAGTGCTCGATTTTACACAAATGATTAAGTCCTTTACATGGAGAAAGCCGCAGTGAAACATTATAGTCAGCGACCAATGGTCACTTAACAGAATTGCTATGAATGGATTGTAATAAAAACAGGGAACTGATGTGTACCTTTCGAGGTGTCTTTTCATTAAAGGTTAGAGTGCATTTAACATCTTCTTCCTTAAAATTTCTATTAATGCACCTGAAGCCAAATTCAGCATTCACATATCGTACACGCAGCGTGATATGTTCAAATTGACCAATTTGCATAAAATATCATAACGTGGACGTGTGTAATGTGCGCTACACGAAAATCAGCACAAAATCAATTCCCATGTCAATTTTTGCATTGTACGTTCCGAAATTCGTGCACGGAAAAATACCAAGAGTTAAATCATATAAAAACGTTTTAAGCGACGTCCACTAACAATATAAACAGAAACTTTTATTTTCGTATAGTACTCACACATCATGGTTGATATGCATATGTTCGTATGAGTATGTACATCGAAGATACTTCCGGAAGTAGGTGCGCCCTGAGTTCAATCTTTTTTTTTTCAATTTTTAAACTCATAAAAACCGCCAAAGTTAATTAAAATGAGATGAAAACGGCATTGTGATGAAAATGTTGTTATGATGGAATGATTCGAAATCCGTCTAGCTGTAATAGTTTATCGTCTGCTTCGGTTTGTCGTTATTCGAATTCTAATTTTTGTTTCTTCTTCATTTTACAGAATGTCTGTGCTACGAACAATAGCACTCTTAACAATCGGTGTAACAGCTGCATTAGCTCAAAGAAGACTAGCCCTACCGGATCCAAGGAGTTGCGCAAATCGTAAGTTAATTTTATATTTCTTTACTTTTTTGGGCAGGGGGATATCTTATTGAGGTGAAGCTATTTAAGAGTGAATTCGCCAAAACTTCGAACAGTCGGGATTGAAGCCGACGGCGATCCAATCGAGATATGGCTCAAATGAATCACCGTTCAATTCTGAGAATATCGTGGAACAAATTTTTTACCGAAAAATTTTTGTTGGGCTGTCATGGCCCTTAGAAAATTTATCTCCGAAGTGGTAGCGAAAATCGTTTTTTATCAATTACTCCAACATGCGAGATGTGAATAATGTCAAATTGTGCACGTTTATAAAGGTCAATGAGCTGAATATTATTTACCAACAAACGCCGATGTTCGGGCCACCCAGCCGCCGCAACAAGTGAAAAACCTCGAGAAAACAGAAATTTTTGAAGGGCTCTGGGCGGCTGGGAAAGTTAGTAGCAGGAAGCTCTAACCCGGAGTTTTGTAGATTATTTCAAGCTCTATCCATTGACACCCCCACTCGACCATACCCACCATCCCAGATAGAAATGGAGTTGATTTTCCACAATGTGTCTCAACCCATCAAATTTTGGAGCGAACTTTAAAGTCATCATCGAACTTTAAAGTTCCCGAAATAACGTTTTTTCGAGCGAATTTTATTATTTATAGTTTTACGAGATAACAGTCAGTAAAACTAACGTGATACAGCCAGAAGAAGAGCCATAGATCTTTTTTGTAGAGGCCAAACTGCCAACAATGTATCAGTCTTAAAATTCCTAACAATTATATTGGTTGTAATAAACTGTCATCAAGTGGAATGGAAATTGGGCTCATTATTGTGACTTTAGAGGAAATGATTTTATGAATGTAAGAATTACTTCTCAAGTTACAATCTTACGACAGAAGATAATGTTTTGAAACTAGAACTACACCTGAGTGAAGATTTCATTGTTTTGCGTATGCGTCGATTAAAAGTAACTTATCCGGATGTCATGACTTAATTGGTAAATCTTTGTATCTGCAGAGGTCAAACGAAGCTCGAAATATGGTTTTGTTTCCTTTCATTTTTAACCCAGTCTGTACGATCGAAAGTAAGGCACTTGCATAGGCTGCATTTGCGCCCTTAAGTGGACGCTTGAATCTTTGAATGACGATATAAGGGGTGAACAAAACCGTTGTTGTTTTGGCCACATTCTTTGAATTCTGTTTACTTTAGTGTTTGATGAGTGTTGGTTTGGTCCATGTCTCACATATTGAGAGACCAAGACCACTTTCAAAAAAGTTTGGGTGTTTGGTTTAGAGGTCACCGAGATAGCCGAATTTTTTCCTTTTTTCAACTGTGCAAATCTCAGTGTAGATTAAGCCCAATAAGACCCTATTTGTACCGAAAGTACATGAAATTACCTGTTAAAGGACACGCCACACGACCATGTACCCTTCCTTGTACATAGAGAAATAGGATTCCTCCCACTACCCACAGAAGCATCGAGGAATTACTTTGAAAGCGATTCTGGCTTCTTTAGGTTCCAACACCTTACTAGGCACATATGAAAAAGTTCACTGGAAAATGTGTTTGAAGGCTGTTTTTAAAAAGAATCGCTCTGAATTATTATTGATCTCACGTTGAACAGCCTTTCCTAGGCAGCTATTTTGAAACATATTGACGATGTGTCTAATTTCCAATAAAATCAAATATTCAAGTAGGTCATAAAGACACGAACAATTTTTCATTGCTGAGATCGACAATATTAGCATACTTTAAATCGCCCAAAACCACTTACAGTGGAGGTGTGACGCAAGTCCTGTTATCCACTTACAAAAGAACTGATATCGGTGTAGGTGACGCTTACAGATTCGACACGCAAAAAGGTATGCGTCACAAATGGCAGCTGATGAGGAAAGTACACGAAAGTTTTATCAACAAAAATCTTACCAGAAAAATTTTAGGAAGAAAATTATAATAAAAAAGTATGCGCCACAAGGGGCAGATGTTGAGGAAGGAAAATTTTTAAAATTGTGAAATATATTCCTTTAAAAAATGGAATTCAAATGGAAGAAAGCCGAATCATCTGCCCCTTGTGACGCAAACTTTTTTATTATAATTTTCTTCCTAAAATTTTTCTGGTATGATTTTTGTTGATAAGCCTTTCGCGTACTTTCCTCATCAGCTGCCATTTGTGACGCATACCTTTTTGCGTGTCGAATCTGTAAGCGTCACTTACACCGATATCAGTTCTTTTGTAAGTGGATAACAGGACTTGTGTCACACCTCCACTGTAAGTGGTTTTGGGCGATATCAGCTCTTTTGTAAGTTGTGATTTTTTAGAAATTGGTCGCAGATAATAGACAATCATGTTGTGCAGTTTGAACGAAAATATTCTTCTTACAAAACTGTATAACTTTCTCTTTGATCTGAATCTTCCAGCTTTCATTTGAAAATTTGACGAAAATAAAATTTTTTACGAAATTCGAAAATTTTGACTGAATTTGAAAATTTGACGAAAATCAAAACTTTGATAAAAATCGAAAATTTGACGAAAATCGAAAATTTGACGAAAATCGAAAATTTGACGCGCTTAAAACGCTCATAGCTCCCAAATAAGCGACTTTTTAGGGAAACAATGAAACACGTATCGACTAGAATGTAAAACTCTATAACTTTGTCTTTTACACGAGGTTTCCATCTGCCGTATTTTCCGAGTTATGGCTGACATAGCTCGCACTTAAAACGCTCATAGCTCCCAAATAGACGACTTTTTAGGAAAACCATGAAACACGTGTCGAATGAAATCTGCAACTCTATAAATTTGTCTTTTAAACGAACTTTCTATCTTTTATATTTTCTGAGTTATGGGTCATATAGCTCAATGGCTCAAAACGCTCATAGCTCCGAAATTATAAGCTTTTAAGAAAATTCCTTCAAATTAGTTTCTTAGAATTACGTCCTTAACATACCCTGAAAATTTCAGCCAAATTCACCGGTAAATTAAAAAGTTTCGCCGTAACAGAGTGACAAAGTGACAAAGTAACAAAGGTTTGTAAAATTCATCAATTTCAAAATGTATGAAAATGAATTTCTTCATACAAATTTCTGCAAATTTCCAAGTTTTCAAATTTAATATCTCGGCCAAATTTTAACCTTATGAGGCGTGTGATAGCTCGTTGAACTCGTATGGACGCCCAGATTACGAATAAAATACTTTGGGGGTAGTAGGAGCAAAGGGGAAAAAGTCAAAAAGTTCCTCAGTCCTGCGGAAAAAAATTTTTGTCAAATTTTTCAGTGTGAACGGACTTGCGTCACGGCCCTTCACTAACGTAGGGCCATGACAATAGAATACGCAGCGTAATTGTCGATATCATCTCGACCACGCAAATTGCTCCTCTGTTTTCAGCCTTACCGCGAAACCTCAAACTGTAGAATGGTATAAAGTAAGTGTAACACCGAACGTCGTTCAATTTCAGCCATTCCATCACCTCTTTTCCGCAATGGAATTTTTTTTAATAAAAAAATTAGTTTGAACATTTTGTTCTGGCCAATTACCGGCTGCGCTGCATAGAATAATTAATATTTTTTTCGCAAATTTATGTTGCTGTATCAATTACACCTCTCTTCATTATTTAATGTGGTCTTATGCAACGATTTTATTTTTCGAAAATTTCGTTATTGTTTTCCACAACTACAATGCATAACAACAAACCCATGTTACATTGTACGAATTTAATGTTTATTCCGACTCAAGTCAAGATGATATCACGGCAATTATTACCATTCTTTGACAAGCAAACAAACAAACGAAAATTAAAATTACTCCGATCCATGACTTCTTCGCACCGTGAAGCTAATTCATGCTTTTTTAATAAACAAAATTGTTGAAGAAGAGAAACGAATGAAATTTATGTGCATTCGATTATCATTTTTGCAAAAGGAGTTGCAACATTAAAAATTCCAGAGAATATGCTCGGAATTCTCTTTACATTAAATTATGCTTGTGGCAGGTGATTCACAATGAAAAGCAAAAGCACAAACAGAATGTTTACGCTTTGCCTCGGCTTTTGCGAAACATTATGCGATAATAAAGAATAATAAATAATTTATGAACCGTTCTCATCATCTGTGTACGTGGCAACATAATTACATGTCTTGCAAGTGAGTGAGATTTTAATTTTCGCTTAAAAAATTCGTATTCTCTTGTGCTTTACGGTTATATATTTTATGATTGAAACATTGTTGTTGCCTAATTCGTACTGGCTCTGGATATATTATGCAGACAGACATTTCAATCGCAAATTACGTCGTGATTAATTCGTTTTAATGGAATCACTAAAATACACTATTTGGAAGAGTGTTTTGCCAATATATTCAGAGTCTCTCAGTATATTTATGGTCTATGTTCCATTGTACATAAATGATGGTTTGCATAAAATTGGTTTATTGGCAGTTACGCCATTACAAATTTGATATTTATGAAGAGTAATTGATGGCAAGGTAATTATGGATGTAGGCAAATATAAAGCAAACACCTTGTGACTGTTTAATGTGAGTGATTGGTAAAATATGGGCGTTAAGTTGAGAGAATAATGGTGGAGACATCAAGTCAATTAAATTAAATTTTATAATTGGAGATTGGGCATTGGTGTATGCAGTTTTACTTCCACGCCAATGCAATGTGTAGCCTTCTAAAACCAATCCTTGAATTTGATGGCACTGTCACACGAAACAAAAGTGCCTTTCAATTCATGCTTTCACAATTATGTACAGTTCTGATCAACCTGTTATCTTAACTGTGCTTAATTAACAAGTGCAGTAAAGGTTAACAGACTAAGATATTAAACAGAGTATCTTACCACAGCTTCTTACAGGGATCATCATTGCTGTGACTTCGACTTAAACTTAAGCCTCCACCTCTTTAATGTAGTATTACCTTTATATGGAATACCCCTTTTGCATACAATAGTCCAGCCCCTTGTGTCAATCCGCTCGCTTTAAGTTTTTCGAATTTTTTCTTTATCTCATGTGATTCAGCATGAAAAACTATGGAACTAATTTTTTTTCTGGAAAATGGAAAATCGCTTTTCCGGCCGGAAAAGCGGTTTATATGAAAAAAATTAAAAGTCAAATATCTACCGAACGCGATAACTTTTTTGAAAAATTCTTTTTTTCCTTGAAAGCCTGATTCAATACCAACATTTCGTGGAACAACTTTTTTTTCTGTAAAATAAAATGGCGTCGATATAGGAATCTTCCCAAAAAATGACCCGGAAAATTCATAAACTTTGAGTTCACCTCACACCGTCAATTCGAAACTGATTTCAATAAATGAGGGTTTTTTAGAAAGCTAGAGTCAGTACCTTTCGAATGCTGCCCGGCGGGCTTCACGCCGTTTCCTGGATATCGAGATATAAGTCAGTATTTCCACGGTTCCTAGAACTGATATTTTCCAACATTCTTTGGTATTTATTTCTGAGCAAAATAGTGACGCATGATTAATTTTTGCTGATGAATTTTGAAGAATAGCCTGTCCACATCATTTTAGAATTGAATACTAGTCACAAAACTAGCTCAGAATGTTGTGGATGCCATTCAATACCCAAATTTGTATAACTCGTCAGAGTAAACCCTATTTTTGCACTAAACTACTATCAATTCGACAATTTAACACCAGAAGTGTTTTAAATGGTGATAACTAACTGCACCATATACATTCCATTTGTCTTAAGCACCTTCCTGATGTTGTACCGTTTTTTCAACTCTAGAACCTAAAGATTTCTCGCATTTTTATCGAATTTTTTTCATGTTTTTCTGGATTTATGTCATTATTGAGGTAATTAGAGGTCAGTTCCTATCAACTGATAATTCCTTATGGGTCCTTCAACTTCTAGGTTCTAGAAATCTGAAGTCTTTAGTATTAGCAACTGATACACCTATCGCTGATTTCCAAAAACAAAGTTTTCGATCACCTTTTAATAACTCAGGATAACACAGGATACTGGTATAATTTCAGACTTCTAAGATTTCTAGAACCTAGAAGTTGGAGGACCCATAAGGAATGATCAGTTGATAGGAACTGACCCCTCATTACCTCAATAATGACATAAATCCAGAAAAACATGAAAAAAATCCGATAAAAATGCGAGAAATCTATAGGTTCTAGAGCTGGGAAGACGATGGAACATCAGGAAGGTGCTTAACACAAATGGAATGTATATGGTGCAGTTAGTTATCACCATTTAAAACACTTCTGGTGTTAAATTGTCGAATCGAAAGTAGTTTAGTGCAAAAATAGGGTTTACTCTGACGAGTTATACAAATTTGGGTATTGAATGGCATTCACAACATCCTGAGCTAGTTTTGTGACTAGGATTCAATTCCAAAACGATGTGGACAGGCTATTCTTCAAAACTTATCAGCAAAAATTAATTATGCGTCACTATTTTGCTCAGAAGTAAATACCAAAGAATGTTGGAACCGTGGAACCGTGGAAATACTGACTTATATCTCGATATCCAGGAAACGGCGTGAAGCTCGCCGGGCAGCTTTCGAAAGGTACTGACTCTAGCTTTCTAAAGAACCCTCATTTATTGAAATCAGTTTCGAATTGACGGTGTGAGGTGAACTCAAAGTTTATGAATTTTCCGGGTCATTTTTTGGGGAGATTTCTATATCGACGCCATTTTATTTTACAGAAAAAAAAAGTTGTTCCACGAAATGTTGGTATTGAATCAGGCTTTCAAGGAAAAAAAGAATTTTTCAAAAAAGTTATCGCGTTCGGTAGATATTTGACTTTTAATTTTTTTCATATAAACCGCTTTTCCGACCGGAAAAGCGATATTCCATTTTCCAGAAAAAAAATTAGTTCCATAGTTTTTCATGCTCAATCACATGAGATAAAGAAAAAATTCGAAAAACTTAAAGCGAGCGAGACGACTTTTTCTGACACAAGGGGCTGGACTACAAAATCTAAAGCTAAGACGAATGGAGAAAGAAGAATTTCTGATTTTATAGGGTACACTGTCAGCTGTTATCGATTGAGACGACAGAAAAAAAAATTGGAAACCTTTGGATAATGAAGTCTTTTATAGTAAAATGATTGTTAAGCGAAATGAAGTAAAAGATTTTGTTGAAAATGGTTATATCAAAAGAAGTAGTAGATCAAAACAGAAAGTAAAAGAGAAATGAATGAAGTCGTTGCACTAGTAACCGGCCATGAACCTATTACCGGCCATCTATTGTCCAAACTAAAGCTACACCCGTTGCACCCGTTGCACCCGTTACACCCGTTACACCATCACATCAGTGTATAATTTGGACGGTTATAGCGCTGTCCGACAGTAGGTTCATGGCCGGGTACTAGTACATTCACCCTACATCATTTCAATTCTGCGAACATACATAGTGTTGCATTAGAAATTCTTGCTGATGATTTTTTAATTTATTTCCACTCTGGATTTTCTCATGGAATTACTTGCATCGAAAAAATAAATCCCATCAATCAAATGTGAGTTCGAGTCGTTGATGGTTCGTAGAAGTTAAATGTTTGATGATGTACTGACAGCTTAAACGTTACATTTCGAAACTTTCGTGACTCATGACTATTATCAAATTAAACTTGAACAAAAAATGACAAAATCTACAGAAAATCATTTCGTTTTTGCAGGTGTTCGCCATTCATCATACAAAGATGCACGCGGAGTGGCACATTCGTATTTCTTCAGTTGGGAACATGCACCCACACGTAATTTAGAAGTTGATTGGTTAGATGCTCGTAACATCTGCCGAAGACATTGTATGGACGCTGTTTCATTGGAAACACCACAGGTATTAATGCGAATGGGAAAGTTGAAAGAAATATTTGTGACTTGAAAACGTGTCTGCAGGAAAACGAGTTCATCAAACAGAGAATAGCCCGTGGTGGAAACATTCGATTCATTTGGACGTCTGGACGTAAATGTAATTTTGCCGGTTGTGATCGTCCAGGTAAATGATACGATTCGATTTTCGAAGATTCGAAGAATTTTAACCGAAAAACATTTCCATCCGGATTCGCGTAGACTTGCAACCTCCAAATGAGAATGGCTGGTTCTGGTCGGGATCTGGATCGAAAATCGGACCAACAACACAACGTAACACCGGCGACTGGTCACACACTGGAGGATATGGTCAAGCCCAACCGGACAATCGTGAAGCAGCCCAAGGAAACGACGAATCATGCTTATCGATTTTGAATAATTTCTACAATGACGGTTTGAAATGGCATGATGTGGCCTGCCATCATTTGAAACCGTTTGTGTGCGAAGATTCTGATGAATTACTGAATTTCGTACGCTCTCGCAATCCGGGAATTCGTCTATAAGGCGAGCATTTTCTTCATTATTCCAATATCCTGTCTTCCTCTCCTCGCCGTCCATTGGTAATATATTTATATTATATATAAATTGTACATGATCACCACAACAGCATCTTCGCCCACACGTCCCTCCTTTTCCCTTCATTGTTTCACTACTCGTCCATCCAATTATTTTTAAATAATTTATTTTAATTAATTTACTTTGTTTGTTTTTTCGTCACAACAAAATTGATTCATTTATGCAAGGCCTTTTCGTTCCTTTTTATATTTCGATGAAGGTCTCGAAAATCGAACATTCAATCCAATCAAATATCGAACGTCAATATTATCATGCATCACAATTGAATGGAATTACAATGTCGATAATATCACAAATTCATTGCGTAATTATTTACTGAGTTTTCTACTAATTTTCTTTGTTATACATTTTGACGACAACAAATAAATTTAATTTTAACAAAAAAAAAAATTGAAAAATATTTTGAGTTTTCTTTTCAACAATATATTGTAGGAAGGCTGTTGAATAATATTTTTTGAAGACCTCAAACCGAGGATTATTTAAGACATTTTTAATTCTGAAAATTCAGAAAAATTCAAAAACAAAATTCCGAAAATATTATAGGACGATGTGAGACCTATAGCGGTTGGAATCGTTTGGAGGCGTTTGACAGGTAAAGTTGCGTGTTTTAATGTTAGAGATAGTTTAGTTGAAAAACTGAAGCCTTTTCAGTTTGGGTTTGGTGTAAAAGGGGGTGCTGAGGCTCTGGTTCATGCAATACGTAGTTTCTGTACAGCTGAACATGAAGAACCTATGGCGTTGGTTAAGTTTGATTTTGGGAATGCTTTTAATATGTTGTTTAGGAAGTTTATGTTAGGTGAAGTTAGGGATGTGTGCCCAGAATTGCTTCCTTTGTTGCAGCAGGCTTATAGCCATTTCTCTAATCTCTATTATCTTGATGAGGTTTTGCTGTCAAGAAGAGGATACCAACAGGGTGATCCAATGGGTCCCCCTGGTTTTTGTATTGGTATTATGAGAATGACGCACTCTCTTTCTTCTAGGCTTAATGGTTGGTATTTAGATGACGGAACGATTGCTGATAAATTATCAGTGATACTTGCCGATATTAGGAGAGTTTTAGATTTTTGTGTTTTGTCTGGTTTACCGCTGAATACAAAGAAATGTGAGGTTTTTTTTGTTAATGCTTCGAGTGAAGACGAAGCTACGATGTATGCTGATATATCAGCATTGTTGCCAGGTATCAGGAGAGTTGATGAGTCTTTTCTTAAGATATTAGGGTCTCCGATTTTTGAGTCAGGTTTAGAGAGGGTTTTTTCTTCCAAGGTTGAATCGTTGAGAATAATGTGCGACCGTTTGAAATTAATGGATGTTCATCCGGCTTTGTGCATTTTTAGGAAGTCTTTGGGGAGCTGTAGGTTTAATTCACGCCGTAAGTGCGGTCGAAATTCAAAATGGAAAGTGCGGAGGTCTTTCTAACGTAGCGTCATTTTCATACAATGAAGCGTTGAAATGTATTTTTCGGTTCACTTTTTCATCGAATCGTTCACTTAAAATTCAAATTTTAGGCTCACTTACGGCGTGAATTATTTGTTGCGTACTTGCAGGACTTTTTCGCTGCGCGATCGTTTGAAAAGTGTTGACGAGATTTTCCGTTCTACGCTTGAGGCGATTACGAATGTTAGGTTGTCAGATTTTGCTTGGGATCAAGCTTCTCTTCCTTTAGTTTTTGGTGGATTGGGGATTCGGAAAGTTGAAGACTTGGCAATGCCTGCCTATCTGTCATCTGTGTATTCATCATCTGATTTGTCGAATGAAATTTTGAGTAAATTTAATTTGCGAATAGTTGATGATGACATTTCAAGCATAGTAGATACCATTCCTAACGATTTTATTCCAGATAATGATGAAATGAGAAAGGTGCAACGAAACTGGGACCTACCGGTGATTAGGAGCAGTTTTAGCGAGATGTTAGATTCTAGTGAACCTGTTACTCGTGCTAGACTACTTGCGTCATCTACCAAAGAATCTTCAAAGTGGCTGCAGGTTGTCCCATCGAGTCAACTAGGTTTACTATTAGATAACAATGCAGCGAGAATTGCTGTTGGTCTTCGTTTAGGATCCCAGTTGTGTGAAGAGTACAAGTGTAATTGTGGTAATGTGGTTAAGAAGGACGGTTTGCATGGTTTATCGTGCAAATTAAAGATGGGGATTATTGCTAAACACGATTCTGTCAATAATGTTTTTGGTCATGCATTTTCCTCTGCAGGATTTCCCAATATTTTGCAACCACCTGGTATTTCTAGAGACGACGGTAAAAGACCTGATGGTATGACAGTAGTTCCGTGGAGTCATGGAAAATCACTTTTATGGGATGTAACAATACGTGATACTTTGGCTCCTTCATACATCAGTGAATCCTCTAAGAAAGCAGGGTCTATTGCAGATAAAGCGGAGAGATTTAAGCATAATCATTATATACGTCTTAAAGAAAACTATTTATTTACCCCCCCCCCCCTTGCCTTTGAATCATTAGGTTGCATGGGTCCAGAAACAAAGAAATTTATTGACAAGTTGGGATCGTTGATGAAGAGAGCATCAGGGGAGCCACGTTCCAAAGATTATCTGTTGCAGAAAATTTCTATTGCTATACAAAGAGGCAATGCGGCATGTATTCTTGGAACTTTAGGAAGTAATAGAGCGGATGATTTTTATTTATTGTAATATTTGTTGATTGAAAAGATCGTTTTTTTTTTACTGACTGCGCCGTATGCGAGCAGTCTTTTTTTTCGCTTTGAATAAATAAATAATCATTAAAGTTTGTTTTCACCACTCCAATTTTTGGATTTTTTTTCGAAAACCGCATAAGATGACTCACTGGTCTGACTGATTTGGAGTTTAACTTTTGGGAATTTTTATTTTGCAAAATTCTAAAAAAAAGTCCCGAAAATTGTTAGAAGAGTGCAAGCATATCCAAAGCACCAAACGCTAGATTTTACATCGTCTCGATACAGTGCGTCACCACCACACTGAACCAAAAAATAATCTGTACCGACGCAATCGATGCTAAAAATAGAAATTCACACAGAGTCACAGAATTTAATGAGAAGATAAGTGAAAATGTTCCATCGCTGTTGGTGTGACCTTCAAAGGCCCATTGGATAATTCCACGAAATTAGTTCTGCATCAGAGTAAGCAGAACAGTCCAACAAGGTTTTCAAAAAAATGGACAAAGGCAACGAAAGAGAATCTGCAAACATTATAAACCCTTGCCACCATGTCCGCTTGTTCTAAGTTTTAACTTAAGTTTTGTAGAGTAAATTAAAGTTCATAAAAATGTTAATGCAACTTTGTAAACAAAAAGAAGGTGGATGCGTTTGCTGGAGAGCTGCAAGGAACAAAATATGTTTTTCTTGAGTAAATTTTTACTTACGTAACTTTTGGTCGTAATAACTTTGTCAATTTTCAAAAAATAAAGTTAATTTATTTGCCGCAATTTATTAGAAAAATAACAAAAATGCGCCTTGGCCCAGAATACTACACCAAATTGAAGTCACTAATATTCTTTTGTAAAATGGTGTCCTTTACCACGGCAAATACGAAGCGAATATTTTCCGTGTCTAATAAAAGAAAGAATAAAACTTGTACGTATACAACTGACCCTAAATTCGATTAATTTGTTAATTTCAAAGTTATTACCGGTGGCGCATGTGAAATGAGAATAGATCGTTCTGATTTCCGGGTCTGGATTCAAGTTAACAAACATTTTTAAAATAAATTCTTTCGCTTGTTTCGCATTCTTCGTTTCTCCTGAAAAATAACCAAAAATTAATTAAATTAAAATGCATTTTAATCTGCAGAAGCTTAAACAGACTTATAGACAGTTTTACTATAGGATCTAATTACTTCATTTGATGAACATATTTTCAAGAAATTGATTTCAAATCTTTTACTTCATTTTTTTGAACATGCGTCTTTCTATATATAAGCCTGCCTTAGCTAGCTTTTTGTATGTTTCAGAAGTCGATAACAGATGTAGCCGTTCGTAAAAAATCTGTGTTTCGAATTGTAGATAATTGTCGAATTGATTCTTCACATAGTCGAATAGCATTCCGAATAATATCGAATTTTCTGGATAGACTGAATATTTTTCATTGCTACCAAATCATACGTTCGCGATACCCGATTTTTTAGTTTAGTTTTTATTGAACTTACCATCAAATTCCGGAAAATAATCAACCAAATTCGAATACATAATCTTCTCTTCCAACAAATCCGTCTTGTTCAGAAAGAAGATAACCGACGAGTGAACAAACCATTCAGATTTCAGAATGAAGTAGAATAGTGATTTACTCTCTAGCATACGATTCTTTAAGCCGGTTCATCGGAAATGAAGAAAGAAAACCGAAATGAGAATAAGGAAAGGTTTTAATTCAAATTCTATATTTACCACACTCTCCGATTCACACAAAACCTGATCGTATTCACTTAGGGAAGTTAAAAAAATGATTGGATCGATGTTCTCGAAACAGTGTATCCATTTCCGTCTCTCCGATCTCTGCCCGCCGACATCAATCATTCTTAAAAACAGAAAAATTTAAATAATTTCAAATTGAAACCGGTGCAACAACTTCTTATAACTCATTCCTTGAGTAAATCGATGTATTACGAAAATTCATTGGTTTTCTTACCTAAATACCACTGAATCCAGGTCAAAAGTATATTCAACGATGCCCGTTGTCGACACCCTCGACCTTAAAATGTCTTGCTGCGTTGGCAAGTAATCGGGTGCAGCGATTCTCTCGACATTTGTAAAAAAGTATTTAGCAGAGTCGGCTAATTGATACTCTCTTCGACGGTAATAGCATTCCAAAACTCCGTCATCAGCCCAGAGACTATTTATTGCTTCGACATACCGTTCGTCGAAAGACCGTAACGATTCGTAAGCGACGGATCCAATAAATTTAGCATGTTTCTAGCGGAATTATAGAACAAAAAATTAGGCAATCGAGCCGGCGTATCGAGTCTGTTGAGATATCATAGAGGGATTCTTTTGAAAAACAGCCTACCGAAATCGGACGCATTTTCCAGTGGACTTTTTTATATGTGCCTAGAAAGGACTTCGACCCTAGAACCCAAAACCACTTTCAAAAAAAAAATTTCGAAGCTTTTGTGACTGGTGAAAGGTGATCAAAAACCGAAAACTTGCACTTTTCTTACCAAAATTTCTCCGGATACACGAGCCGTACAGGGTCGTGTGGGGTGTCATTAGAAAGGTAATCACATGTTCTATTGAGCCGAATAAAGACTTATTGGGTTTAAAATTAATCCACACTGAAATATGTGCAGTTGAAGTTTTCAACCGAAGACTTGCACTTTTCTTACCAATATTTCTCCAGTTACACGAGCCGTACATGGTGGTGTGGGGTATCATTTGAAAGGTAATTTTATGTGCTTTTGGGCCAAATAGAGTCTTATGGGGGTTTGAAAGCATCTACGATGAAATATGAGAAGTTGAAATGTTTAAGTGTCCATATTTCATCGCATATGCCTACAAACCCCATAAGACCCTATTTGGCCCAAAAGCACATAAAATTACCTTTCAAATGATACCCCACACCACCATGTACGGCTCGTGTAACTAGAGAAATTTTGGTAATAAAAGTGCAAGTTTTCTGTTGAAAACTTCAACTGCACATATTTCAGTGTGGATTAATTTTAAACCCAATAAGTCTCTATTCGGCTCAATAGAACATGTGATTACCTTTCTAATGACACCCCACACGACCCTGTACGACTCGTGTATCCGGAGAAATTTTGGTAAGAAAAGTGCAAATTTTCGGCTTTCGATCACCTTTCACCAGCCATAAAAGCTTCGAAGAATTTTTTTGAGAGTGGTTTTGGCTTCTAGGGTCGAAGTCCTTTCTAAGTACCTATAAAAAGTTGCACTAGAAAACACGCCCGATTTCGGTAGGCTGTTTTTCAAAAGAATCCCTCATATCGAAACCCTTTTCACAATAGTTTCCATGAAAATACGCTGTTCATAGCTCCTCACACATACCAAATTTTGTTCCTTTGCGTAATCAATTTTCAGAAATTCCATTGCACCAACAATACTCTGCATTGCCATGACAATATTTTGATAAATCAGTTGTATGAAACCTCTTTTATCGTCATCGGAATATCCGTCACCATGAATAATTCTCATCTGTTTAATGAATGTAGATTTACCAGATTCGCCACTGCCTACATACAAAAAATTTGTTGCTAGTACAGTACTTGAACGACATAAACAAACAATGATCGATGAGCTCACATTAGTGTTCATGAACTAATGGCGTAAAACATTTAACATCCAATGCTAGCAGCTGATTTAAACAAACGAAGTAATAGATTTATTAATTAAAAAGCGGAACGCTTGTCGCCAATTATATTATCGTTATCAAAAAGAAGAACTAATTAGGGGTATAGCAAGGTTAGGAAAATCATTTGCTGTTCTTTCCCCACTTAAGCATAGTTATGACGATATAATTAGAATTGCACGAAGAGAAATGGGTTATCGGTACGAGTGGTTTTATCTCTGCTACAAACAATTTTTTTTTAGTGATAAATCGTAGAAAACCACTGCCCTTCATCAGATCAAACATAATTTTCTTGATTACTTACCTAAAAATAGCAGCTTCATCTCTCGTTTCGAATTCCTTTCGAATTTTTTTAATTGGTCCTCAATGCGTTGATGAATTAGGCGTTGTTCCCTAACCAATTCACCATCAGCATCTTCACTCGAACAGCAACTGCAACAACTGAAATTCGAGGGCATGGTCTCGCGATGAACCCCGCTTGTATTGATCCCTTTTCAAATTAATTGATGAGGTGAAATTTGTACGATCGAAAATGCAGTTTATATCACGCTTCGACAACCCGTTTTCACAACTAAATTTAATTGTAAGATTTGATTTGTCTCAATGTGGAAACGAAAAGATGATTAATGTGCGAAGAGTGTAATACGGAATGCGAATGTCAGATAAGCTCTGCCTTGCTTTGGAGTGAGTAATTTTCATTACTTTTATTCAACTAAAGAAGAAAGACTACTCATATTAGCACATCTAGCGTAATTATTCACTCTTCTCCATTAAAGGGTACACAGAAAGAAATCTGAAAATTTCAGTGCACTTAAACTTAAAGCGAAGAAAGGAAAGTTGGGATATCGGTCTATGTGCCACTTTTTCTTACATTCATTGTTTCACAGCTTATCGCAGATCGAACAAAATATGTCGATTCCAAGAATGACTTTGCTTTCTCTTCTGTGACTCAAGGATTGGAATTCGTCTGTCGTTGAATGAATTGAGCTGAAGAGTGTGACTTCGATTATGATCACTTATAAAGAAGTGACCATGTTCGATTGAATGGTTCGTTGAAATTTCTTGAAATTATGTTGGGATTCAACAGGAGACTCCAGAGACAGAAGTCATCTGATATCGACAGTGACTACAAAAAAAAGGCTCGGAAGCAGGTCCAAATCCAATACATAATTCGCAGGTTGATGCGAACCCGACCTGAAATTTTCTTTCGATTCAAATCGGTTCTCAATCAGACGTCCCACTGATTTTCGGGGTGTCCGACATAAAGTCGGACATTTTTCGCAAAAAAGTCGGACAAAGTCGGACATTTTTCGCAAAAAAGTCGTACAAAGTCGGACATTTTTCGCAAAAAAGTCGGACAAAGTCGGACATTTTTTCGCGATAAAAGTTTTAGTAAAAGGAACTTTATTTGAGGGATTCGACAACTCCTTGTGAGAATATAACACAATTTTTAATTTACATAGTAAAACTCATTCCTTTAAAGATTTCTGTAAAATATTTAGACCCTCGCATAGACCGGATCCTCGAGAAATCCTGCGGAATTTTCATGATTCTATATTGGCTGACGTGCTCGTTCATATTTCACGCCGTGAGTGCGACGGAAAATAAAACTCGACGCTTTGAAGTTCTTAAGTCTAGCTCAAAAGTGTGTAGATAGAATATTAGACTTTTACCTATTCATATGTCTCAAAAACGCATACTAAAATACAAAAATGTTTGTAAAAAATCTTTACTTTACTATGTATGTAATGTCCTTCTTTCCCTCCCTAGGGAAAAGCCTTTACATCGCTCGTAAAGTAAAATAGCATACTATATCAGGAAGGTAACTCGATATCTAGTATCACGATGAGTAAACGTACATCGGGCCACGTATGCCTTTACTCATCTGAATACTAGATATCTCCTTACCTCCCTGATATAGTAATCTACTATTAAAAAGGCTGGAAGAAGTACGAACGATATTTTTCGACTTTATTTTATTTTCCTTCAGCCTAGGGAGTACAGTTCATTTAAAAGATCCCTAAAAATATCTGATTTATGAATGACAGTTCATGTTCTTTGTACAGAAGCAGCTCTTCAGGATAATAAGTTGGGAAGAAATTCCTTTAACAAGTTGGTTTCCCTCCACAAACTCTACAATAAATCCTGTTTCGGGTGTTTCGAAGTATTTCTCAGACTATTTTGGTTTTCTGTCTGAATATAAACATCACAAATTCATGTCTGTTCTTACAAAATGAAGATTTTTATTAAAGTAAAAACGAGCGGAGCGAGCAAAATTTTTTCTTTCAATTTTTCTAACAAAATCAATTTAGAAGAAAGAGACATATACTTTTACAAATTCTCATTACTGAAGAAAAGTCGGACAAATTCGGACAATTTTTATCAAAAAGTCGGACAAATCGGACAAAGTCGGACAAATGTTGAAAAAGTCGGACAAATCGGACAAGTCGGACATGTGGGACGTCTGTTCTCAATGCAATATTAAAGTGAGACTAGCGCACAAGAATAATTTTGATTTTTGACCTGATTCCAATTCTTACACAAAAATAAGCGACCAGAAGAGAGATTTCGGAGATTTCCAGAATTTGTACAGGCTTTAACATTTCAAATGTCTCACTGTCATTTTTTTCAAAGAATGTCATTGTGAATTCGCAATGACACAATGAAATTCTCAGAAAAATTTGACAAAGAGGCATTTGAAATGTCGAAGACTGTAGAAAAATTTAAAACTTTCTAAAAGTACAGTTGATCCCAACCAATTTTGTGACGTGTTTTAACACAAATACCAACACAAATTGGGACGGAGTTAACTGTATTTTAGAAATTTCTAAAATTTAAAGAAAAAATTAATGTTTGTTTACCAAAATCTGGGATATTTAGAAATATGTAGAAATTCACAAAAACGTTTCAGTCGTCATAGAAGTTCAAGAATTAAAGGCAATAGTCTGTCACCGCTCATGCTTTATTTGATTTATATTTTTAAGGGTGGAAAATTTTCTATGACAGTCGACACTGAATGTTTTTATACCTCAGCTTTTTTAGTTTGTTTGTTAAAGAGAGTATATTGATAACAGTCTCATACAGCACATTCTTCAGCGAAGTGATCCTAAAAATTCTTTAGTAACTTGTAAACTAGGGTGTGTCGATTTCAATTTTTGTTTTTAGTGATTCCGGATTCCGCCCTACCGCGATGCACCCTCGCACTAGCAATAATAATCAGCGAAAAGTTTTTTTTTATAAGTCAATATAAGCTTGCACCGTCACTTTTTCAAAAATTTTCGAGCTACATGAGATAGCTGGATTATGGGTCGAAACCAAAAAAAAACTACAGATGCTTTTGCAGAGTTTTCACTCTGTACGGCATCTAGAGGGTCTACTAGAACATACAAAAATTAAAAAAAGTTAAAAAAATGTTTTACCGTCATTTTGGTATAGCACCAAGTTTCACCGAGGTGGAATTTTCAGGAATTTTGTAAGTGGAAAAGTCATCTCTTCTGGGTGAATTTTTTTCAAGCTATTGTTGTGATAGCTCATTTTGTAGGTATTTCAATAGCGCGTCCAGCAAACGTACAGTTTCGATAGATAAATTTAAATATTTTTTGGTTTCACTGTTGGAAGGCCCAAAAATGGGGCATTTCTTTGGGTATTTTCGAAAACATAACAAATTGGCTTCTCTTAAAAAACGAAATCTTAATATTTTCAGCTTTTTAATGTGTTATTCATGAATAATATTTGAATTTCTGTCAAAATTTTTCATTTACTTGCTGTATTTAAAATGTTAATTGTCTCCATACTCGAAGAAATGCCCAATTTTTGGGCCTTCCAACAGCGAAACCAAAAAATATTTAAATTTATCTATCTAAACTGTATGTTTGCTGGATGCGCTATTGAAATACCTACAAAATGAGCTATCACAACAATAGCTTGAAAAAAATTCACCCAGAAGAGATGACTTTTCCACTTACAAAATTCTTGACAATTCCACCTCGGTGAAACTTGATGCTATACCAAAATGACGGTAAAACATTTTTTTAACTTTTTTTAATTTTTGTATGTTCTAGTAGACCCTCTAGATGCCGTACAGAGTGAAAACTTTGCAAAAGCATCTGTAGTTTTTTTTTGGTTTCGACCCATAATCCAGCTATCTCATGTAGCTCGAAAATTTTTGAAAAAGTGACGGTGCAAGCTTATATTGACTTATAAAAAAAAACTTTTCGCTGATTATTATTGCTAGTGCGAGGGTGCATCGCGGTAGGGCGGAATCCGGAATCACTAAAAACAAAAATTGAAATCGACACACCCTATTGTAAACTCTAAAACCTCCTGCTCTCGGGAAAGCAGGAAAAGTAGGAAAATACGCAGTTTTTCTTGCTTTCTCGCCAATACAGCTACTGTTGTTTGTACAAACCCGATTTTCTTAAAAGCTAAGAGTGAATCGCGAAATCTTCGAACAATCGGCTAGCCATGCCATCCGGATTCTAGAAGTGTATAGTATATAATACCCATGAAATCCTTGCTTCATTACGAGTTCAACGAGGTGGTGTATCTCGTCTCTCTCGGAATTATCGTTTTCGTGGCAAAGCTCATTGGAAAATCGGTGGTTTTCAGATGGAAATTTTTTCACCCTGATTATCTCGGGTAATAAGGGGTCGACTTCGTTCAAATTTCAGTACAGGGGATTGTAGTGCTAGACAAGACCGATCACACAAGACATCAAATACGTCGGACCGTTGGCTGTACCGGCTCCAGTGACTGTATTAAGAAAAATGTTTCTCTGACCAGTGATGCCTGCTTATTTTCCTACTTTTCCCGCAATTTTTTATCGTTGCCAGATTCTTTCGATCAGCTATTTTTTTCGTCACATGTGTATTGTACTTTTGGGACGTCTTGAGTTAGAGATAAACGCTAACGATGTGTCATGTATATATTTTTATTGAAATCTTACTTATTAGCACATTTTCCCATTCAATTATTTGTCTACTTTTATTTTTTTTTTGTTGTCATTGCCTTAGTTTAGGATTTTTTTTATTATTTTTCATTTTATTTTATATAAATACTGATTTTACATTTTTTTTTATTATTTATTATCTTCAACTATTCTACTATACTTTTCATTAATTTACTTTTTTATTATTATTTCTCATTCTGTTTTGTTTTTCTTGGGTTTTCTTAAACGTTTTGTTTTTGTATAGAAATTAATTGTTGATTTTTCAAGTCATGTTTGAAGATTCCTGGGAGTATCAGTTTTACATTGTTTTTACAAAAAGGCAAAAAATCCTTGTAAATTTAATTAACGTTTAAGTAATCAGTGTGTTCATGTTATTGATGGATTTCTGTGTGTTTGTGTTCAATTGTGAGAGTCTGTGTGCATTTTATGTATTTTTAGGCCTACAAATCATAAAACCTTTTCATGTGGGTGTGGCCGAAAAATTCTTATTTTGTCCACTCAAGTGCAGTGAGAAGATTTGTGAGAATTTTATCTTTTACTAGCATGGCTATTGATGAAACAGAATGAAAGTTTACTTTCATTTTGCTTATGATTCGCTAGACTTGTACATGCAACAGGGTATGACTAACTTTTGAGGAATTATGAAACTGCATTGCACTATTGTCTATCCATCAAATTCTCTCAAATGACTAAAATAATCACTTTTTTGTTGACTGTCTCGTGGATTGGCCATTTATTGGCGCCTTTTATTTTAATTTTATTTTTAGCGCCTTTTAGTAGCTGCTGGTTTACACTTCTTTTTCATGTTTTTTTAGTGGACAAAAACCAATTTTTGCTGAACGCACACATGAAAAGCGTTTCGTTCAACTCGGGGAAAAATAGAAAATTCCAATTCAAGTGATTTGAGCTCTTGCTTCGCTCTTGTTGGAATTCTCTTATTTTCTCACCACGATCAACAAATAACTATTGTGTTATGTCGACGATAATTAGCATTTTAAACGATAAATCGTTTGTGTGTATGGATGTGTGCATGTGTATACTGTATCTATAAATGGGTGTTGTGTTGGTATTTATGCGATTGTACAACATAATTCAAAAATGTGTTTGAATAATGTAAGGATTGTGAGTGGTGAAAGATATATTATCCCGATTACAGTATCGTAATTCATTAAATTTATCACAATTCAAATTATACATTTATCCTCTGTTCAATTTACTTTTTTTTTTGTTTTCTATTCCTTTTGCTACATTTTGTTATATTTTAATAAATATTTTGTTTAATAATTTTACACTCTAATTGGGATTATCTAAGTCACGTGTTCTTCATTTTTTTTAAATTTTATTTCTTTTTTGCTTTTGTGTATAATTTAGTTATTTCATTTTTTTTTCATTTTTTTCTATTTACCAGAGGGCATCTAAAATACAATTTATGATATTCAATTCAATATTTGGTTTGGATAATTAAGTTTGATGTAATTTTAACATGTCCTGGTCGTTATATAATATGTCATGACATGCACTTTACGTACGTCCTTCTTTAAGATCTTTTTGTTCCGAAAATATTTAGATTTTTTTATTCTTTCCGCAGAGTCTTTTTGAAACGGGGCAAAATGGTGTAAGTTCATCAAGCGACTACACAAACATTTCTTTTTATTTATCTATAGCAGAGACCATACTTGATTTCCTCTTTAATAAAATGAATTGAAATCGTTAGTTTACATGGCATGTGTTCTGAAAGTAGCTTCAATAAGTTTCCGTTCCACCTGTTCTTCGCGTGGAAATATTTTTTTCTGATCGCGAAAAATCTCCCCAAAATTCACAGCAAAACACATTTTTGCTTTCAATCCGGAATGAGTAATGAAATCACGGTAATTGTTCCGTTAATAAACGCAATTGTTGCGAAATATTTCTACGAGTACGAGATCAAATTACGTCAACGTCGCATTTTTCTTGGTTTTTGTAGTATGTTCGCAACAAATATTTCTATCAACTGGATGAATGAATGAATTATATCTTACATATTAGGGCATAAAGGGAGTCTATAGTTCCGGTTACAATCTATTTATTGAATTCAAACTTTTTGCCAGCAAGGAAAACACTATTATTTCCTCCATTACTCTTGAATTTTGTGCCTTTCTCAATGAAAATCATGTCAAAAGAAAGCAAAATAATTTGCGAATTCGATTAAGCTGGATTCCCACCAGAGTTTATCGGCACAGATTCGGTTTTTTGTTTTGTTTTTTCCTTCTTCACAATAATTTTAATCTCTCCCTTTGTTTGTGAATAATTTTTGTTTCGTTCGCACTTTATAAAAAATAAAATTAGAAATCAACTAACAAGCAAATATAATACCTTTACAGTAATAACAACAGTGCCGCTTTATCTGATCATCAATCAATCAGTAGGAATCAATATCACGCTTGATGGATCGAATTGAATAGCTATTTTTGGTACAAATGTTGTTTTATGGCACCGGAGAACACGCGTCCGTAAAACATATAATTTCCAGACCGCACTTAGTGCTAAAACGATGTTCATTTCGATATCAAAGCAATATCCGTGTTGCACAAAGTCAATCTTAGTCGGCCTAAAACTAGTCCATGAAATTTAGAATGTGTGCAACGAAAATCAACTTGTGCAACAAGGGACAAACACTAAATCAATTTAAAAAAAAAGGAGAGACGCAATCAACCCAAATGTTGTTGATTCCGATACAAGTGCGGAAAAGTATGTCAAATTATTGGTGTTGCCAAAAGTTCTGTCAGTTGGTGAAAATGTTCATAAAAATCTCAGTTAATTGCCCACGGTGCGCCTTAACCAACTTTAAATAGAAGTGTCGGATAACAAATAATTTTCTTTTGTAATATTGACGAGGGGTGAGTAAGTAAATCATTTATTTATAAATTAGCTCCAACTGCTGGGAGATTTTTGAGGTCGAGATGCAATGACCACCCATGGTCCGTCGAGTCGCCTAGCGTCCCAATTTATATTGTGATTAGTAGGGGGACTAATTGCAAGATCGTTCGTATGAAAATAGTTACTCTAGTCCACCTGGTTGCAGAGCAGGGGCCTTGAAAAGTCAAAACATCACAATTTTCAAAAGATGATAACAGCAAGACGATGCGATCTGGGAAGTGAGTAAGAAGCTGTTGTGGCAAGGTTCTATGAGCCCTTTCGAACGCATATAAAACTTTTTCCGAAAGTAGTCCGACCAAATTTAAACAAAAGTTAATTTTGGATAATTTTAGTCAACTTCGGTCAACTTTGGGCACCTTTGTTCCATAGCGGTAGACTTTTTGAGCAACAAAATTATATCTGTCGCTTAGCTTGAAGTGAAGAGTGACCTCGATTCAAAATGCCTTAAAACAGACACCTCCTGCCACTCGTGCATGACATGGTATCATTGCAAAGCTTAGACTTGAGCACGTCATGAGGAGTCACTGCATCCCGACCTCAAAAATCTCCCAGCGGTTCGAGCTAATTTATAAATAAATGAATTACTTACTCACCCCTCGTCAATATTACAAAAGAAATTTTTTTTTGTTATCCGACACTTCTATTTAAAGTTGGTTAAGGCGCACCGTGTGCCACCAACACCACAATCTGTCATAAATTATAGATATCAATCGCCAAATCGTAGATAAAGTTGTTGTTTCGAAATTTTTATTTTGTGGCGTTTGCAGCTCGAGCCGTTCCATGACATGTGCCTAAATGGAAATTTTACACAGTAGATGTGAAAATTGTCAATCCGAGACAAAGCCGAGAGTGACAACCTATCGTATATGTAAAGTTCCAGTTTGGGCACAAGTCAGGAACAAAATTTTTACAAACGTCACTTTAACGCACTAGGGCGTAAACATGTAATTGATAATCCATTTACGCACTGCTTTGGTGACGTTACTCATAAAATCATTTTTCGCTATCATGAACAGCGACTGAATGTCTTTCATTCGACTTATCGAACATTTGAAATGTTCAAGATCCCAGAGGTTGTATAGACAAACGGTAGAAAAGCGGCACTGAATGAATTATAACAACAACAATAAAATAATATCAATTTTTCTCTTGTTTAAAAAAGCAATAATTTAAATAAATAAAAAATTTAAAAATAAAAATCGAAATTTTGATCATTTTCTACTTGTTACGAGGCTCGGAAAACTTTGGTCAATTGAATTTCAAACTTTGTCTTACAAAAACTAAATTACAAATTGAAAAAACTTTACCCTTGAAACACTATTACAGAGCACTGGGCGAGTCAACGTACTCAAGAAAATCGATCGTGCACTGTCCCCGAATTATTGTGTATGACCTCACACAGAAAACATTGCATTTTGTTAAAATTTGTGCGAAAAAATAGTCTTCTCCCTCAACTGACAAGGAAGAACAACAAAGCGTAATGCGAAAACTCATCGTTGGAGGCAAAGAAATTTTTAGAAGACGTTGCTGTTACTCGAGTAAGAAATGGTGGCGACTAGTTAACTTTGCAGATACGAACACCGAACACACAAAACCTAATCCAATAGAATCAGTGATCAGCGATTTTAACAAAATGCAATGACTATCCATGCTCGTACGATTTACATAAGTCCCCAAACATAAGTCAACTTACTAGTCTCCCGTTGAATGATGACGCAATGACGCATAGCACGACTGGCACACACGAACCGGTTTCAAAATTCTCAGTCGCGAAATTTCCGATTCAAATCGGCTGCACTTATTGCAAAAGACTTGGCCACAGTTCCTGCAATGGTGCTTGCGTTCGTACAGTGTGAATCTGTAACAGAGAATTCGCCAAATCGAATCGGTTGATGGAACGGGATTGTGACGAGACAACTTACTTTACATGGCATCCAACGCACTGGTCGGCACCTTCATCTTTCAGCCAATGATCGGCCATTCCCCGACCAGGTTGTTCCGTAACGCTCCACGAGAATACTCTGCCTCTGGCATCGCCCACATACAGGGTCTTATGATCTTTCGAAACGGCCAATGCGGTTATCGACGCTGGTTCGGTGTTATCCTTGCGATCGTAGGCGGTGTGCATGGTTAGTTTTGAGCGAAAAACCAGTTGTCGTTGCCATTTGAAACCTGCAACGATGAAAAGGAAGTAAAGAAACTTGTGGACCGTCCAGCTTTCGCATCCAAAGATCCACTTACCGTCCCGTAACAGGTTCTGATTCTTTTTCTTATTGTATTCGTTGTCGATAACAACGAACGAGTCGGTTAAACTTGTGTCTGATTTGCTCGGACGAATACCACGCCCCTTTACCGCTTCGTCGTCATCGGCACCAGTGGCTCGTGAAACTGATTCACTTTTACACTTTGCACAATCTTCATTCATTTCATTGTGAGCTGAGCATCGACCTTTCTTTTCCTTATCGACAGACGGCTCATGCTTCAATTCGTGTAACGATTTTGCGCTCGTCAAACTGCCCCGTTTACTCATTGCACATTTTGGTACTTCCAGTTCATTGACCGCTGACGATTTCGGTTCGACTGATTCCTCTTTATCACTGCAATCATCGCGTTCACTTTCGAATCGCTTAGTCGATTCCTTAACACTATCGCAAGCTTCCGATATACTGCTCTCCGAACCGGATTTTTGTAATTCATTGCCATCACTCGTCGATATACTCATCTGTTTGATCAAATCGACTTTTTTCGTTGATTTTTTCTCGTCGCTGGTCGTCTGCTCCTCTACGGCCTCATCCGCAATGGGCACTTGAACGTATTCCATCGACCACATTCGGACGACGCCGTCGGTTGAGCCGGTGATTATTACATTTTGCTGATCCCACTCTCGTGTCGATGAAAATGCCACACACAAAATTTGCTGCATTCGATCAGCGCTGCCAACACTCGTATTAACTATGGCCAATGGATCCCCATTCGGTGACCACACATGGAGCCATGTGGAGCTGAGACAGAAAAAATGGAATTGGAAGTCACTGCCCAAAACAGGAAAGAGAAAACATTTACCTTGACGTAGCTATATCGCCAGTCAGATCATTGATACTAACAGCTGCCACCACACCGACATGATCTCGTAGCTGTCGAACGAAAATGAATCGGGACATATCCCAAACGATAGCGGTACCATCTCGAGAACCAGACACAATAATATTGTACGCTGGACTAGCCGCTAGACATGTAACAGCATCGGTATGGCCATGAAGTGAATGCTTCACGTACAGAGCTTTTCTGCGCGAATCAAATTCCCAAATGGTTACAACCGAACTGGTACCAGACGTCACGATTGTTCGAGCATTCGGACAAGCACAAGCTAAAATCTCTCCCGAATTCTGAGCGGCGGCTTCGCATACGAACAGTGCACGATCTGAGTCGTACATGCCGATTCGGAGCGAATGATCGGCGAAGCCCCAAGCAATGTAACGAGTAAACGATGGTGCCATCATAACCTGGGGATATTTTGGTGAAAATTTGATCTGATTGATGTGATTTATGTCGAACGTTTACCTTATTCTGTTCCACCGCCAGGACAGTCTTGTCCGGATGGATAATCTGTCCTACGGGTCCTTTCAACTCTGCAAGAAAACAAAAGGAAATTTGTTACAAAATGGTCAAATGGTTGCAAGTGGATTCATCAGCTACCTTTGATCGGCTGCTGACTCGGTTTCAAATTGTCCAAATTGTGGAAGAACAGCTTATCCACTTGTGTCACATTCCCGGTCGCAATGAGTGGCCCAGAGTCGGTGATCGTATGACGATTCGATTGCATTTTCTTGCACGGATGCGGTTTCTTGAACAATTGTTTGGGAATTTGACCGAAGTTATTGATGAAGCCGATGGTCGCGTTCTTCTTCAGCGGATCGTCAATGTTGTAGATGTCGACATTTCCCTCGTAAAATAAGTGATGAAAAACATTAACAGCATCGACGGCAGCCGATCCCAATTGTTTGAACCCGAATATCAAATCTATCCACTGGTGCAAATGTTGACTGACATAATCGCATTCCAGCGCTTGCCGATGCACCCGAATAAATTCTCTAGCATCTTGTTTCGACCACGGCGGTAGAATGCAATCACCGAGACATTCACCATTCTGTTTGGAGCCTTTAAGAACAGAGGGAACGTTTACTTTCAAAATGCACGTTCGGCAGACGGCAATGTAACTCACCCAAATCAAAATTGTTTGAATTATTCAAAAATTCCGGCAGGTAAAAGAATTCCGGAATCAGTTCCTTGACGTCGGCCATATTAAATTTCGACGCGGACATCCAAGCCTCTTTAATGCTATGGAACATGCGGTCAGCCAAATCGAAATGACCGCCTTGAAGCCGAAGAAAGTGTTGAGTGAACGGTTCCAAACGCACCAGATACGAGCAAACGATCATCGCTGAACTGTAATGCGTTCCGTAGTGATACGGTGGTGTTTCACCATGCGGATCATCCCATTCCTTCACGGAACAATTATGGTTAATTAGTCAATCATGGATTTGAATGACATTGGTCAGGTCTGACATACCTTGTATCGTTTCTGAAATTGTTCCAATCGATCTGCGCTCTGTGCTCCCATCGGTTTAGCAAAATCGCGGAATGTCTTTGGATTGGTGAGATCGAGTTCCTCGGATTCGTAGTCGGCCAATATCCACGGAAACACTGGATACTGCATCAGATCATTGTACGATCGTCCTGCTAACGTATTCAAGTGCATCAGATACTGAAAATTGGATATTTCTCCGCGCTGAAAGTAAAAAGTGTCGAGTTCATTGCTACGATACGGATCAAATCATCACAAAAACTCCACTTACGACCCAACGTTGCGTGACGGATGTTTCTCCGATCAAGCTGCTAAATATGCCAGATGTTTGTTCAACACTTGCACCCCGTTTTTGACCAGCCACACTTTGCTGAGCACTGTCGGCAATCATAGTAGCCGTGGCCATGAAGCGTTGATACACCTTGTTGCGCACTTTTCGCGGAAAACTCAACAGATAGTTACGTCCATCGCCTGAAAAAACTTCCAACGCAATCGGTTGCAGCAAATATCGCCGTTTGCACACTTCGCGTATGTCCTCGTACGAAAATTTCGAACACTGACGCATTGTAATGGAACGTCGTGGACTGGTTCCCGGATTCGGCACAATCGGATCATACGTTCCGGGTGGTAGCGAATCGATATCACGAATTTCTCGATTTTTCACCAAAGTAAACCCATCGACCACATAGCAATACTCTTTACCGAAGAGTAGAAGACCTTCGGTGGTGTCCAGACCTTGAATACGGGCACATCGGAACATATGCGAAATTTTCTCGTGTTCTTCCAGCATCCGAATCAGTGTTTGGTTGTCAGACACCAACGACACTTCGTCCTCTTCTTCGTCCATCTCTTCGCCCGGCTCACTTTGTGCTCTCGATATTGTTGGTGGATGTTCAGTCGGTGTTTGTACTGGCGAATTAACGTCACCCTTTTCTGTCGACTTGCTGGCTTCTAATACTGAATCCGGTTCACATAAGACTCTCGGTGGTAACTGGCAGTAGGTGAAATAGGATTTGCTGTCGAAACTCTGAGCCACTTTGTATTTCAATTGACGATTGTCGGCTAGCTCTAGTTCTGGTCGATATGGATATTGGAGGTAGAATTGGTCATTCTTCATGGTCTTTTTTCTCATGCGATGCGGTCCTTCCGTCGAATCCAGCAACCATTTGTCCAAAGTGTTATTCTGGAAATCGATTCCGGTTTGTTAAATCAACACAGAAACGTAACCCAAAACGGTTACACTTACCTTTACTGGTCCCCAGAGTCCTCTTTCCCGTATCAATTCCCTTTCAGATTGCAGCCAATCCTGACACACATAGCGATTTGTGTGTTGAGTCATTTGGATGTGCTGGATGCATTTCATGTCCCAAAGATCTTTGATCAGTCCCACATTCATGCATGTCCATTGTAAAGCCTTCCGTTTGGCCACTTGAGATTTTGTCTTAACGAAATCATCTTTCTTAACCTTCGTACGGCTGGCCAGTCTAGTCAGTCCGCCAGTAACTTTCTGAATTTTTGATTGAATTTGATTGTGCAATTCCCATGGCACGCGATAGCTAGACTTCCGTTCTAAATCGACGTAATTATGCCACAATTTCGTTGCTACATCGATAACCTGTTCTCGTGTTGCAGTCAAACTGGGCGCCTTAGCGTTACTAGCTGGAGCTGTGAGTGTCACCTTGAACACCTCTTCGATCGCTGGTTTCTTACAGACGTATAGTTCTTCCCACACCCGATAGGCAGCGCCGACAATTAAATTTCTTCCTTGATGCTGATTCAAGAAATCGTCACGGGCTTCAATCACCTCACTAGTTGGATTCACGTGCCATGTTGTGTTACGATTGGTAGTATTAGCGTCCAGAGCAATTTTCAGATCAGCAGTGAGTTGAAGCAAGCAATACGTTAAGCAACCGATGAAGTCTAGTTCATGGTTACCAGCGCCAAAAATCAACAGTCGATTTGTCGTTAACTTGTGCAATGCTTCCAGAACGGCCATCTGTTCTGCAACAGATTCGGTGGGTCGTGAAAGTAAATATAGAATGATTCGGTTCAGCGAGTGGTGCAGTTGTTCCAGAGACAGTGATGACGAACGTCTCTTTGCCTGGCCTATGAGTTTGATGATAAAATCGAAAACTTCATGGGGATCTTTGCTTAATTGCCCTTGCCACATTTTATCGACCACACGTGCTGTCAAATAGAACACGTTCGGAGATATGTTTTGCACATGACTCTGTAGTAATGGCACGATCGGCAAGGCAGCCTGTTCTCCGACTAAGACATCAGCAGCCAATAAATGGTCCATGAGCGCCGAAATGATTTCCGTTTGGAAAGTGACCTGCTGCGATAATTCACTATTCTCAGGTGACGAGTCCAATACCAGATCGATAACCGGTGCTGCTTTTCCCGTCAACGATAAACTTAATGAGTCAACGACAACGACTCGCAAGAAATCGATGATGAATTTCCTGACCGAATTGTTCGTCAGTTGAGATTCTTGTCGAGTTAGGATTGCCATGACACCGCTGTTCGCGTTGTCCTCTGGTGTGGATGCACCGCTATTCGGTTCCGAATCTGGTCCATTCTTGTTGACAATTGGAAATAGAACAGCTGCCAGTGAGTTGATAACTTCAGCGGACATAATGACCGACATGAAATCGGGCAGATTGTGATACAGGGAGAACAACACCTGGACAATTGTCACCGGATGACTGATCAACCAGTCAAGCTTTTCGTCAGTGTGAACAATTGTTCGTACCATGGCCAAGAGAACACAAACCGCTTCTGGGCATAAAGTAACTTTCGGTGCAACCGATCCGACTGGTGTATGAGAAACTGGTCCGCCCCATAGAAATGCCCATACTCGATCCAGATCCAGTTTGGTATGATCGGTTCCTAATAGTTTCACCGGCTGGCCCATTATCAACGCTGTCAGCAAAAAGTAAATCTCGGGGATTTCAAGATGGTATGGCATCAGCCACTCGAGGTATTGAAATCCCGGTATGTGTAGCACAGCTGTATTTACTTCGCTGGCGATTTGTGCCGGTAATTGCACGCCAGGTTGAACTTGTACGACTGAAGCGGTTGTATTTGTGGTTGCTGGACTCAGTTGTGGCTGACCTAGCACCAAATTGTTGTTCTGTTGCGAAATGAACTCGGTGTACCGCAGATAGCCACCATTTTGACTAGCGTCTCTGAATCGACTGATTAATGTTTCACTGGCACACATGACCACTAAAATTCGAAGTCCAAGAATTACGGTCGACTTGTGCACTTGCGGCTGCATAAACAGCAGAACCCAATCGAGGCCGAGGATGCGGGATATGTCGTCACAGATGATATTTGACACGGTGTTACGATTGGTAAACAGAAGACTATGCAGCAAAGTCAAACACCGATTCCGCAACAAAATCCGTCTGATTATCGTGTTCTGTTGATGTTGCTCCGGATCGTCTTTATCGTCGGCCGCATTGTATGAAACGTTCGTCAGTGTGATGGACTTTTCACTATCCGACGCGGATTGAGGCATTTTAGCGACAATGAATTGACCGAATAGCAGCAAATCACTGTGCCGTGGTTGACCGCCCAACAGAATCGTCAGCAATGAAAACAGAATTTCTCGCGTTCCCGGATCGTAAATTTCGGTGATCAAATGCAACAGCTTTGCAACCAGTTGCAGTTCACGCATTATGCGAATATTGGAACGTTTTTCGCTGGACTCGGAAGCCAATTCTAGCAAGTGTTCGAGCAGCGATCGAAGCAAACCGTTCGGTGCACCATGCCATATTTCCAGGTCGCACAGCATGTCCTGCAATGAGAATGAGAATCAGTGTTTTACGATCAATGGAAATGAAATTTTTGATTTTACCTGAAATGCTGTAACGTTCGGAATCGCCGATGATTCCTGGCCACTGTTAACCGTTCCCACCAAACTGAATGTCAGATGCAATATGTGAGAATTGAGCAGATTTCGTTTCTTTTTGAAGAACATGGCCAACGTTTGGTAACTTCGTTTCCTGTTCATTTCGCTTTGTGCCGCCCGATTGCTTCGTACCACACACGTCAATGCCTTTACGCCTGCGTACAAACTGAACGAGAACGAAAGAAACGTAAAATCATTTCAAGTCCAAAGAAGGACAGCGATCAATTTAACCCACCTTTCCACATCTTGAGCCATCGCAATTATACCCAGTAAAACATTGCATCCACCGACGGTATCCATCATGGTTGAAACCGGATGTGGTGAGAATACACGTACGCCCAAATATCCAACAACAACTCCACCTAACGTTCGTGACGGTCCAGCCAAATGACCGGCTGAATTATGAAGAATCCGAATCGGTGTGGCATTCTCGTGCGAGCTCATCCCCAACTGCTTTGCAATCGACTTGTTGTCGGCTTTACTGTAGACTTTTCGTATTTTCGCCAGTGTCAATTGGGACATTGCCTTCGCATTCAGGCCGAACACAACTCGTTCCTCCGACACCAACGGAGTAACCGGTTCAGATTGCTTGCTGAATTGGGGCGCTTGTAACGAACCCATGTAATGGGGACCCAAAGCGAATATTGTCGACACCATTTGTGGACTGATTATGTCTTCGATCAAATGGCAAACACCTTGCTTCCAACACAACCGTGAATATCGTCTCCATGCGGGCGGCGTTCCAATGAAACTGTACACTGAATTAGCTACTGATAGGCTTGTGGAACCGGCGCCCGGATTTTGGGAAATGTAATGCAGCTTTTGGGTGTGCATATGCTGGAAAGGTGGATGCATTTTGAATTAGCATTTACAGTTGAGGTATGATGAGTGCGATGTGTCTACTTACTTGACCGTCCAAAAATAACGAGAAGCTGGAATTTTTCAAAACTGCTCTATTTAGAACGATAACCAAGTGATGCCATTGACCTTCGTGTAGTAGATCTGGACACCAAATTCGGGCACTACTGTCACCGGTTCCCTCAGGTTCCCATTCACCTACGTCTAAATGATCGACAGAAATTTGTTTCTTCTAAAAAAAATGTCAAAAAAAATGGTTTTTCTATACTCACTGTGTGGTACCAGTGTCTCCTGCGTCGACACAATGATGGCCTTATCCCTAGCAGACAGTAAAACCGTTAGACAAACCAAATTATCTTCCCTCGGATTATTAACGGTGCGTATCAGTGTCAGCAATCTCACGCAATGCGGATCGGTTCTAGGATCACTGAACTTGTCCACACAGAACCACGTCTGAAAGAAATAATTTCCGTTTAGTGGTGCAAGACGTCGAGTGGAAAGCTTGTGACCAAAATCATTACCGAATAGGTGAGACCGGTTTGCGGCGGAAACAGTCGATCCTGATTGCCAATGCCACCGATGACAGCACTGTCCAAGTTGCCAACATTAGGCGATTGCGGTGCAACACTGGGCAAATACAAGCAACCGAAACCTTCGGCCGACATATCCATTTCGACGAATGGAGGCAGCGTACACGAACCATGCGCTCGGAAGTCTCGTGGCGTGGTCATCGATACCAGCGTTTTGATGCGAGTCAATGGAACCGGACCGCCTGGTTTGTATGGTTGTTTCAGATTCGGACTTTCGCAACACAACGGCGAGCCCAGACGAAGAAATTCACGCAACTCGGTCGGCTGGAGTGCTTGGGCAGCTAGTCGTTCCAGAATGTATTGTAAAGCCACGTGCAACGAATTTTTCTCTTCGCTAAGTGCTACTCGACCGACACCCAGTAAATGACCAGCAAGACCTGCTTCGCACATGATCTGTTGATTTCGTTCACTTCGCACCAAACTCTTGATAACTTCGGCCAAGTAAATTTGCAACGACAACGACTTTTGACATTCGTCCATATGCTCAACGGATGGAAGCAATTGCAGCATACAAATGACAACGCCTGGATGAACGATTAATGGTTCGGGAAGTGGTTGTGTAAGGTTCAACGTTGAGACAACACTTCGGGGATCGTTCTTCGGTTGTGGTTTGGTATTCGTTTGGGTGGGAAGATTCGGTGATGTAATGTTGACCACGCCCGACAAATTCGGTTTATCGAAGTTGTCCAGTGCAATGTCGTACAGGAACCGATATATCAGGCAGATGAATGTCAACGACAGCGGAATGTCTGGATTGAATTCTGGTTGAAGAACATTTCCCGTAAATATGCGGTGGTAGTACTGTTGCAGCTCTTCCGACACGCTGATCTCGGTTTGATTGTCTTCCAGTTTGGTGGTCAGAGAGAAACAGCCCAAAAGTCTCAATGTGTCACACAGGGATGTGCTGCAAATTTCCTGTTGAAAGAATTTAGCGTTCGCCGGTTCAAATCGCATCGCCGTAGCCAATGTCTGGCAGACGATGTGGAGCAATTGTAAAATTTCACTGTTGTGTAGATCGAGTTTGTCCGGTGCGGTGTCTCCCAGCTTACCGTCGAGTGACACAAACACACTTGTCACATACACGAAGCCACCAACTTTGCGGAAAATCGTTCGGGTTCTATGGCTGTCGCGTAAACATCCGAGAAGTGTCTTCAAAATTTGAATTTTCAGCTCAACATTATTGGCTGGAGCCGAATGCATCGTACTCAATATGAACAGCATATCATCTTCACCGCCAGCCGACAACATCAGTTCACGAATCATAGACAAGACATAGCTGCGACAGTGCCGAAACTTCACCATTTCATGGACACATTTGGCCCCTCCGCTCTCCCTGAAAACATTCGAATTTGCATTGGATTGTTGTATGAGAAGCGTCAGCGCATCGATCATATGTTTGCCCAGCAGTTCGTTCGGATCGTTTTCTATTTCGGTTAAATTGTCCAAATCAACGTCATGAGATCCAGCCTCGACGACGGCATGGCTTTGCAAAAACGATGAATATTTGACGAGACAGGTGACGAACACTTCCAAAATGCCCACCTCGCGATAAACATCCTTGAACACATTGTTGTGCCGTAGAATGCTCTGCAGCGTTTTCATGCAGAGAATGCTACAGCTAGTGGAATTGTTGCTCTTCAGTAGAATTGACAACGAAATTAGTTCTTTGCACGGCACAAAGTTCAACTGGAACACAATGAACTCCAACAGTTCGAAGAACTTCTCCTGCACCGTCGGACTTTTCGTGTGTATTTTCTCAATGAACTGACTGAGCGTACCCTGCGACTCAAGAATGAAGTAGTTCGCATTGTCCGAATGGTAGACGCTAGAGATGGCATCCAGAATGGTGCAACACAATGTCGTGGATGTCGTTTTCAGGAACACCGTCTGCAACACTTGAAACGCATGAATGTTTCGCACGGAAGTGCCACGCGATGCTGCCTGTGGCATCTGGAATCCCTGCATTTGGAACAGTGAATTCGTTTGATTTTGACTAGGCCGCAATTCGACATAACCGCACATGCACAACGATGCAATCATCAACACCAAATTCCGGATCGTTGCTTGAGCTTCGGCATTCTTTTGCCGTTCCTGTTCCAATTTCATCAGAAAATCGGTCAGAAATACGTAGCCTTGGTTGATGCGAAAGTCTTCGATCAACACCTGCGACACTTCACTCGAATCTTTCAGGAAACAGAAGACGGCAACGAACATTTCCACTATTTCCAGTGGCCGTAGGTTTGGTACGCGTTGCATATTGTCGATACAGAGAGCTATGCATCCTTTGGAATGTACGTAATTAACGACGGGATCGGAGAGTCCGTGACGTGACAGCGTTGTCAGCACTTCAGCTGCAGATTTCCTCCAAATGTCGTTGTTCGTTGGACATTGCGATGTAATGGCGGAGAACAGTAGCGTTAAATCGTCCATACGAGCCAGCTCCTCAGCCGGATACGAATGCGAGCACAGGCGAACCAACACCTGAACGAATATTTTCTGCAACAGAATTCGCCTTTCGCGTGGTGTAAAATCGGATCCATCGTTGATGTCGGCCTCGGCTTCCGGTATTTCGGGAAGATCGAAGAACAAATACAAACATTTGACTAGGGTCGATGGCACCGAAGCGGTCGTCATCACTTGAATAATGGAAGGATCTCCTGCCGCTAATAGATTCAATGCGGACAACAACATCCAACCGTTGCTAGACTCTTCACAATTATCGATTTCCAAGAATTTAACAATTGCTATCGAGGCTGCTTCGGTCGATTGATTTGAAGCGCGCCGGCGAATCTCGGACACCATCAATTTGGATATTTGCTGCGCGAATGCTAAAATGTCCCAGAATTTTTCGCTCATGTCAGCCGCATGGGTGGTGCCAAATACCTTGTGGAAGTGAGAGGAAGATGTGAATTCCGTCGCTACAAAAGGATCACACACACACAAAGAGCTCAACTAACCTTACAAAACAGTGGCAACATGTTGTACAATTTGAAATCCCTTTCCGATTCGCTGAACGGTTCCTTCGGATGCGAATATTCGTTAAACAATTTCTTCAAATGCATCAGACCCAGTTGTGTGTGCGGCGATTCGGTATCAGCCGTCGATGATTCGGTGGACGATTCACCGCTGCCGGGTCGGCCGCGTAACTTTTGCATAATATTCATTTTGTGGTTGGATGTGTGTGTGAGTCTGTTTTCGATGAGTCTTTAGAATGTGCACATTTTAATGGGGATTTTTTTGTGGTTTTCTTTGTCGTTTATTTTTAAATTTGGATTACTGTTGGTGGTTCATCTGAAACAGAAGAATTCAGAGAATTTAAATGTCTGCCGAGATTTTAATGTTTTCTAGAACAAAGCAACTGAGTAGAAGTATCCATTGAACCATTCACCAGACTAATTTCCAATCCGGAATTGAATATGCAGAAGAACGTGAAAATTTCTTGGCCGATGTGTCAACGAATGGGTGTCAATGAAATTCGATTGCAATTACAGTCAGAGGCAGTGAAATTTCTGCATGAATTTACTTCAGCTGTTTTTCAGCTGATCGACACACGCAAAACAGTGTGGGAGTCGACTCTGAGGGAAATTCTCGACCAAGTGCATACAAACAGTTTTATTGTGTGGATCAGCTGAAAAACAGCTGTAGGAAATTAATGCTGAAAATTCACTGTCTCTGTCTGTACATGGTGTCGAAGCAGAAAAGACACAATGTACAATGTTCAGACATTCGTTACTATACAAAAATTGAAAAAACAAGTGCGAACGAAGGTGATTTCCGCTGTACTTTTACGAACACGACAAATCAGAATTTCTCACGATGAACTTGTGACACACTGTCCCGTCAACATTTTCACAACATTTTTAGATTATAGTAAGCGTAGTAAAGTCCTTGGTAAAGATCGTATACGTACGTCTGTCTATTCTCAAGTTTTCAAAATAATTTTGCTTTATGTGCTCAAAAATCAGTGACATTCCGAAGAGTCACCTTAACTGTATCTGCCAGGCATTAAAAAAGAATTTAAAATTCTCCGCCTTCTGATAAAATTAGCGACCTGATAAAGAAAACCACGGGTGTAGTACCACTTTACCATAAAAATTGTCGTAAAATACCATCCCAACAAAAATCTCTTCGAGAAAAGTGTGACGCAGTCTTTGAAATACAATTTCTAAAATGAATGATATCGCTAGAGTTGACGCTTTCAGCTTCGTTACGCAAAAATTAAATTTTACACCCAATTTTTGTTCAAACAAGCTGGCTTAGGTTTTCTCATCATCTGCCAAATAATTTTTACAAAAAAAAATTTTGACTGGAAACAACCAAAATTTTACCAAAAAAATCTGCGTCGCATGTGGCAGATAAATTTTCTTGCTGGTATGTTCCTGAACATCTGCCACTTTGCGACGCAGATTTTTTTGGTAAAATTTTGGTTGTTTCCAGTCAAAATTTTTTTTTGTAAAAATTATTTGGCAGATGATGAGAAAACCTAAGCCAGCTTGTTTGAACAAAAATTGGGTGTAAAATTTAATTTTTGCGTAACGAAGCTGAAAGCGTCAACTCTAGCGATATCATTCATTTTATAAATTGTACTTCAAAGACTGCGTCACACTTTCTCGAAGAGATTTTTGTTGGGATATCAGTCGTTTTAGAAGTTTTAGAACACTGCTTTTTATAACAGTTTATAACAGAAATTCGGAAATTTGGCAAAATTCGAAAATTTGACGAAATTCGAAAATTTGTCGAAATTCGAAAATTTGACGAAAATCGAAAATTTGACGAAAATCGAAAATTTGACGAAAATCGAAAATTTGACGAAGAAAGTAATTCTCTACCTGCCACCATTCAAGAAATATCTCCAAAACCCCAATTGACCCACCCATTTCCAACTTTCGACATTTTTCGCAAATGCCCTTCTTTTCTACTCGTAAAACTCTGAGACTTTGCCGAAGAAAGTAATTCTCTATCTCTCATAACCCAAAAAATTATTAGTCCTTTCATCCTACGCTCGAGTAGCTCAAAATTTGGTCACTCTAATCACTCTAGCTCAAACGAATCTGACCCGATTTTTTTAATTATTTTTTTGTTCGAATCGTGTTACGAATACCTTTCATTTGATGGGTCGCACGCCTCTGTAGGTTTCAATACAGCTAAGCTACAGCCGAAAACGCGTTCCCGACCCTCGAAAAACACACTCAGAAACCACTTCGAGGCCAATAAAACAAAATTCTGGTTTTTCCTGGGGTAATGGCGTATCACATTTTCATTTTTATGCCCACCCTGAGGTTCCTGCAAAATTTCATGGAGATTGGCTGACTATTTTCCGAGATCGACCGTCTATAGATAGACAGATAGACAGATAGAAACATACAGAGTAAGTTGAAAGATTTTGATTGTTTGGAAAACGTTAATTTGGTGCATTTTCTATCAAAGTGACCAATTTCAAAACGATGTATCTCCGTCAATTTTAAAGTTACATAGTCAAGTGATAGCTCGTTTTGCTCGTATTTGAAGCGCGAATAAGATAGAATAGGATTTGTGGTGATACAGGCCAAAGGAAAGAAACTTAAATTCTCGTCTATATATAGTTGCCGCGTCTCAAAAAATTTTCTTCGTTATTTTTTTGGAAGTTAGACTGCGTCAAGTCCTCCGCTATCGCTCCGGACATGATCGATTTTAGGCAATTGCCGAAGACAATTAAAAGTTACTATAACAGAAAATCGTTGTTGCCGAAAACATTCAGAAAATTAAAAAACGATTCGATGTTTTTGAACGACATTCAACAGGGCTGGTACAAAAATCAAAAATGTTCTAAGCAGCGACAATAAAAATTGTTCTAAGTTACACCCCTGTGAAGAAAACAAAATTAATTTTTGAATCCATCGACAACAACTCATCGATCGGCAATCAAGTGCGACATAAAAACGTACGTCAATGGTAATGTAAACGTAAAATTCCCAATGGGATGACGATGGAATATAATCACACTAACATCCCATATTAATAATATTATAACATTTTGATTGTTGTTCATGTCCACTGTTCTGCACAGTTCGTTTTCAGCTAAATCACACTTCCAAAACAATTTTTCGTTTATTTATAAAATTGATTCTGATAAAATTGTTTTCATAACAACGTATAAAATACACACCGTTAGGCGATATGTGTAATGTAAAACTAAATTGTGTCATCCCACACACAAAAAATATTAATTTGCATTTTTGTTACTTATTGCGGCACACATTTTAATTTCGTTCATAAAAAACAACAATTAAAAAGTGGCATTCTCAGCACAAAAGTGAATCTAGGACTGTCAACACACCAGAACAAAAGTTGTTTTTTTAAGCAAAATGAAAAGAAAATGAAATTGTTATAAGGTGTGCGCATATTTATTATCACCATACGAAAAATGACAATAATTTTCCTGGTCGAAAGACTCGTCGTCGTCGTGAGATTCGGCCGAATTTAGTTCACAAATCAAAATTATCTCAATAAACTTTTCTCAAATTGAAGGAACCTGTCCATCTAAGTAATTCGCTCAAATAATCAATCGAAATTAGTCCTTCTCACAAAACCCCAAAGTTCCATATCCAATTGCACTAAAAGGAACTTTGGATTTATCGATTTCAACACTACGAAAATTTCGAATCGAAAGCCAAAGTGCAGAAAACAAACAAATTTAGCAAGAAAACTCACTTTTCTTGGTATGATTTTTAGTTCATTTTGCACTACACTGGATGACACGATAAGACAACTATGAAACGGGCGCTTTGGAATCTTAGAAGTTAGGATTTTCTTAAAATTTATTGTCGCGAATTACAAGACAAAACTTTTTCGATTTAATTTTTTCATGTAGACTACTCTGGAGATTACGTTGACGTTTTAATGAGATATTTAATCGATTTTCGCTTTTCAGAGAGAATTTATTCAAAACAAAGAGAGAAAAATGTATAAACATTGGAGAGTGTGCATTTTTTTCCGGTTTGTTTTGACATTGCAAAAGGTAAACAGTGAAGAATTTTCACTAAATTTTCATATTCTCGTTGATGAGCAACGAATTTGTTTCGAATAAAATGGAACTGCTGCCTGCTTCGTACATTGAAATCATTTTTGAATGTTGATTCAAGGTATAGAAGGGCATGTAATTCGCCAAACAGTTTACAGCCCATCAAAATAAACACTTCCATACATAAAAATTGAGAAGAGATAAGAAACGTCAAAATGTCGGAGCTGGTTCAATTTAGACCTTCGTTAAAACCATATTAACGATATTAACGTAGATCATGGAGAGGTAGTGCGAGCCAAAGTTCTGAAAGAACAGGTTAAGACAACTACGAAGGCGGGTGACACTAAATTTTATAAACAGTGGGAGAAATCAACTTGAAGAAAATATTTTTCTCGAAAATTCAGAATTTTGTTTTGTTAAGTCCCATTTTACATATAAATTTCGCAGCCGTTGACGCTATTGTGTGTCACCGCCTTCGTGATCAACTCAGTGTTGTCTTAACCTGTTCTCTCAGAACCTTGGTGCGAGCCTAGTTTCTGAAAGTGCAGGCTTAGACGCATGTGAATTGATAGGTATTGGGAAGAAAACAGCAAGGTGGATGTGTCAATATCTGGTTGGGAGGACCAATTACGTTCAAATCAGCATTTTTAAGTCAAGATGTACGAATCTACATCTGGAGTACCGGCCGGAAGTTCTCTTGGCCCACAAATGTTCACAGTGTTTATCGATGATGTAGTCGACGTTATTGAATTTGTGTGCCCTCTACTATTTGCGGATGACATCAAGTTGGCGTCCATTATCTTCGATCACAGCGATATACATCGAATGCAGCGAGATATCGATAACGTTAATAGATGGAACACAGAGAATCGTCTTCAATTCAACAAGGACAAATGTTACATATTCAGCATTTACCGAAGTGAATCATCGTTCATCAAAGCCGATTACACAATGGGTGATCACGTCATAGAGAGAGTCGAAGAAATGAACGATTTGGGATTTTTGGTCAACAGGTGGTTTCACCCGGGCAGTCACATTGAGCATATGGGAATGAAGTGTCGCCAGATGATTGGATGCATTAAACATTTTTCCAACGGCAATTTTACCAAAGAGACACAACGTATACTCTATTTGGCTTATGTACGTCCAAGGCTGGAATTTGCATCAACAATTTGGAATCCTGCGGCGCAAATCTACAAAGACGATATTGAATCTATACAGAAACAGTTCGTTATCTATTTGCTAGAAAGCCGTAGTAACGCAACGACATACAGGTTGGCTCCTTACGAGGATCGATGCAAGCAACTGAAGTTACAAAGTTTGGATACTCGTCGAACAATAGCTAATGCAATGCTTGCTTTTGATTTGTATAAAGGAAACGTGACTGATGATATTATCTCGCCTAGATTTGTTCGAAGTGAAAGTGTTTACGGTTTTCGAGAGACTACTATGAAATTGCTGGTTGAGCCGCGGTTTTCGAATGTGTATTTATCAGAACAACCGATCGTTCGGCTGATTAGACTTATTAATAAGCATAAAGCGGTTGTGACTAGGTGTGAGAATAGAACGACGTTTAAAAGTTTAATTTTAGAGGAGCTTGGTTTTTAGTGTTTGACGGAAGTAGTCTTAAGTATTTATGTTATCTACGTTTGTATATTTTGTATATTTTGTACATTTTTATATTCAGCCAGTTTTTTGGCGGTGTCAATAAATTCAATTCAATTCAATTCTAAAAAAGAAAATATTTTTCTCGAAAATTCAGAATTTTGTTTTTGTTAAGT